>NW_026844326.1:13775160-14375160 GCF_029955315.1 Cylas formicarius | reverse complement strand
GTTTGTTTGTTGAAAGGGACAGGATGGATGTTTTAACGGTTCACAATATTATCTTATAATTTATAAATTTTTGACATAACTTATGAAGAACCCTGTCGATACGGTCAATCAAGTTCAAAGGTTATACTCAGTATTTGCGACGCCTCTTTTTCTTATATGCATATTGCATGCATTGCATATAAAAGCCATGCGTGCCATATGCCTATAAAAAAAACAAAATTAATTTAAAAAACAAAATTTTATGGGTGGCACTCAACCAATCAACAATCCCAAAGGCTTATGCCAAACGTTACACCAGTAGTCTCCAACCTAACTGTACCTGCGCCCCCCTTTAAAAAAAATTGTTGCGCCGCCTTAATTTTTCTAACATTCTAATTTCATAAATACTCAACTGATATTATAATCTACTTAATGGGATACAAAATAATATATAATGTTATGTAAAAATGTACATAAAAACAATTATTTATTATAAAAAATAACAATTTTAAATATAATAAAACAAATCTAAAAAAAAATACAAAAAGAAAATGGTATTTTGGAAACAGCTGCACGCCCCCCTACGACGGCGCCCCCCCCCCCCCACTGGTTAGAAACCACTGCGTTACACCTTCTCTCAAGGACAACATTTCCCTCGGAATTTTTGCCCTTTTGTGAAAATGAAGAAAACGAGTAAAATGTACTTAATGACGAAAGAAATGGGGCGGGTGTAAAATGTAGGGACACGAGCAAAAAAAATTTCTCCCTTTACTGCTTTTCTTCCATGTACTAATTAAAATACCGTGGCCTTTCCAACTTAAACATCGTAAAACTAGAATTATCATGTCTTTTCCGCTAACTGATAAAGAAGAATTGTCACAGCTTTTTTATTGAATTGGATGTCGATGAAGTCGATGAATGGTCAGCATTTTACTAATATCACCGTTACTATTGACACTATACGTTAACAGCACATACTAAAATTTTAGCACTATTGTTGTATGTATTAATATTGGGTCTATGGGTTAATTTTCTAGCCTTAAATTTGGTCGAACTTAAAGGAATTCCTCATTTTAGTTAGAATAAGACTTTAGCTGAATTCTTGTTATTTATGTGTGAAAAACTGTAAAATTTTAACTCCCTTGGCTAAACCTTTAGTGTAATAAAAAAGTTCCGAGACTATTGGAGTCAAAGAGAGGAAAGAGAAATGATGATACGCTGTTGTCACATTTATCAAACGATTTTCGCGTTGGGATGTACTTATACACGCCGCATGTGTAGAACTCTACTAGAGTTCTTCAAACGACATACCGTCTTTTCAGACTTTTATGGTTTTGACTTCGGAATGAGTTTAAGTAGTATTTAAGATGTTAGCCGACAAGAACTGTACCGTGCCGACTGTTGAATTTTAAGAGTAAGGAAAATTTCTTTGTTTAAACTGTTATATTGATTCATAACAGTATGCTTTTTATAAATATTCCTAAAACAGTCCCTACTTGAGTTAGCTCGATTTAAAGTTGAATTTGTCTATTAGATAGGTGGATCTGCTATATTAACAACACATTAGAAAGCTTTAACTGATTCCTAATTTAAAGGTATAACATAATGACTCTAAAATATTGGAGATATTTCTATTCCGTCTTGTGTTTGTAATTAGTAATTACCAACTGACTGTTGTTCAATTTTTTTTCTGTGTGCAATTTTATTGAGGTACCATATACATTTTATTACAGTTTATTTCTTACCAAGTACTAACATTATTAAATTTTGTTAGTCATTTGTGATGTCCAGCGACGAAGAAGTTGAGATTGTGATCGATGACGTAATAATCGTTGGTGATTAACATCCCACAAATTCAAATGGATCAAAGACTGGGGCACACTTGGCGGTTGCTGCCAAAATTATAATTTTAAATGTTTTTCTGTTTCTCGAATCGACATCTGGGGAAAGTGGATCCATAAAATTAACAACAACAACAAAAAGTCTACGTGACATGCACTATTCCGCAATAGTGAGACGGTTGATATATGACGCGTATCACAAGAATATTGTTTTAACAATTAAAACTTTACATGAAGAGCTGCGTAGTGTTTTGAACATTGACTGTTTCCAAGAAACTTGAGTGCGTTCGTACGAAGAATTTATTACAAAATCATCAATAAGAGACAAGTTTTTGTATGCACGAAGTACCGAAGTGCGGATCTGGAACGTCATTGTGGAATTGCGAATCTATTTATTAAGGATTACAAAGAGAAACCCAAGCGATGCAGGCTTGCGGTTAGACCTACATAAAAATTTGCCGAAGTTAAATACCGTCGTATATGTCGTAAAGACGGTATATTGTTTGGAGAGCTCTATCTTCGTCGCACTTGAGGTGTCTCTAAGAACGCATCAAATTTTTTCTTTATCTGTATATGTATTGCTTGTAAACTAACACTTTGCTACTTGGATGACGGCGTCACATTTCTGAAAATCAATACACAGCCACTTTTATGACAAATTACAGATAAGCGTCACTATTTTTGAATTCCTTCCAGCGCTAAGTGTTATGCCAGTGCACGATTAAACGGAACGGACAATAAAGCCTGACCTTCATTCGATTTTCGCTTTCGCGTTTCCGCCTTCCGTGAAACGGCGAGCACTTTGCAAGTTGCAACTCACGCTCAAAAGAGAGCGAATAATAGGGCAGAAAATTGCGAAGTTTCACATACGGAGAAAATAGATAAGTTCTGCCCGAGTCTTATATAAATGAACGTTTCACGTAGCGGCGGGAAAAGTCGGAAAAAGCGAACCCTTTTTACATTTTAAATACAAATACAGGACAAAGTCCGGTCGGATTTTCCCGGATATTTTACACGATAGCAAACAGCATCCTCGGAAAAAACTGCCGCATTGTCTCGTCAGCGCTTAATGGAAAATGGAACATGTGACACGATATTTTTGTATATTTCCTTGGAGTAGGAAACAAAAAAGTTTAATGACAGATCTTTGTGTGAAAATATTGGGAGTTTCATTATGCCATGGTTCTAAAATTCAGGATTTTTTTTATATCATTTTAATTTATAAATCTCTAACTGTCCTGTTAAGTTACATATTTAAATAAATAAGAACGACGAGCGGAAAAAAAGGGTGTTCTACACACTATAACTAAAATTTTCTCGATGTACACCTATGACCTTAAGAATTATTTCCTTTCCCTAGTGTATTTTTGATGACAATTTTAGTTTTTGGGATACTGCACATTAACTAATTAAAAAATGACCAGTAAATTAGACTTTCTGTCATTTTAATTAACAATAAGAAAACGTTCTCATATATGTGTAAAAATTCGGTATTTTGACAATAGTTTAGTCTCCTGGATTACAGGTGTTTTGAGGTTTACCAAAAATTCTGTTTATGCGATTGTCATTACTAGTGAGCACCATTTGAGACTCTGAATTTTGTAATTACAATAAAAACTAATATTTTTCAACAAATTGCACTCGTTAACTTATTAAAAGGGCGTGCATGTGTATTAAAGAAGAAGGGAAGCAGGTGGAATTTGTTAAACTATTTTTAAAAATACTAATTTTTAAACTTAAGATTTTTTTGGCGTTGTCGATTTATAAAAATGTGTTATTTACTAATGTTCATTTTTTAACTTTTAATTTATTAATTAATTATCAATACCTCAAAAACTATAGTTGTCATAAAAAATACAGAAGAAAGAAAAAATTATACACGAAATAAGTCTTAAAATTTCAAGCGTATATCACGAAAATTTGGAAGGGTAATAGGGACAGGACACGCCCTTTTTTGTGTATCCTCCAAGGACAATTATCGATACAAAAATTCAACAAAATATATGAAAGTTAGAAGGTTTGCAAATAAAAATGTTATTTTCAAAGTACAGTTCAGCGTGGTGTATGTAAGAAAAAGGAAGCAAAAATAAAAAATAGCAAAATGAACGGCCCAATATTTCCACACCAAGAATTGTTGTTGGTTGGTTAATTTTCGTTAGTTTTGGTTAGTGCTGTGAGAGGCTTATGAGATATCCTCTATAATGCAGAAGGCTTACATCCACCTCCCCCCACCCCCTTAACTCATGTAAAAATAAAAACAAAATATACATTTTTTTAACTTATTACAAAAAAATATATTCTTTGTGTATAAAAGAAAATTATCTTACAGATATTGAAAATATATACCAACTAAATTTTGTTTTTGTTTTATTTTTTAGAGCGACATCATTTTTTAAAAGGAAGTTGTCAAACTCCAAACATTAAATTCCCGTTGTAATCATGACCGATTTCACAGCGCTCACATGAAGTTCAATTTTTCCGCTACTCCAAAATTTGTTTATAATTGAAAACACTCTATCTTCCTCTGCAATAGTACCGGATAGGCAGAGTGCCTATCAAAGACTTGCTTTTTTGTACAATTATTAAAAACTTCAAGCTACACGAGAAAAACATCGCTTGCTTGCCAATATTCTAACTTTTCATTGGTTAGTAGTTCTTTTATTAAAAATATTTCGTTAAACAGCTCATCTTCATTTATTAATGTTTCATTATAAAATTTGTTTTTATAGCGGGTTGAATTTCTGAGTAATGTGGTAAAGTGGTGAAATAATACCCATTTAAATGTATCCAAACTCCGCCTGGTGTAATGGTAGGGTAGATTGAGTAGCTCTACCATTGTCACTGCCGGTCCCAAGCCCGGATAAAGGAGGAGGGTTTGTGGTCAAGGTTAGCAACCTACCCACAGTAAAAACTATACCCGGCTCACAGAACCAATGTCATGCCTCGGAACAGGATTGTTCAAATTATCCAGGAATGTATCGGAAAGAATTATATTAGTTAAGCTTAAATCAGAAAATCAAAAAACTAACATAATTGGAATTTACAGCCCAGAAAACTGCAAATTTTATGAAAAATTACAAGAGACAATTGATGCAATACCAAAAAGAAAGATAATTATCATATTAGGTGACCTTAATGCACGAGTAGGGAACGCAGTAATACCAGGGGGAAACAAAAATTTAAAGAAAGTGTGACTAACGAGAACGGCGAATGTTTAGTAAACTTCTGTTCACAAAACGAATTACGAATAAATAACACCTTTTTTAGATGCATAAATATACATTCCAAACTACACGAGGAGATAGATCAATAATAGACTATATGTTAAGATATAATTTAATTTAGGGACAATAAGAAATAAGAAAAATCTCTGTCAAACACTATTGGAAAACAAAATAAACGAAAACTCAGTAATAGGAGAAGAAGATATAGAAAACAGCTGGAGAACGATTCGGGAAAATATCAAAAACGCAGCAAAAGAAGCGCTTGGGGAACGCAAAACCGACAGAATATCAAAAAGAATATAAAGTACACCTCGGTTTTCTGACGAAGTAAAACTAAAATGTCAACAGAAAACAAGAGCCTATCTCAAATATAAGTCTACAAAAATAGGAGAACACTGTGAAGAATATAAAAGAATTCGTAACGAAAAAAACACACTGGTAAGGAAAAAGAAAACGGAACATTGGGAAAAAATCTCAAAAGATATGGAACACGACTTTTATGGTTTGCAAATTGATAGAGGTAAAGCATATCAAAAAGACGACGGAGAATTTAACACCAAAAACCCCGGTATAGTAACAGATGAAATACTAGAAATAAATAGTGAAGAAGTGGAAGAAGCGGTTAAGAAATTAAAAAAAACGAAGATCGGTTGGCAAAGATGGAATACAGAATGAATTATTGAACTACGGAGGTCCCAAACTAATTAGAGAACTAACTAAAGTTAATGATGCGATCACAAATACCGAAAGACTAGAGGATAAGCATAATGATACCGCTTTTAAAAAAGGGGTAGAAAACTGATCCAAATAACTATCGGGGAATTAACCTCCTATGCACGAATTTGAAATTGACAACAAGAATTATTACCAACAAAATAACTCCACTTGTAAAACTCTCTGAAAAACAACAAAGTTTCACAAGTGGAAGATCTTATAATGACGCAATATTTGTAATTAGACAAAATATAGAAAAATCAATTGAGTACAATAGGCCAGTGTTCTTGTGCATCATAGACTTAGAAAAAGCATTTGATAGTGTTCAACTACAGGACGTGATAGAATAGAAATATAGAAGCAAGAGTAAATTCCGGGCTAACTGACTCCATAGATGTAACTACAGGTAAGGCAAGGAGACTAACTAAGCCACTTATTATTTAACATTATATTAGACGAAATAATTAGAGAAGCAAGAACAAAAAAGGCTATAAAATGGGTAATAAAGAAATCAAAGTGTTTTGTTACGCCCACGATACTGTATTGGTAGCTCAGAATGAAGATGATTTGCAGAGATTACTAACTACATCAGTTTAATGTAAATGCAAAGAAATTTAACATGAAAATATCGACCAAAAAAACTAAATCACTAGTAATCTCTAAAGAACCAATTAGATGTAAGCTGGAACTTGATAACCAAATTATAGACCAGGTAATGAACATCAAATATCATTTGATAATAGCATAGAGGAGGAAATAAGAGGACAAACTGCAAAAGTCAATAGAATAGCGGGAAGCCTAAGACACGATATGGAAGAATAAATACTTAAGAACCAGTAGTTGGACCAGTAATGACATATACCGCTGAAATAAGACCGGAAACATCTAAGACTCAGAAATGCCTGGAAACAAATTATAATGAAAACATTAACACCTGGACAAGAAATAGAAATGGAATCAACATATAGATAGAATGTCTGAACAACGGATGGTGAGGATAGCAAGAGATAATTCTCCTGCCGGTCGGAGGACGCCCACAAAAAAGATGGAATAACAACTTATGATAAAAATTGCATTGAAGTAAAACAGACAGAAGTGCCTAATATAGAAGAAGAAGAAATGTATCCAACATTTGCGAAGATGGAGTTTTCCATTTTGAGAGGTATTCCTCGGCTGTCAAGTAAAACTCAACCTTAGTTGTTTCTATGAAATTACGATTTGTACTTAATTAATCTGTCAGGGGCATATGTTTTAAAATGACAGTTCTCTATACATTTTTAGAGATTGTACTGCTGATATTTCCTTGTATAAGTAAACTTGTTCGTTCCGCATCGTACATATTCGAAAGCGAATTACGGCGTTGCCACTGTATAAATTTTCTGACAGATAAAATATAACTATATTGAAAAATCCGGGACAATCCAGGACTAGTAGATTTTCTAGCACGTAGTTGGAAAAACCTGAAACTGAACTGGCCAATCCTGTACGGTTGGCCAGCCTGTATAATAGTAAATATTACCATTACATGCAAAACTTTCATACAAACAACTTTTATATTTATAATGTTCCGATAAAATAAACTGTTATCGACATATAAAAGAATCCCGCAGTAATGAGCTACTCTGTATATCATATATTATGTAACAAACACCACTTTAGTCACAGGTTTGATTTGACATAAGCGGTGTTTAATAAACACGTGATTGAAGCCTTTTATCAACGTGTGTAATGCAATACTTTTTCTTCGACCCTTAGTTTTTGAGTACATTTTTGCAAAACAACACGAATACTAAGTGAGTGAATGATCACAAAATCAGTGTATAAATGGATATTTTAGAGAAGAGAGTGAAAAAAATAAAAAAACGACTTTTATCGGCAGTCATTTGCAACCATACGAAAGTGCTAAAACCAAGAGTTATTTTCTGACTTCAATCAGGTTCATTTCTCTGCCAGATTTTAAGATATTTTTCCTCGTTCCGGACATATAGAGAATTTAACAGATGAACTGCTGAATAGAGGCTGTAAAAAAGTTTGAAAGGGTCCCAAATGTCATCGTTAAGAATAAGAAAAAACTTGTGGGTATAAATGAGTTCATCGATTTCGATAGACGGCCGGTAAGTGTTGGAGGCGAACAGTAACCTACAAATTTAACCTTACGTTCTATCCTACCTTTTTCCATTAAAATAATTACCATTACGCCATCATAATTTCGTTATTATGCATTACCTGGGTGAACGCTGTGCGGCGTCGATAACGATCTGCCTAATGAACGTCGATTATGCCCTAAGTGCATCAAATAAACTGATTAAGTGCCATTTTCCTTTAAAATTATAGGAATTGGCTTGTTAGGCTAACTAATGTGACATACTGTCCTTATTCGGGCTTTTGCAATATCCTGACAAAGCCGGCTTTAGCTTTTACAAATAAATATTATGTTGAACATTTTTAACCTCTCTTTGAAGGCGAGAGAAAATGTTTTAGCTACAGATTAAAAGTATTGCAAACATTTTCTTTATTCAAATTTTTTACACATCTTACCAGACCAGCCCTTCTGGAACAACGAAATTTCGAATAGTTAAAATAACTGCATCTTTCGATGCTGATTTGAAATAGATTAAAAAAGAGGTATGATAAAATTAGGATTTTTAGAACAGACTACAGCTAACATGACGAAGATACAATCTAACTCTTAACAATTCCGTAAGTAAAAGGTATGTTAGAATACGAATACCCAAAAAAAAACAGTTTTCAAAACAGGAGTGAAAAGTACGAGTAGTGTAGTGACAAGTAGAGAACAAACGTCCTCTAAATGTACGAATCGAAAAACGAAAAAAAACACCCATACGAAACAGCATAACATTGACATTTGGAATAGCAAAGCTTGTTTTTACGAAGTTTAAAGGGCATCTTAGAAGCGTTTCTATTAACCCAAGCATTTAAATACACGGTGAAGAACTTCAGAGTTGACTACACCCAACTGGGTCAAGGAATTAGTTTTGGTTAGTTTATAGTTGATAATGGACAGTGATCCATCTGTTCGAAACGTGTTAGTTTAAATAAAGGCAATGCAAGTTAAATATTCGGTTAGTTTCAACAAATATTTTTCCTACTTCCGTCTGTAAAATGCCTAATTACACACCGATCTAGCGGGCGGGAAGCGTCACTTACCACGTCAGTTTCGTTTCCCACGGTTCTGAGGCACTTCGGACATTTTCGGGATTTTACCGCACGAGTTTGGGAGCAATCGGATGTTTTCGGAGATATCTCTAACGCCTTGAATTTTGACGTTTGTCAATTCTGACGGTCATGCCAGTATAGTATGCAACACGTTCGGTAAACTTTTTAAGTCACTCGTTTGTTAAAAACTCGCTCCGCTGAGCTCCGCTCGTGTCAAATGGACTTGTGACTCAAGTGCCGTTTACCGCACTTGTTGCATAATATTCTATAAACCCTTTGTTCCGCGGAAGCCTAAGGTTTCGCGGAACAAAGCTGGAGAATAATGGACTAAACTCTCTTTTGGTGAGTATCGATAGCCTATATTTCAATCATTCAGTAAGTTATTAATAATTAACCGTGTTACTACTTGGATCAAACTTTTTGCTTTAGCCTATCAGCAACAATATTACAGCTCTAAAAATCATTCCCAGGGTATTTTCCTGGCCGCCGGATGAACACTCCGTACGCCGTTTATTTTTCCGTTCCAAAAAAACTATTTATCTTCAAAAACTTCTATTCGACCTCTGCCGTTAAAACGTATGCAAATATTTAACAGTTAAAATTCATTCATACTATAGAGTTCGGCCTACGCCAACAAACAGTGTGGACTATTTTTAAATCGAAGCCAGCAATTTTAATTTCGGAAGCATCGAATTTTTCTATTTACAAACAGAATAACGACGTTGGTGTAAATAAACTTTTGGGCACGTACACTTCGTTCGACTTTAAAATTAGCATTCCAATTTTATTTTTCCTTTATAACCGCTTAAAATTAAACACATTTGACTTCAATATTGGCTAAAGTTGTCAAAAGCACAACGATTTGACATGGCGCTTAATTAGACCAAAAAGTGGCATCCGTGAAGCTCAAGAGGCTTTAAAATCCTTTTGAAATTATATTTAACTTACCTATACATCCTATTATTTATTTTTAATTTTAATTTGATAGAAACCATTATTATTAAAGATGGAAAAACAATGAGGAAGAAGACCGCTGATGACATTATGAAATTGGTTTTTGTATTATGAAGTTTACAAATAAAAATATATCGAAAGGGTAGACATTCTAAAAAAAAGTTCAAAAGATGGAATTGTCCCAGTTAACATAAACAAAAGGTATGATTTTATAGATGCTCTATTCAGCACTTATTAAAAAAGCAGATCCAAATCAAAATTTCATATTTTGAAATAACTACTTTTGTATGCTCCCAATAGCACTTTTTTGATACCTGCCGTTTATACTGTCGTCGACTTCTAGTGCTAAATATGGTTTTATACTTATAACTTGACTGTGATGTTTATCGCTCTGATATGTTTTTAAAATTTAGCAAATATATTAAGACTACATTAAGATGGTTCCTATTCCTTCTAATTCATTCTTTTGCTCTTCTTCTCGCGCTTGGCATCAACACTAGTAAATCCACCAAGTGAAAATCACGTCTTTAATGTGTACCACTCTATACTATACTACTATGTATATAATTTGGAAGTTTAATTTTTTTATTATTTAGAACGTAAACTTTCCTGATCTAATGATAAGTTCAATACCACTAAAATTGTGTAGGAAGTCCTCAAAGCCCCGTAAACTTAGTGTGATAGAATTCAACAATTCGCCCTCGTATCTAGAAAAATAAAAACAAATTTCTTTAGCGTCTCGCCAAAGAGACAACCTTGGAAAAAAAACGCCCTCAAAGCAAAATTTAATTTTGAAAAACGCTCGGCGGCGAAATTTTCATAGGTATCCGGTGACTGGATAATAAACCCGAATCGAATAAGAAAAAAAGCGTATTCAACTGAAAAAGGTTATTATCGACAAAGCGTCTCTCCAGACACTTTTATTGGAAAAATCAATTAGCTTTTTTGCCGGCAAAAGGGAAACGAGTTACTCGTGTCAAAAAAGAACGAGGCAGATAACAGCCGGCGATTAAGGAGGAATTGTTATTTAAACATCAAATTTTTTACGCCTACGACGCAGATGTTTCTCTGGAAATTTAAATTCAGCGACATTTCATGTAACCTTTATTAATTAACAAAAAAATTCTTTTAAGAAGCTCGGAATAATAAACGGAGACATATTAAGCCATCGCAAAACAATATGTCCGGGCTGAGCCCCACTGAGCTGGCCGCCTTGAACGTCTGATGTGGATAATGAATTTACAGCGTGGAATTACAACAAAAGAGGAAAACCAGAGATGCGATGAAGAGATACATGCTGGATCAAGATGGATGCAAATCGTCCACGATAGAGAGACATGGACGAAAGAAGGGGAATCCTACACGCAGAGTAAGATGTTTAGGGTTGATTGGATAGATAGATAGACATTTATTTGCATACAGTAATAGTTATTGTTGTTTTGAGACACAACTCTAAGTTATATTTCTTTCCCAGACACAAAGCTGGGACCAGCATACATAATAGTTAATACTATTTTGAACTGATTAATTTAAAAATTTAAAAGATTGTTGTTGTAACTATGTGAGATTATTAATTCGCTAAAATGGACATAAACCACTACTCATAAAGCTGTGAAAAGGGTAGGTTTTGTAAGTCAGTACTTGGGTTGCCCAGCTCTGGAAAAATAATTTCACACCTCGGAGAATAACACATTGTTAACATTTATATTTATATACACCAGCAGGCGGATGGGCACGCGTCATTCTTCAAATCTCGCTTTCAACCAGAAGACCTTGGCGCTCAACATGGCGGATTAGCTTTTTTCTCAACATACATCCAGGCTCCATTAAACGAGAAACGAGTTAGCTGATATCTGCATACACGCAGCTCATTTGCTCTAGTTCGAAAATGTCATAGCCGCCTGGGATAACAAGATTTCTTTCGAAAATTCGTCATTGGGGATGGGGGGGCAAGTTGGTCGCACGTAGCGCGAAGTAGCTGTTTATTTCCAAAAGAAGTCGCTTCGTGGTTTCTTGTCTTAGAGGAACGCATTGTTTTTCTATTGTGCTCCTGCGGATTACTATGGAACTTTCGCAAAATCGAGGTAATTTTATTGTGCAAGCACCCTGTATGAAGCGTCTTTCACATCTCGTCGAACTTCAAACTTATGGCAAACTTTGGTAAATTCAAAAATTTTTGCAAATAATAGCGATTCCCAATTAAATTTTTCAAATATCTGGCGCACTCTGTGTGCTAGACGAAAATTGAAACTCTCTCTCGATATTGTTAAAACCAAATTATCCCATGTTTTGTAGTTTTTCATTTACGGCTAATAATTTACCTATTTACCAATTTCAGGATCTCGTTGTTTTTCTTTACAAATAAACGACATACCCTGTACATAATCCAAAAAATGCCGGAAGCAAAACTTATAGCCTCCCACGTTTCTTGGTATATGAATTTTTCCAATAGAATAAATAGTTTTCGGGAAAATACCTCTTTTCTGTCCTTAACTAAAACACCTTCTATATAATCGAAAAAATACGTGAATCAAAAGTTATAGCGCCGGATCTTCCACGTATTATGTATTACGGTTGTAAAATTTTTCCGATCGGATGAATGGTTTTGGCGGAAAAAATGTTTTTCTGGAAGCCAAAATAACCAAAAAAAAATTCAAAAATTTAAAAAAATACTTGGCGTTATTTTATTGCTCCCAATCTAAAGAGTATAAATGTGGGTCCGGACTTCTACTTCTCTGGCAAGTCTAAAACACAGATTTTAAATTATTTCCAATTTTCAATAATAGTAGGACGCATTTTTCAGTTTTTTTTTTAATTTGCGGCGCACACTGTATATTTTTGAGAAATTGCCAAAGATAAAAATCTTCTGTGCCTTCTGATTCAAGAAGTTTTTCGGTCTTGTAAACGCTTTTTGAAAAATGGTCTTTTTTGTAGACCCTTGAACACACGATTTTTAATTTTTTAAAAATAGTTGCCTACCCCCCAACCCCCCATTTGCAGTACGATCCGTCACTGGGCAAAGCTGCCTATATGTGCGAAATATGAAGTCGATCGCTTCAAATTTCAGACACTTATAGTGTTTCCTAGCAAAGTCCACAAAACAGTCGCGAAAAAAAGATGGATGCCGCCGTAGGAACAAGGCCATTTCTTAGAAGACGCTGATTATATCTGTAGCAATGGCGATCCCATATTACCTACCGTTACGTAGATACGAAATTTTGATACGAGCGCATATACTTTCGAAAAATTCTATTTTCAAAAGTAACTACCGCATCTACGACCTGCATGTCATCTGATAACAATATGCAAGAATAGGAAAAATATATAACTATACGAACTCTTTAACGCCACAAAGTTTTGGGACTCGATGTACAAAAAAATAGAAATTCGAAGGTAGAAGTCTCCAATCCTTCAATTACAGATAATGCCGATGCTGGTTTTCGACAAGTTGAATCAATACTTATTTACGTTATTTACTGTAATCAAACTCTTCAGTTATTTCAAAAGCGGAAACGGGTAATTTAAATAAAACCACTCAACATTTCTAAGAACTAAAAAAAGGTGCAGACGTTTCAATGATAAAATTGTATAGTAAAGTTACCCATAAAATAGCGCATTCTTTAACATAGAAGTAGTTATACGCGTCATATTATTTACTTATCGCGGAATCAATTTTCTAAGGCCACCCAAACAACCCCAAACTAAAGCTAAAGGATAACCAAACTGTTAATCAAATTTGGTTGAAATTTATAGGGCCACACTTTAGCGTCGTTATATTAAACTGTATGAGGCCGACTCCCTGAATGATTAATGTTAACAATATAAAATTTCGGACCAGGCAGAACCGGATAGTGTTCAGACATAAGCCGAATTAGCTAGGAGGTTGCGATTGAAAATTAATAAAATAGTGGGTGGTGTTTATTATTATAACTATTATACTTCTTAGCGTGAAGGAGTACTAAAACATAAATTTACCATCACAGGGATCATTAAACAGGGCGGACAACGTAAAAGTTACATCGTAAAGTTCAGATAGTTTGAAAAAATCTGTATTTCAGTTTTTAAGACCTACACACCTTTTTTTTTCTAACTTAGGATCACACTAATTTGGAAACAATAGAAAGACGATTTTGGTGACTAACAGTAATGTGACAGCGGAGTCACTACAGGTAGTTTGTTTGAATAATAAATATAATAATAATTATACATTATTATAATCATGGAGATGGGGAGATAAATGAGATATTAATAAAGAAGTAAAAATAATATTAATTCTGGAAAAAATGGTCTCTCCTTCTATATCACATCACTACTTTTTACCCTCTTGAAATGAAAATACAATTTATTTATTTGTGCATTTTGGGGTATCTGTAATAAGGGGTTGAACAAAGTTTTAGGACACACACTACTCAGTGAATTTTTTGAATAAGCTAGTTTGTATATTTTTGTAATTTATTTTTATCTATTAACAACTTGGTTGGAAATAAATAACTAACTAGTCCAAAGTATTAATGTCTAAAACTGTCTAAAGATCATAATTACATCACAGAAAGCGCAAGAAAACGGCATAAACAATATCGAACGAAAAAAGTCTGAACTTTAATTTCTGTTATTAAAATTTTGTGAAAGTTAAGCACCTTGTATCTTTATATTAACGTACTGTAACGTAATTGTTTGATGCAATTTACAATATACAGTTTTGACTTGATTTAAAACTGCTCATCAACTCAGTGAAACAAATCCTTAAGCTTTGAAGGTCATTTATTAATCCCAATCTAAACGTGATTTTGTAATCACACAACCGTCTTCCAAGTAAAAACCAAAACAAAGCTATTATCTCCACGTGTCGCTTGCTCAAGAAAAGAGGATTAGAAAAGTATTTTGAGCGAGACGCAATAGACGACTTGTCCCACGGAGAAAATGGTGAAATAACACCCGAGCGCAAATATTCACCCCGGACGCAGCGTTCGTAAAACAAAGATAAAACGATATACGTTTAGCGCGAAGGGAGAAAAATCAAAACGAGGAGGTTAGAAATAAAGATCTCATTAAATATTTACGTTTAAAACTGGGAAAACGAAAACTCCGAATCGGAATAGTTCCGAAGCCACGCCCTGAAAAGCATAAAATAAACATGTCACGTACAGGCAGCGATTGCATAGATTACAACGCAGGGATCGGATCTACTGTACGTCCGCTTGCTGTTTGGGGATTTTCGATTGTCCAAATGCATTACCAGCAGTTGCGTTTTTTAGCTTGGAGTTTAGAACGTTAAAAGAAAGGAGAAAACGGCTTTATTCGAAACTTTTCCACCATCGTCTTCACTTTTAATAAACTCAAATTATTTTAATTACTCTTTAAACAATATGCTTTCTTGCATTTTTGCTTTTGTTTCAATACCAGATAGACGTTAAAAGAAAAGAAAACCAAGTATTTATTTTCATTGGTTTGTTGCTTTTTGGACCAAGCACGCATTTTGATTCAGTATAAAAATGTATTTGAGCTTTTGCAAAATAGCTCCAAATCAAGCTTTTATTTAAAAAAAAGTAAATGAAGAAGAGCAACAAGAAGAAATAAAATTCTGAATCCCGATGAAACCTCAGACATCCCCCTAGTAAGCAAGCAGAAAAACAAACACATCTATCTGTACATCTATATAACTTCGGAAAAAAAACCTTCAGTTCTAAATAAATACCATTCTCAAAACAGTTCTACTTTACCTGCTAGGATTATAGAACATAACACTCCTAGTCAATTTTTACTGGAGTTATCAGTCAATGGTTTTTATCTAAAAGGGTTCAACAAAAAAAAGTGAAAAATCAATGTGAAAAGCAGAAAAATTTCATGTTTTACAACAAAGCAGTTTGGAACTACAAATACCAAAGAAACGAAAAAAAGGGACGACTCAAGATATACCAGAAAAGGAAGTTGGGACCGAGAAAATAGGAGATTGGTTTGCCACTAAGAGAGAAAAATTAGATGTAGAGACCCAAGTTCCTGAGGATATACATACACGACATGCTAAAAATTTATAACAGTCACTGTTTTAAGCATTTTCATACTTTGAAGGTAACAGCTCTGTGGGCTCAGTGGGCATTCTCCTTTCCAGACCTTCCAATCTTGTACTTCTTCTATATCGCTTCCGTTCTTCTTTCTATATCCTTCAGAACTCTTTTTATACATTCCTCTGGAGGACTTCCCCTTTGTCTCTTATAGGGCGGTTGTCAATTTTGGTCAACGATTATGCTCCATTCGTTCTATATATCCGTACAACTTTAGCCTGCGAATGTACAATTCTTCTTACATTCATCTTTCATTTTATTTCGTTGTTTGTTATTATGTGCATCTGTAATACTCTAAAACCTCCTTTAAGAAAGTCCATCTCTATCGCTTCCACTCTGCTTGTCACGTTTTGTTCGCATGTCTCCGATTCCGGATACTTTTATATATTATTAGTTTTGTCTATTTATTTACATTTATTGGACCAGCATAAACACTTCAATTTACTGATGGCTTGCTTTGCTTGATTAAAGCGGTAGAATATTTCTCTTTTACTCACCATATTTCTCATATATTTGAGTAACTCGCGATATATACTACAGACATACTAAAGAAAAAAAAAAGAAAATATTTTTTCCTTGTTTTTCCCAGTTTATAATTACCCTATTCCATAAAATAAATATAATTTAAAATTGAAATAAAAAATCACGCATTTAAGGGTTAAACGAAGCTAGAATCTAAAAAATGAATAGCAGTTACTTATGGTACGTGCCAAATGCTCACTGAATTAATCCTCCATATATAATAATAACCCAACGGTTCTTCCATTCCATCAAATAATTTGCTCGTCTTGCAAAAACTGAAAAATTCGTTTCCAGTTTTTGTTCCAGCTGACGCCTGGGGCATCCACGTTAGATAAAACCGAGCGTTTTTCGCGACCTAGTTTCGAAAATTAGGCCGCAGCGAGTGTTTTAATTCGTCTATTTTAATCACATTCGGTTTACGTGCCTGATGCAGTTTATTTGTGGTTTTAATTGGAAGCCTCTTAATAACACTGCCACAGAGTGGCGTGTTTACTTGCATTTCTTGCAAAAATTGTGCGACAAAACAAGGCGGCGGAAGATTTGAACCGTATTCGTTGAACTGGATTTGTATCTGATTTTCTGGCTGTAATAATCACCAGCGGAGTTGCACCGTTCATAGTTTTCTCTCCCGTTATCGTTTGCAAAACTTTCTTTATAGCCAGTTTAGCAAATGCCGTCCTAAACATGTTTTTTAAAAATGTCGCTTAAAGATTTTATTTATTGACAGACGTCACAGCATAATATATTATCAATATGTCAGTACAAATCTTTTCTTTCGTATCTGACGTTTCGCTAAGCATGCTGCTGCTGACATCATCAGATCGAATAAAATTGTGTTTCCTTTTCCTTGGAGATCTTCAGAAACGGATGATATAGTTATTTGACCAAGTCTAATCGATTTCTGGTGTCCTGGTGTAAGTCTGGTTGATTTTTTTTTATTCGACCTGTTTCCGATGTATTTTTTCCCATAGCTGGAGCTCACGAACTAAATAAATTAACATCTTTCATTACTGACCATCAATGACGTCCCCTATACAAGGCGTTGAAAAACGACGACACAGAATGTAGGAAGGTGAAAGTAGTGCTAAAAATAATACATACACGAGGCTCTACGGAGCAACCTTACTGAAACACATCTAACGCGTAAATAGGCAGTTAACATAAACTAATATTTATGAATGGTAACCAACCTATACAACCACCTTAGAAAAAATGGCAAGAAACGGAGACAAAACCTTGCAAATATCGCTGGTTCTTTCACCTTACCATTTTAATGAAAGTAATTTTGAACCATAACATAATTGAGTGAAAATGATATATTATGCAATAATGTTTTGGTTAAGTGTATTGAATACAAGTGTTGCCGTTGGGAATTATAAAGTCAGGTAGGGTAGGTATGGAAACAATATCAAAAGGTAATAAATTTCATTTAATTTAACTTAATCATTTAAAATAGACTGTCTATCTATGATCGAATGTTAGTGAATATATCGGAGCCTATGCCCTAACGTCAACACTAGGGAAACAATCAAACTCTTCTCGGAAACGGAAAAATCAGTTCTTTCAATAAACAGGAAATCATTTCAAATGACGAGTCTATCCTAAACAAACTACCATCTCAAACAGCTAATGAAATTCAAAACCCCTAAATGTAATATTGCAAAGCCTGAACGCATTGCCCTAAAATCTCTAAAATCTAATCCCGACATCGTAATCCTAAAAGCAGATAAAGGAAATGCTACCTACGGTGGCCATGAACACAAATGAATATCAGGAAAAGATTCAAGATATTCTTACAGATACAGATATCGTCAACTTAAAAAATATCCTACGTCATCTATGGAACGTAACCTTAAATCATTCAGGCTTCTTCTCTATCAGACTCCGCGAAAAAATCTGTCACCCCTCATGACTCTAAAATTCCTCGTCTCTACGGATACCCAAAGATTCACAAACCAGAATTTCCCCTTCGACCTATTGTCAGCACCATCGGTTCTCCAACATATTCCCTAGCAAAATATCTAGCTTCCTTATTAAAACCCTTTACAGGGAAAACTGACAGTTTCAAAGTTAATTGTTTTCACTTCATTGAACAAATAAAAAGCATTACATTAGATACACAAGATATTCTGGTTAGTTTTGACATAGAATCTCTCTATACTAAAGTTCCTATTCCTGAAACTCTCACCATCATTTCAGACAAATCCGAGAATCTGGAACCAAACCTTCTCACCTTAATTGAAAAATGTTTATCTGGAACATATTTTTCTTACAACGGTTAAATTTTTGAACAAACGTCTGGAACAGCTATGGGTTCTCCACTATCACCAGTGATCGCGAATATATTTATCATTTATCATTAAGATATTATGCGTTCCATCACAAAATACACTTCACCACAACCTTCCAATAGCAATTAAACCGAAATCAATCCCACACTTGCCACTGTTGTCCTTCCTTATATTCAAAACGTTACAGACCACATATCAGAAGTTCTAAAGAAATATAACGTCAAAACCAGATTTACCACTTGTCCAAACATCTCTCAGCATCTTCGATCCGTCAAAGACAAAATTCCGTTTGGGATGCCAGGATTTTACAGCATTCCAGACCGGACGAAAAATACCAACTAGGCTCAAAGAACATGAAAAAAGCTTAAGACTAAGACAAATAAACTCATCAGCAGTTGCCGAACACTATCACGGAACCGGACATAACATTTTATTCGTTAAAACTAAAATTCGGGAGTCAATAGAAATCTATAAGCCACCTAACAACCGCGACTCAGGTCTCTACCTGTCACCAATATGGGAATCAGTCATCCGAGACGGCGTTTATGCTCCTCATTTAGCTCCGCCTCCCTCAAACAATATAAAAGCAGCTACAGAGGAACATTAGAGTAAGTTTTAGTCAAGCTTTGAAGAAGCCAACAGGATGATTGGCAAAATGTTAGCTAGTTCGACTCAACAAAAACCCACGCAGGAGAAGTTTTGTAAAAAGTATTACAGTAGCCTGTGAAAGTTTCTTTGAAAAATTAAAGCAAGTATTTAACTAGATAACAAAGACAAGCAGTCCTAGAACGGAACCCTGAATCGGACCTTGACGTAATTTTGTTGTTATTAGAATTGGTTTTATTTGGCATTTCGACATGATGTGATGTATCATCTTTTCCAAACACCCTGCAGAACAAACCTGGCAAGTAACCCGTTTTCGGGTAGTTCTTATTTTGGTCCAATAATAATGAAAAGGAAAAATGATTTCCAATCCGATGACCCCGCTAAAGTTCCCCCGAGTATCGGTCTGGCTCGGATCGCGTCGATGAATTTTTTTCTCAAAGTCCGCGATACACGTACCCGTTCATCCATGAGTTATCGTTTGTAGTTTTATGAAATGCCTTCGTGACAGAATAACAGCACGGTGGCAAACCACTGAAAATTATTCCCCCCCCCTTTTTTTTGTTGTTTTACGACGGATCACGTGCCGGCGCTGTAGGGTGGTTTTATTGACGTTTTCTTGCACGAGATGAAAATGTAATTTTCTCCAAACGACTGATTATTTCTTTCAGCGAACGAACGATACAAGTATATTTCTTTCGCTTCCATTTAGGAAATCCAAATAATATTAAATATTTTATGTTCAAAAATAATGACAACTTCATATCAATCAAATCGAAATTTATTTATTCCTCTAACAATTACAGGATCGTATAGGATCCGATACTAAATATAAAACAAAATCGACAATTACCTAAAAAAGGAACAATTGGAATATTACAAAATATACGACACTTAAGAACATAATTATCCAAATAATTCGGCTAAACTATAGTAAGAGGTCTAGGCCAGAAAGCATTTAGTTTTAGTCAGACAGGACCCGTTATGTCATTTTTGTTCCTTGTCCGAATAACGGCTCAAAGTAGTATAAGTGTGGTGTTGATATGTTCAGTTCTTAGGATTCTAATGCAGAAGAAAATAGTCATATTTCTCGCACTTTTTGTAGGTACATTTAAAAAAAAATAAAATTTCTGTCCTTAGGTTGTATATATATCCTGGTCGTGTGTATCCTTATAGTAAAAAATAAAGATTTATATGGGAAAAACAAACGATTTTTTTGTTTTGGATCTGACACAGCTGCTAGTTTCCTCTACTTACCACGTATGAGCTCTTAATATTAATGGGAAGATTATCCTCATTACAGTTTTGCATTTTTGATTTAGTCTTTATAAAAAATCATATCTTATCACAAACTGAACCATTTCAATTCGGAATTCGTAATTCCAATTCCAAAGATTGAAGAATTTAAACAAAAATAACTTTTTCTTCTCAATTTTGTTCTTGATTGAAAAATAATTATCGTGAAATGTTTTCAATTATTCCTATAGGAAATTTAATGCTCTACAAAAAAGATCTCTTATGGTTTATCTATTACTCGAACTATGTGTATTTGAATCCCAATGAGTACTTATATCATAGTTTTTAATAAATATTTTCAATATATTAATTGAATTAGTAAATTCTGAGGTTATTCATTATCTATTTCAGATGAAAAAAGTTTTTTATTCAAGAAATATCGATAAATGCATTAATAGAAACAGAATTCTGATCCACCATATTAAATTTCATATCTTAATACAGTATTAATAGAAAAATATACATTTTTTAGATTTAGTTACATAAATCGACTGTTATTACAATCAGGAAATAGTCCTCGATGTTCTTTGACAACTTGAGGTATTGAAACTGTTAGTTTTTTGTCAAACACTGATTATATTCAAAGACCAACGCTACCGCATGCTCTGCTACGTCATTTACAACTTTTATTTGTTTGAAATCGTCTTTATTTTCCTTATAACTCTCATCTGAAGCCCACAATGCAATTTCAACATCCAGGAAATCATATGGTAGGTCAAAGATTTTGAACAAATTCAATGATTTTTGAGAAACAAAGTCACACAAATCCTTTTGAATAACAGAATTTATGTTCTTTTGATCGATCTTAAATTTTTTATTCCTAGAATTTATATATATATATATATAGATATATATATATATATATATATATATATATATATATATATATATATATATATATATATATATATATATATATATATATATATATATATATATATATATATCCTCACGTATTGATTCACGGATGGAAAACTGTGATGACACTATATTCCGGGATATCATCCGTTCGCTCGTTGAACGACTGGAATCCTGCATCCAACATCCAAGTGTTTTCGGAGCGCGAGTATTGAAGATGCCAAGTGAGATTTTGGCGAAACGTCTGCAGGATTCCAGTCGGAGTTCAACGAGCGAACGGATGATATCCCGGAATATAGTGTCATTATATATATATATATATATATATATATATATATATATATATATATATATATATATATATATATATATATATATATATATATATATATATATATATATATATATATATATATATATATATATATATATATATATATATATATATATATATATATATATATATACATCGGACAAACTAGTCAATACTTAAAAAGTCGCTTAAACGGCCATAAATATGACAAAAAAAATAACACTGCTCTTTCGAGCCATTCCAGGGAGAATCAGAACTCGTTTGACTTTCAAAGTGTGAAAATTTTACGCTCAGAAAGGCACACAAAAAGACGGGAATTTTATGAAATGATTGAGATCCAAAAAAATCCAAACGCCATAAACTCTAAGACTGACACAAAAAATCTCAGCAAAACTTATCACAACTTAATTAAATAAACAGACACATTAACCCGTGAATCTCACACAAACAAAAAAAAAAAAAAAGCTTTAGAAAAAAAAACTCCGTTGTCCTACTGTGAAGAAACGTACATCCGGGCTTCGCATTATTGTTTTGGTTCGTTGTGTTATCAATGTGGCTTGTCGATTTACATATTCAATATGTCTGTTGTGAATGTTGTAAAACTGTAAATTACCAAACAACTATATAGTGAACCGTTGATTTTTGGCTTAAGGTATGTATGTAATCGTAATATAAAAAATTATGTATGTTTTATTGTTGTGCATCTATTTTTATACAATTTTTAATCACTTTGTTTGTTCTATTGACTTGCACTAGTAATTTTTAATCATTTCAATGCTGACTCCTATACAAATTTTTATCTATGTTTTAATTATGACCAGGAAAACAATGCTATAAATAATTTTATTTAAAAACACATTTTTGTAGGTTAAAATTAAATGTCTGAAGAAGGTCTTGAAGGCCGAAACGTCACAAAAAATAAAATGTTTCACAAGTAACGGAAACTTATTTTAATTTCACTAAAAAAGGACCAAAAAAAAAACCCAAGAACCATTTTTTAAGAATATATAAAATTAAAAGGATCCAAGAACTCACAAACTAGAAATATATATATATATATATATATATATATATATATATATATATATATATATATATATATATATATATATATATATATATATATATATATATATTCTCACGTATTG
Source organism: Cylas formicarius (assembly GCF_029955315.1). Classification (NCBI taxonomy): domain Eukaryota; kingdom Metazoa; phylum Arthropoda; class Insecta; order Coleoptera; family Brentidae; genus Cylas; species Cylas formicarius. Next base: position 14,352,178 of record NW_026844326.1, on the reverse strand, counting down.
ATTCACGGATGGAAAAATGTGATGACACTATACTCCGGGATATCATCCGTTCGCTCGTTGAACTCCGACTGGAATCCTGCATCCGACTGGAATCCTGCAAATCCTGCATCCGACTGGAATCCTGCAGACGTTTCGCCAAAATCTCACTTGGCATCTTCAATGCTCGAACACTCGTTCGAAGTGTTTTCGGAGCGCGAGCATTGAAGATGCCAATTGAGATTTTGGCGAAACGTCTGCAGGATTCCAGTCGGATGCAGGATTCCAGTCGGAGTTCAACGAGCGAACGGATGATATCCCGGAGTATAGTGTCATCATATATATATATATATATATATATATATATATATATATATATATATATATATAATATATATATATATATATATATATATATATATATATATATATATATATATATATATATATATATATATATATATATATATATATATATATATATATATATATATATATATATATATCTCGAGATTTTACAGCTTCGCTTACCTTAGAGCAATAAAACGGCGAGTTCATCATTTAAATACCGCATTGGTGATAAGATATGATTATTTATATATGAAACTAAACCTAAAATGCAAAATTATAATGAGGATAATTTTCCCATTAATATTTAGAGCTCATACGTGGTAAGCGCTTTCCAGAAGTAACTAGCCACCACTTTTTATGTCAGATTAAAAAAAAAATTTTTTTTTGACCCACCCTAATGAATATCCTTATTTTTCCTATGCAAATATATACACAATTAACTATGCATTATACACCTGATTATTTTCTTCTGCAGTAGAATCCTAAGAACTGAACACTTAGACATCAATACAACACTTATACTACTTTGAGCGGTGTGAAAACGAATATATAGACTTGGACTATTCAGATATAACCAATTGAATCAGCTAGTTAACTTTTTTACATTTATGTTACAATTTTCTTTAAATACACTGTCGTCTTTGTGAAAAATAATAGTAATGTCTTGGCTACTTGGCTATTGCTCTCTTTTCTAAATATAGTAGGAATAACACTAACGAAAAACTTTACTACTTATCATTAACATATTATAAATACTAGTAATAAACAATATTTCAAACTTCCCAAACCTAAATGGCTTTAGTTGCCGTAGGGTGCGCTTTAGGGCGTAACAACATTATTATAAGTAAAAAGTATCAAAACTGACCAAAATTTGTCACTTTTCGCAGTTTTAGTTTCTAGTTTTTATTCTTGGCATACAACATACAAAACGAGGACATAAAGACCACCCGGTGGAAACTTTTGTTATCGTTTAAAAGAATTAACAGAATATTTCAAAAAAATCTGTCCCTTGCAACAGCAAAATGTCGCAAAGAGGGTCTAAAAAACTTACTCATGGAATATTAAAATATTACCTTTCAGCAACCACAACTTAATCAATAAAGTTCAGAGCTTAATAGAGAACTAAAAAAGTTAAGATGGAAAGCTGTCCGTGATAGAAGTCACGAAAAACATACGTACAGGGTGTTTAAAAAAATATGTGATATCGCTGGAGGGGAAATTCGTAACGTAAAAATAACACGTTTTTTATATCAACATGGGTCCGATTCTGCTACATTTTGTAGCTACAGGGTGTTACAGAATTTTTATTTTTGTGATTTACCCCAAATTTATCTAAAATGTTATTTAAACTAGTCCGTATTTTTCTACTAAAAGAATTGGGAAACTTGACTAATGGCCTCCGTATGGGCTATCGCTATTTATATAGAAATTAAAAACACATGCACGACGAGCGATAATATAACGTACATGGTTTATCGAACTATAGACGTATTGGGAAAACGGGTAGTAAGAATTTATTGACAATGTGGCCCCGTTATTACTGTCGACTTAAAATATTTTCAGCGCAGTAGTTATGCAACTCGAATCAAAAAGTTTTATTGATAGGACACCACGCATATTAAATATCTTCAATTGTCGAATTATTCCCATCGACATTAATATCAACTTAATGGTAACTTCTTCCCAAAACACCCCGGACTATAAATAAAATATTTTCTTATATTTTTACTGACTTCAATTTTTTTACATTATTTATTTTTGATTTGTTGAACCAAGCCCCGTTTCTTTTTTTGGCTTATCTGTGCACAAAACACTATCACGTTTAAACCAATTAAAAATTTAAATCCGACGGCAGTGTCGTCCGCCATCTGTTGTTCTATAAATAAACTTGGCTTTGGTGGGTCGGATTCTCAATTAACTTGACGATTAAATCAGAATGCGTTTTATCGGCTTAATTTGACGGCAACGGAATTACGTTAACCGGGCAATGATGGGAAATCGACTTTCGTTCAAAAATTGATTTTCCCGTATTGCGAATCTGCTCCCGATTTTTGTTTTTCTCGATTTTAGTTAGGGAGCCAAACTAACGCTGTAGGTATTTATAATATAAAAAAAATTTATTGGTTAAACAAGACACGATTTGTGTTAGTTTGTTTTACTATAGAGTGAAATAAAACTCAAAGGACATATTTTTTAAAAATTACTGCGGTAAGTCAATTGATTTTTTTAATTATCGATATTTTGACATACATAGATAGTTCTTTATTTCAAAAATTGTTACCCGTGTTAACAATAAAAGAAATGACGTCAAAGACAAGCAGTAGGACAGCTACAACCAGAGGTACTTATTGCTAGAAAAATCGTAATTGTATATTCTTAATGTTACATAAGGATTATTTACATGTTTAGATAGTAGTCTAAGCTACATGGCTCAAGTTCAATTAAGAGTTTTTTTAATTTCCCTTTTAAACGTGTTACTATTATTAATTCGTCTAACATTCAGAAGTAGTTTATTAAACAATTTTACTCGGGACTCTTTTGCAAGGTATAGGTGTAATATTTCGATCTCCTATTACAATTTTCTGTATTTAGTCGGTGAAATAAATGTTCATTTCTGTGAAGAAATTTAAGACATTTGAATATGTATAGAGCGTATACTGTTAAAAGTCTCATTTGTTTAAACACATTTCGGCATGTCTGATTATATTCCATTCACATATAAGCCCAAAAATTTTGTATTTTCTGATATGCGTAGGTTTTGTTTGTTTGTTGTTGTTTCTGATATGCGTTTATTGTCTACGCTGAGGTCGCCTATTGTCTCTATATTAGACCATTTGGTTCTGAAGAATATTTGTTTTGTCTGGATTCATTTAGGAGCTTATGTAGACAATAAACTAGCCAATTCATTAATAACTAATTTTTTGATTGGCAGCTGTTAAAGATATGAAAAATAATTTTTTTTAACATCAACAACGTTTGCAATACACCATTTGAAAGCTCGTATGTTCTTAAATTCACCCTTCAAATTTTAGAAATCGAATATGTTTAAGTATGCGCTTGGCTGGATCGCGGAGCAAATCACTTTAGAGTGAATTTTTAAGATTTCAGATATGAATTTATAAAAACGTATTTGCTTGAGTTCTATTAAATTTATAGATAATTTTATTGTTTTCTCAGTATATATTGGTTTTCTTTAAAATTTCCATGGTTTTCATTAGTGGTTAGTGGTTAGTTTGGTGGGTAGGCAAAATAACCAGGTTCACGCATCCAAAATTGACGTGCATCACTAACAGTGTGTAAAAGCAATAATTTTATCAATAAACGAATTTCGAACGAATTCTTTAAGTTTTTGCTAATTAAAGATTTATGCAGTTCCTCGTGAGGTCATCTTGTATAGTAATAATGCGTGCTAATTTTACATAGGCTAAACGTTTTTTTTTGTAGTAGAATATAAAATTCCCTAATTTGCCAGAGATGGCTGTTGAATACAGAATTTAAATGCAGTAAATGTGAGTTTGCAAAAAAATTGTAAAGTTTAGTTTATTATTACTCGACGAATGTTATAGTCAGCTCTTAAATATATATCTTTAACATTGTTACTACTCCATGCCAATAATTGTAATGGACCAGTAGTTCTGAACGAACTCTTGGGTTGTTCGGAAAGTCATTTCGTTTTTTTTGGGGAACATGAAAGACAGTTTTCGTATAATGAATAAATATTTTATTAAATTATATATTGGCCATTTTGGTCCAACACCTTTTGCCATCTTTCTGGCAGTAACATAATTTCCCTCTCATAAAAGTTACCAAAACTTGCTGGCAAAAAACTGGTTCAGGTGGTTTTTGACATCTTCATTTGAGGTAAAGGTTTTGCCATCCAAAAATTTTTGCAGGGACCGGAACAAATAGTAGTCGGAAGGCGCCAGATCTGGAGAATATGATGGATGTTGCAGTACGTCCCATTCAAGCTGTAAAAGTTTTTGGCGAGTGACCAAACTTGTGTGAGGTCTCGCATTATCCTGGTGGAACACTACACCCTTCCTGTTGATTAATTCGGGCCTCTTCTCTTTAAGTGAATCATTCAATTTGTCCAGTTGATGACAATAGACTTCTGAATTAATCATGTATTGTCCGGCAAAAGCTCAAAAAAAACGATTCCTTTGACATCCCACCAAACGGAGAGCATCACCTTTTTTTGGTGAATGTTGACTTTTGACACGCTTTGAGCCGGTTTATCTTTTCTGCTCCATGACCTCTTGCGTTTAACATTGTTGTATACAACCCATTTTTCGTCCCCAGTAATAATCCGCTTCAAAAATGGATCATTTTCTTGACGTTTGAGGAGCGAATCACACACGTCAACGCGATGACACAAATTTCGCTCCGTAATGACATGGGGCACCCACACATCGAGCTTCGAGGTTAAGCCCATGCCTTTCAAATGGCCATAAACAGTCGAATTCGGCAAATTTAATCTCTCACCGATCTCTCGTGTGGTTATTCGCCGATTTGCATCAACTAATGTCTTTATCGCATCTTTGTCAGCTTCGACCGGCCTTCCAGACCGTGGTGCATCTTCGACATCAAAATTGCCGGATCGAAATTTTGCAAACCAGTTCTGGCACTGGCGTACTGTTAACACGCCTTCTCCATACACATCCGTCAATTTTTTTCTCGCTTGGACAGCATTTTTACCTTTTCTGAAGTAAAAAAGTAAAATATGACGAAAATGCTGCTTATTGCTCTCCATATTTAAAAGGGCACCAACCAAAAACTACTGCGTAGAATTAATAGAACTTTTTCACACACAAGCCTTACAATATCAGCTCTCAAGACATATAATGGTTATGCGGCTTAAGTGTGAAGTTGGTTTCGAAAAAACGTAATTAAGTCCTCTGACGGGAAAAAAACAAATGACTTTCCGAACAACCTTATAAATGTGGCAGAAAAATAGAATTTCAACTAGTATAGAAGCATCGAATAAATAATTATGGAAAAGCGGCCAACCGACAACCAGTGAAAAAAGGTGATGTGGTTATAAAGTAACGAATGTTAAGTAAATAGAAAACAAAGCAAATGGAGAAAGGAAAAAAGAAGTACATAATAGACGCTTTCACTACACCGTTAACGTGTAATTTGTATAACGTTATTCCAATGCGTACATCACCGGATCATATTAGTTTGTAGAATATTATATAAAATTGTCATTCTTCGTAAATTTATTGGCCTACTTCGCGTATACTCACTTGTTTTTCTTGACTGTACAGGAGCTATTACAAATTATCGTCAAAAGGCTTGAATATGAGGCGTTTAATCACTTTTTACGGTTGCAGTAGTGGGCATCGCCACTTTGAAATGCGCAGCTTAAAATATGTGACAACTCTCATCAGGAGCAGCGACTTTTAGGGACTTACTCTTCCTAAACATCGAATGAAACGATGTTTCTAGTACTGTGTTGCCTCGTATTTAAAGAAATTTAATGTTTTAATGACATTGTATCAAAACAATTCCTAGTAATATCATTAATTCGATAACATTTTCTAATATATTTTATTCTGTACTTTTCCCATATTCATATCTTTTTTTTGTCCCTCAGTTCTGCCTATTTATACCTCTACCAATTATTATTACTATTAAATTAAGCTTTTTGGCATATTTGAAAAAAAGTCAATTCGAACCCTTCTGCATAATGGCAAGTAACAATCATATAAAACAATATATACACGGAGCATTGCTCAAATAGATAACAATAAGTCACGGCGTACGAATTCCGCTTCTCCATCGCAACAACAGTTGTGCGGGGAAGGACGAAGGTAGTCGCGCGCGGCCTCGAGTGAAGCAACTTGTATTCTGTAAACTATGTTAGTATAGTGTGTTCCAAAGTATATCGTCTTGGCTTTAGAGGTACAATTCCAAAAATATAAGCTGCTGATGGCAACACCCGTCGTTATTGTAGAATTAATTAAGATTAAATATTATATTACGTTTCTTAAGGTATAATAAAATCACAGTGATGCTAATACAAAATACCATGACACTAAATAAATACAAATTATCAATACTTACCTAAATAAGTACGTTATTACTCAAAATCCAATGCTATATCGATCTTATGTTATTTTTTATGAGAGTGTAATAATTTATAGAATTATAGAATATATATAAGAATATTATAGAGTATAATTATTATAAAACAGAAGCCAAGAGGCTGATTGGCGAAACTTTAGCAAGTTCGACTCAGCAAAAACCGACGCAGGAGGAATCCAGAAGTACAGTAGCCTATGGAAGTTGAAAAACTATACTCCATTTTTCCAGTTCTCAACAGGTGTATTATTAATTACATTCCTAATTAAATGTCTTACACTCGGATTTAAACTAGCGGTACCATTTTTTGATTTCATATTTTTTATTTGGTGCAACAAACGTTCTATCCAACCATCCAACCAGCCAACCAACCAAAAGTTGCCCTTTTTTGGAACTGGATTCAAAATAAATATGTTGTTTATAATGATTTTATAATTTTAGTTTTTGCACTTGATGAATTTGGTGTTTCGTAGCAGGCTTTATCGATTACCATGACACTGCTATCCGGAATATAGTTTAAAAAAGATAATTTTAAGACCAGTTTTCAAAAAGTTCTGCAGTTCTATATTCTCGATAGTAAAAGCTAGAGTCCTTAATATTCGTCGCAGACGAGAGTTTTAGAATACATCTCTTCTGTTTGTGTTTTCCTTTATTTGAAGGTGCTTTTATGTGACAGTATATACAGACTTGTGAAAAAGTATAAACTCATACTTATTTAAAGATTTTGTTTAAAACCATTTCAATATTTCTGAAATTACTTTCGATACATAAATAGTACACACAAATAAAAGTGTCAATACACTACTTATATTTTTTATTTATTAATGGAGAAAATCTCAAATAACCTACCATCTATACATGTGCACAGTGAAAAATTATAAACTCACTGCTTGTATTTATCTATTATTATTGCCCTAATATTTCTTCCAACCACCTTTATTTTTTATAACCTCTATTAGTATTTTAGTCAGGCTAATAATTAACTAAGTATATTAGTTGAAATTTTGGCCCGTAGTCATTTTTTGAGTTCATTGACATTATTCCTTTTGGTTTTTCCCCATAATATAATTTTCTTGTTAATATCCCCAGACGGTCTCTATCGGATTTAGATCTGGACTAACTGTTGGCCATTCTAATAACTGGAACTAAGGTCTTGAAACCACGGATGGGTGAGTTGTCCTGTTGAAAAATTATGTTTTCGTCTTCGGCCAGCCTAATGAATGGTAGAACCACCAGCGATAAATGCCGATTCGGTTTTTAGGGAGGCACATATACCGGAAGAGACCATTACTGAACCTCCCCTTTAATTCTTCGAGACATAATTTTTCTATCAAACCTCAAATCATGCCCTTAATACTTACACCCATCGGGACCATTAGGACTGAATATCTTTTGACGAAAGCCACCTTTTGTTACATATTTTTCTGCAAACTTAAGTCGATTCAATTTATATTGTGTTTTCAAGGCCGGTTTACTAAGACATTTTTGATATTTAAAATGTTTTGATTTAGCTGCCTATTTTCTCACTAAACTTGAATCACAATTTGGATTATATTTACGCAACGGTGCTGTTGATGATAATGATGAGGAAAACCGACGAGGACGCCCTGAACGTTTTTTTACCATAGTTTCGATCCCAAACTTAAAAAAAAAAATCACAACACTGAGATCTACCACTAATGTCCGCTAGAGCTCTTTGTGATTTCCCGCGGTTTCTTAAGACAACAATTCGCTGGTTTTCGATTGCACTTAATGTCTTACGACGCGGCATATTAAAAGTCAAAACATAACTGGACAGATAAACCCATTATTTTAAATACGTCTTAATCTTAGCTTCCAAAAATAATGATACGCACAATACTTCTTGCATTTGAAAAGTTTTCATACGAGATTCACATTTTAAGATGTCCCGCTCGACATAAATGAGCGACGTCTCAGCGTCAAAGTGAAATAAAGTTCACACAGCATCGCAACTATTTGTTTAATAAAGTGATCATTACCACTTGTTTCTTGTCTATTTTGTTGTATTTAAATCCCGTTTTTCAGTTTATCCCAAATAGAAACAATCTGGTTTTGATAAAGGAAATATATTTCCTTTCTTATTATATATTCTTCACTATTGTCCAGAGGGTGAGATTGAAAATCACTACGTTTTTTGGGGGAGCAGTACTTTTTCACGTTTTGGGCGCTTTACAAGAAAGTCCCAAAGCGATTACTTTAACAATGTTATAAAGAACGGTGTTTCACTGAAAAGCGAATACAAACGAATGGCGATTTATTTTAAATTCCTTTCCGAAAACGTGAAAAAAAAAATAATCAAAAGCTCAACAGTTAAAAGCTACACAGAAAGGAATCAAAACTGCGCCGCGTTGAAAACGTCATTTCGCATAGTTTAGGGGATTTGAAAATTCCATAGAGAACGAGAAAATTACGTTTCCACTTAAGGCGACGCCAAGACGAGAAGGCAAATTGGTATCTTGACTGTGAAAATTCGTAATGAAATTTGAAATGGTGTTCTTATCGCTGCAGTAGTTAGTTTAAAAGAGGAAATTACGACTCTGTCGGGGAACGAACGTTTAACACTGGCGTCGCGAGATATATATTTAAGACTTACTTGGCACTGACCGAACATGCGCCTAATATTATTGTAAGGGTAAAAAAAGAATTGAGAGAGTAACAGTTTGCCGACCGCTTAAATGGGAAATTAAAGAATTTCCTCGCACCAGCGTCTTGCCTAATTGGTCTCATCCAATTGGAACTTCGAAGTCGCTAAAGTAACTCGAAATGGAGTTTCAAACGGGGATTAAAGTATTTTCTGACTGTGCCGAAGTAAAATTTAATTAGTCTTTACGACTGATAAAGGCAGCTTGCTGGTCGTTGACCTTAAAAGTTAAACAAAAGTATTCATGAAATAAAATTGTTCTCCAACCTAGGTTCGAGTGCTGTGCTGTGATAATTCCTATTCAATTAATGATAACCGTCACAAATTAGTTTCATGGACTAATCATTAGCAACCATAAATATTTGGAAGTAGTTATATTGGTCCCATAAATAAATTTCGAAATACTTTTTGTATTATGCTAACAAGGCTTCAGATTTATATCTTAGAACAGCAATTATTTTTGATTTAAAGGAAGTTCCTTCATCGATTATAGCCATTATTTCTGAATGGATAATTCAGAGCACAGTATCTAAATTGACTCAATAACCCAGTGGCCGTACTTACATTCCATAAAATGGGACAAGTTTCAATGTCTATTAAACTACTAAATTTGCATAATTAATTGCTGGGTAGCCCTATTGTCCTATTTTACGGTTGGACTGCCGAAAACGAAAGACGAAGGAAGTCTCAATCAATTGACAATCAATATTTAGATTTAAATATTTTTTTTTTTACGATTAAATCTGCTGAATTATTCTCAAAACTTACCGATTGGCCCTAAGTACTTTAAAACTAACACCACTCCAACATAAAGATATCGCACAGCCCATCATCGCGTTATGTAATGGAAGTAAAAGGCAATTGGTGAAACGGGTATTGTTTGGAGATAATTTCGAATCGTAACGGGTTGTGCAATCCGGATTGCACAGCAAATCGCCGCAACGCGTCCAGACTCGTTATCACTTTGAATTTCGGATTTGCTCCGATAAAAACTCAAACTCAAATGCAACAGACCTTGTAATAAATATAATAAAATTATTAATACAGTCAAATCTTTATTTAAGTGGTAAAAGTCATCATGCATTTAATTATTAGCGGAATCTCTGAATATTGTGATTATACTGTCAAAGGCAAGAGAACCAGACTATTGATAGACATCCATTTTCGTAGATTTTGGATTTTTTGAATTAATTGTTTGTTGACTTGGTGTTAATTCAAGGGATTTACGGTTAGTTTTTACAATTAGTCCAAAAATAAAAGACAAATATCAATAATTTCCAAGTCATGAAATACTTCACCACAACATAAATACAAACGCATAGTCATATTTTGTAAGAAAAAGTATAACCACAACAGATTAAAAGCAACAGAAACCAATCTTTATATTAATAATATAAAACACATTCTAACCAACAAGATTTAATTGAAGTTTACTAAGGAACGACGAGCTATATATATATATATATATATATATAATAATGCTATTTGTATTTTTCAACGCAGCTCTTTAAGACTTACTGTTTTTTGGATAATACACTTTGTTTTTCAAAAATTTTATATTATGAGACGGTGCGCCGCTTTGGTGTTCATTTAATAGTTGCATAGGCAACTATTTCAAAAGTAGTTCATCTTCATTTTGAAGGAAATTTAAGTATCTAATTCCATTCAAATTTCCATCAAAAATAATAGGACCTATAATTCTATTCCTTACACCAAATATGCAAAGAAGTTCGCTTTTGGATTTTTTGGATTTTAACAATTTGATGTTTCCTAACGTTTTCTATTAAACATGCCGGCTGTGCTAAATATTGCTTCATCTGTAAATAATTTTGTCATTACAAAATCTGGAAACTTCCGTATGTTTCTCACGACTTCGTGACAAAATTTAATTGTCTTTTTAGTATTTTGGGAGTGATATGCTGATTTATTAAAAAAAAATTCTAAAATAAAAACAGAACATTTAAATGATTGAGAACTTTAATTTCATAACTTTTATTTCTTGCACAAGGTCTTTTCTTTTTTTCAAAAGTTGTAGCTACTTTAGCCGCTTTAGACCGTATTAGACCGTCAGCTTCATCTCCCTCATTAATATGTCTGAATCCAATGCCAATAAAGTCCCACAATATTAGCTTTTTCTTCTACTGAATACGACATCTTAACAATAAATAAGTTATTAAGTAGTTTGGCAGCAAATTTACAAATAGTGATATCCATAAAGACAATATATGTACATCCTTGAAATCAGGAAACACATTTCTTCACAAAAATAATATTTTAATTTAAAATATTTAAAAAAAAAAGCAAGTTATGTTATACTGATAGATCTGCACCTTATTTTTTCTATTCTATTAGCAAGATAATAGATATAAAATCTTTTATATTTCAAGATTTTTTCTAACTCTTCAAGATTAGGCTGTAGTTTTTGCGCAAAATATACACCAGTGTACACTACTGTTAAAGCGAAAACTCGCGAAATAATGGCTACAAAAAGTGAACCTAATATTACCATATAAAATTCCTTTCTTTTAGATTCTTAGATACAGAGTGGCGCAACAGAACCCATCGAGAATTCTGCTTTTTCCTTTGATAAAACCCTTTTTGATAAAGTAGTCTTCTACATATCAATTGAATTGAATTAATTAATGAGTTTACGAATAGAATTTTGTGGACTATACTCGAGCCTTTCCCAACACATACTGAAGAAATATACTTATTTATATAGTGATTCTCTCGCAAATGAGCTTCACCATAACGGAGTTCTATCGCTAAAAAAAATTCCATCCATTTACGAAAGCCTTCGAATGAAATCGAGCTCTCCGCATCGAAAGATTGGTAATTAAAGTAACAGAAAATGTTCGTTCCGGCGAATAAAACGTCAAATAAAATAACCATCAAACCAGGAAGAGAGTCCAATGAACTTCCTAAATAATTCACGGCAAACGGGGCCGATCCGAACCAACGATTCATCTTTGGCGGGTCGGAATATAGAAACTAGCCGCGCTTAATGTTAATGACTTATTTAAATCAATTTTGAGGCGAAAAATCGTGCAGACACGTTTTAGAGATCGCCGACCGGCGAACCGCAGACAGGATGAAGTGGTTTCAGAGGAACTCGATTAACGCCGGAGTGGTCCGAAACAATGACCCGGGTACAGGTTTTAGCGCACCGCCGCCTGCCGGTGATTTCCTGAAGCACGCCGCTGAAGGTGATTTCCAATCTAATAAATCAATTTTGAATCGCTCGCCTGGCAGTTGGGTGGACCCTTAAGAATTATCGGACGTATAATTGTCTCAAACTATATCGTTTGGCGGTAATCACTAAAATAACCTGCTGGCGGCAATAAAACTCCTGACCAGTCCGTATTGTAAGACAGAGCATCAAAGAAAAAAATCACACTAGTGCTAATAGGAAATACGATGACACTAAATGTATACAAATTATATTTATTTATACTTGAACCAGAATTATAGCGCTTTTACAACCGACTCCGTGATTGACTCTGTGATTATAAAACACCATGTCAAGCAGACCCGTAACCATTCCAGGACCGTCCTAGGAATTTATCTGAAGTCTGTTTATAGATATAAGAAACTAACTGATACGAATTAAGGAAAGACCCGGGCAAGCTGTAAGAATGAAATATGGACGAACAGGTCCGTACTTTGCTTAGAATTTAATTATTTGGGGTTTTGTTAGGAAAGACACTAAACAATATTTATTTATTTATGTATGTATTACCAATTATATTTATTACCTCCTTAAATTACTTAAAATTATTCACATAATATATCAGTATCGCTATCATCACCTGTTCTAATTATTATTTGTTCTATATTACTGGCAATAGGGATATACGATTCTTCTGTTGTTTTCTATATGTTTAACAGAATTTGCCCAACTTTGTGGAAGGATGTTAAAAACTTCGGTTTCTATAAGTTTGAGGACACGGGGAAAAACATTGTTAGGACGAATGGCAGATTTTAGTTGGTGCCAAACATGGTCAATGGGATTAAATATAGCCTGGAAGCCTTAAAACTGTATGTCCCAGATTTTTTGCATAATTATCACAGACGTATTCCTTTTGTAGGTTCAAGCTCTGTAGAACCTCAATTAATTGGGAAGGGGTTTTAGTCAACTGTCTACTGTGATAACTTGCATTGTCCATGACAATGACGCTATTAGGAGGAATCTTTGGAACTAGTTTGTTTTTAAACCAACTTTCAAATAAATCAGCGGTGGTGTCTTCATGGTAATCCAGAGAAGAATCTTTAATATTTCTCGCAGACAAAGAAAGTCCATTTGGAATCCAACCATCTTTAGAGCCAGCATGCAAAATAGTTATTCTTTTACCTCTTTTTGATGGCGCGTTTGTTTTACACTTATCAGTTGAGTCAGCCCAACCCTTTTCCGGGGTATCATCAGTGTCGAGTCAGGTTTCATCCAAGTAAATAATTGACCTTTGTTGATCTCTGTAAATCCTAATTTTTTCTAGATGTTCCAGTCGCCATTTCTGAATTCTAAAAGATTCCATTAAAACTTCCCTTTGTCATTTTTTTTTTAATCTAAAACCCATGTGTTGAATACACTTCCATAAGGTAGTTCTGCCACATTTAACACCGGTTTCATCTTTTCCAAGCCTCCTAATTAAGATATCTAAAGTAGGCTTTGTTCCTCGTACAACTGGTAAATGTTACGCCGTATTATATCTTGATCACTTTCATCTACACTCGAGAAAATGTCATCGCTTCTTTTTTTCCTCGCTGAATTGGGATTATTCACAATTTTCCATACAGTTGATGTTGGAATTTCTAAAGATGCTTGCTTGCTGGCACCACGTTCAATGAGAGTCACATAAACATGATTTATAACTTTCTTAGTCTCAATAGAATTGTGCTTTCTACATTTGGGCGGGAGCATCTCCCGAGATACACTAGACTCGCACATATTTTGCATAGTTCAACACACGCTGTATTACACACGAAATAAGAATGATTACTAATAAACTTAAACTTAGTAGTATACCAAACCAAAGAATACTAAACACAGGTAGGCATAAAATTATTTTCTATTACGGACCACAATTTTACCTGAATTTAAATTCCGAAACTTTAGGTAATAATCTTGTTGCATTGTATGTTAATGACCACCCTTGGATAATCCCATTCAAAAGCAATTGGTCACTTTCTTATATCTATGAACAGACCATACCTACACTAACAAGTGCGATATAAGTACACACACGTTTAATACACACTTGTTACTGTTATCACACCATCCTTTTTTAATGTATCGTGGGTGTCGTACCATGTTTCGTCAAAATACATTCTCGAAATTTTTCAATTGCATTTAAATAATCCACCCTCCATAAGTAAGCGAAGACTCTTTGGCACAACTAATGTTTAAGTATATCAGTACTTTTTTTATGCAGTTCTTCTAGGCTTAAAATCCGAAGACAAATGTTTTATTTGCTGAAGTAGCTCGTCTTTTAAATTGTCAATAGGTTCGACTACCATCTCCACTTTGTCTTCAAATTCTGCGTTGCTTTCCATGTCTTCTTCTAACAGGGGAACAATCTGCTTCATTCCACGGTCCCCACGGTCCGGTGTTAAAAAACAGGAACCTTCAAAAAATGTGTAATTGTAAGATTCTAATAAATATTTATCTGTATTCTTATGAAGTACCTTTATCTACGGTGAATATAATCTGTAGCCTTAAAAAATACTGTTGCTGTTTACAAATCGAAGAACTATGTAGAAGGCTCAAAAATACAAGAAGAAGCATGTTGTTAATCGACAGGCACACAAGAGAAAAATTATTATTCTCAAACTTACCTGTAAGATAAATAGACTACATGTACTTACCCTTACCCTTTCAACTATATAGTCAAAACAGCCTCGCAGGGTCAAAGTTTGAGAATCAGGGACACAAATACGTACTTACTGGATGGATCACTGTCAAATACCTCCGTAATATATACGAACACATTCCAATTAAGATTAAACTCTTAATAACGATACATATCTCCTGATGTTCTACGCTTCTACTTATTCGAAAATACCCCGCAGCATCAATGCTTAGTCAAATTTAAAGCGGACCATTTACGTTTCAAATAGAAATTTCAAGTTTCTACAAATATCTCAGGCAAGACCTACTTAATGTAGACTAAACATCTGTTGAGGTCGGTTTTCCACGGTTCTGCAAGGTCGGCGGTTAAGTTATTGTAAAATACTTAAAATGTCAAAGCAATAAATGCACTATATTTTTGGTCGTATTATATCCAAACAAGTACGCTTTTATTCAAAACCCTCATCATTAAGATTAATTACAATGTTAGTTTGTAAGCAAATTTAAGAATCTCCAACTTTTAACGAAGTAACATTTTCTGTTCTCCTATTTGACTTAGCTACAATGATATAGAGGAAGAGGTAAAATAAAACGTTCACCCAAACTTATGTGATGATAGAACATATTATTTTTTAATAACAAACCAATTTCACACTTCCACAAGTTGCCCATTATGTAATAAATATTCTTGAATTTCAATTTTTGTTCTTGATGAATTGTAACAGGCAGTAACAGCTTGCGCTTCCATTACAACGATACTGCAGTCCGGAATATTTTATAAAAAATAATTTCTGGACTGGGTACCGGATCGTGTGTATCGAACAAAGGTTCATCTAGATAAATTATACATGCTACGGTGGTCATGGACACAAATGAATATCACGAAAAGATTCAACATATTCTTACAGATGATCATATCGTCAACTTAAGAAAGATCCTACGTCATCTATGGATCGTAGCCTTAAATCTGTTACTAAGGCTTCTTCTCTATCAGACTCAGTAAAAAAATCTGTCACCCCCCATGATTCTAAAATTCCTCATCTCTACGGACTCCCAAAGATCCACAAACCAGGATTACCCCTTCGATCTATTGTCAGCGCCATTTGCTCTCCATATTCTGTAGCAAAATATCTAGCTTCCTTATTAAAACCCCTTACAGAGAAAACTGATAGTTTCGTACTTAATTCCTTTCACTTGATTGAACAATTAAAAAGCTTTACATTAGATACACAAGATATGACAGTTAATTTCGACGTAGAATCCCTCTTTACCAAAGTTAATATTCCTGAAACTTTCAACATCATTTCAGATATATTAAAATCCGAGAATCTGGAAACAAACCTTCTCACCTTCATCAAAAAATGCTTGTCTGGAACATATTTTTCTTATAACATTACATCTAAAACCAAAATTATGGAAACGCTACGTCGATGATACTGTTGTTATTTGGCCTCATGGTTAAGAAATCCTAGTAGATTTTCTTAGACCTATAAACTCTATAGACCCTAACATACGTTTTACCATTGAGTTGGAAACTAATAATAACCTTCCATTTTTGGATATTCAATAGAAAATTAGACCTAACATTGGGTCATTGTGTTTACAGAAAACCTACACGCACAGACACATCACCATCCGGTCCAAAAATCATCGGTTATCAACCCTCTTGTTCAAAGAGCCGTAAAACTATCTCAGCCCGAGTCACTGAACCCAGAATTAAAACACCTTACCTCTGCTTTTCTCTCAAATAATTTCCACATAAAAGATATTAATCGTTCGATCAAAAAATACACTTCATCACAACCTCCAATAGCAATGAGGCCGAAAGCAATCCTACACTTGCTACTGTTGTCCTTCCTTACATTCAAAATATCACTGACTACATATCAAAAGTTCTAAAGAAGTAAAACGGCAAAACCAGATTTACCACATCTTCCGTCCGTCAAAGAGGCCAGGAGTTTACAGCATTCCATGCATATGAGGCAAAGAATACATTGGAGAAACTGGGCGAAAAATATCAACTAGGCTCAAAGAACACGAAAGAGCCTTACGACTAAGAAAAATAAACTCATCAGCTGTTGCCGAACACAATCATAAAACTAGACATAAAATTTTGTTCGATAAAACTAAAATTCTTGCATGTAATCAATTCTTCCACCAAAAAAAATCAGAGAGTATATAGAAATCTACAAACAACCTAACAATCTTAACCGCGACTCCGGTTTCTACCTGTCACCAATATGGGAATCAGTCATCTGAGACGGTGTTTATGCCGCTCATTTAGCTCTGCCCCCCTCAAACAATATATAAGCCGGTACAGAGTAAAATGCGAGCCAGTTCGCATTGGTTGGCTTCTTCAGAGCCAAGCTCTGGATGATTGGCGAAACGTCAGCAAGTTTGACTCAATAAAAACCGACGCAGGAGGAATTCAGAAGTTTTGTAAAAAAAAATTATACATCTGTTTTCACAACGCGAAATTTAAATCCCATTTTACAAATAACTCTATGGAGGATGGCATGGCCAACAATTATATTAGATTCATCTTCTTCTAGCTTCCTTTTCCGTTTATTAATGCAGGAAGAGTGTGTTTTGTTTTCCTTCTTGTTCAATATTTTCCAGATGGTGATATTGAAAATTACATTTTTTCAAGCGACTGATGCGAGGATTGAACTATAGAGAGAATTTAATTATTTCATAATCTCTTTAACCAGATTCTTTTATTAAAACAAACAACAAAATATATCAGTTACTAGTTTCTATATTATCAATAATAACAAATAAATACATAATATCGCATGTCCTAAATACTTTTTAATAAAATATATACGAAAACTATTTCATTCAAGAATAAAATATACAAAATGTGTAAAAACATAAAATTTATGAACATACTATTATTTAACCTATTACAGTTTTTCAGGAATGCCTCAAAATATGGAAGGTTTTTTTTGCTCAACGTATTCCGGTAGTCTGCATTGTTTTGAATTACTCTTTTTTGGGATGATAACAAACGTCGATAGCAACAATTCTTTGGGTAATACACATGTTCTACTTCAATCGACTCGAAAAAATTCGGATGGTAGCTCTCCAGCCCACTATCTTCGCGATTTGTTTGTATTCTGTTATAACTATATCACCCTATATGTAATTCTTCCATGTCCCTTAAATTTAATCATCAAATATGAAATTAAAAGAATCCATTGCTGCCGTAGGTCCAAAGGCAGCCATTTAAGCGATATTATCTTTCATTGATTAACAAAATACCTTAAGTATATTTTCTGAATGTATGCTTTAGCATAAAAGTCCGGAAACTAAAGTAGGGATCACCCTTTATATAATATTTCACGAATTTCACGAATCCGCCATAAAAATGTTCTTAGTTCGGAGCTCCTTCAACTTTCGAACTAAACTGAACTGTGCAGTGTTGTCGTTTTGTTTAATTCGACATTGTTTGGCCCGGGGCCAATATTTTTACATTTGCACCACCGTCGCACCTAGAAATTGATGCGGGCAGGCCTTGCCGAAACCAGCGACGTAGACGGCGGCGGCGTTCCAGACGGTCAACGGTCTACAGTTTCGTTGCAGTTGCATTTCCGCAAGTTCGCCATCCCCTTGTCGGGGTGTCGACGGCCGACGAACCGTCTGCATTTTACATGAATTACGGAAGCTTTAGTTAGTTGGCAAATGGCGGGCGTTATAAATTGGGCACGTACGGGGATTAAAATAGATTGCCGCTTAAGCGACAGTAAAAACGCGAAGCTTCGTCGACGGGGATCTGAAACGTTATGCGGATTATAAATCCGAAAAATTTTGCTTTTTGATAGTGATAGTGACTAACAACAGTTTACTGAATTTGTAGGCACTCGGACTCGTCCAATAATAATAATATTTCAAAGAAACTCCCACAGGCTACTGTAATATTATTTAGAAAACTTGTGTTGTTGTTGAGTCGAACTTGCTAACGTTTCATCAATCATTATTCTGTTGGCTTCTGCCGAGCTTAACTCGCATTCCACTCTGTGCTTGCTTATATATTGTAGGGGCATGAACATTGTCTCCGGTGACTGATTCTCGTATTGGTGACAGTTAAAGACCTGGTTGGTTGCTTATATATTTCTACAAATTCACGGATTTTTCGTTGGTAGAAGAATTGATTACAAGCAAAAAATTGGGTTTTATCGAATAAAATTTTATGTTCGGTTTCGTGATTGTGTTCGGCAACTGCTGATGAGTCTATTTGTGTTATTCTTAAGACTCTCTCATGTTCTTTGCATGAAATGCTGACAAGTCCTGGTATCTTATACGGAATTTTGTCTGTTACGGATCGAAGATGTTGAGAGATTTTTGGGCAAATGGTAAATGTGGTTTTAACATTATATTTCTTAAGAACTTTTAATATGTGGTCAGTGATGATTTGAATGTAAGGAAGGACAACAGTGGCAAGTGCTTTCGGACCTTTTGTCTTTGGAAGCTTTTGTGAAGTGTATTTTGTGATGGAACGCTTGGAATCTCTAATGTGGAAATTATTAGAGGGAAGAGCAGATGTAAGGCGTTTTAATTCTGGGTTCAGTGACTCGGGCTGAGCTGGTTTTACGGGTCTGTAAACAGGAACGTTGATAACCAATGATTTTTGGGCAGGATGGTGATGTGACAATGCATTACTGTATCGGTCTGTGAGCGTAGGTTTTCTGTAAACAACGTTAGGTCTGGTTATCGATAAGAATATCTAAGAAATGGAGATTATTATCAATTTCTAATTCAATGGTAAAACGTATATTAGGGTTATAGAGTTTAAATGGCAAAAAAAATTTAGTAGGGATTTCTGACCAAATAACAAAAGTATCATCAACGTAGCGTTTTCATTATTTTGGTTTTAGACGGAAAGTGTCAAGGGCTTTCTTCTCAAAGGATTTCCATAAAGATATTTGCGATGGCCGGTGATAATGGAGGATAATGGGTATATCTAAGAAAATCTACTAGGGTTTCTTGACGATGAGGTCAAATAACAAAAGTATCATCGACGTAGCGTTTCCATAATTTTGGTTTTAGATGAACTGTGTCTAGAGTTTTTTTTTCAATATATTCAGGATGACTGGTGAAGAACCCATAGCTGTTCCCGACGTTTGTTCAAAAATTTGATCGTTAAAAGAAAAATATGTTCCAAGCAAGCATTTTTCAATTAAGATGGGAAGGTTTGGTTCCAGATTTTCGAATTTCAATATTTCTGGCATAATGTTGAGAATTTCAGGAACTTCAGTAAAGAGGGATTCATTCTATGTCGAAACTAACCAGAGTAGTCTGTGGATCTAATGTAACGCTTTTTCATTCTGCAATGAAATGAAAGGAATTAAGTACGAAACTATCAGTTTTCCCTGTAAAGGGTTTTAATATAGAAGCTAGATAATTCGCTAGAGAATATATTAGAGAACCAATAGTGCTGACAATAGATAGAAGGAGCAATCCTGGTTTGTAAATCTTAGGGAGTCCGTAGAGAGGAGTGACAGACTTTTTCACGGTTACTGATAGAGAAGAAGCCTGTATAACAGATATAAGGTTGTAAAAGCATAAAACGTGAATATTTGGTCAGAAATTTAAAAATATTAATAAATTTAAATAAATACATACTTTCAATCTTTTTTATTATTACAAATTTCAATTACTGTTCATAAATTTCAGATTGGCAAAGAGATCCATAAAAAGATACTTTCCATTTGGCCCATCCTGTACATAAACTAATTGTCCAAAATTTGTTTTTTTTTTTATTACCTCGCAGTGTGATTCAAAGCGAGTTTGACTGGTTTTTGAAACAATTCTGCTAATATACAGGGTTAAGAATATGTTAAACGCAAGTTATTTTCGAATATACAGGGTAATTCATAAATATTTGGGAAACCAAACTTAAAGTTTTCAAATAGATCACTGCGTCATCACTGCATTAGTAGATACACTCTTTTATACTCAATAACCCAATGTAGGGTTGTTATGGTCTATGCCGAATGTTTTCTGTATAAACAAAGAAAAAAAAATTGGTTAATTTTTAATTTTGTGAAAAATTGTTTCCTATCTCTCCGTTTTCTGAAAGCCCCAAATATTATTGAACTACAGGGTGTTCAAATAGTGTGTCAATGTAATACTCGTATATCTCGTTTATTATTTCTTTTAGAAAAACAATAATATTTTGGGCTTTAATAAAGGCAGAATGTCTAAATTAATCGAAAGACAGGAAACATTTTTTTTTCAGAAAATCAAAAATTTACATATTATTTTTTTCATGCGATATTTTTTCATATTTTCGGAGTTCCATGCTCAGTAAAACTGAATGATTATTAATACTAGTAATTAATAGAAGTATACCATACAGGGTGTTTGATTTGATTTTTTTACGAAAATTAATATTTTTCATTTCGACTCACTATATAAACGATTGGAACTAATGTCAAGACAAGAATAGGATAAATAACTGTACTACTTTATAAAATTGTTGGCACAATAAAATTATAGCTGTCGAAAATGGCCTCAAAAATATAACACACGTATATACTATAACAACTCTACATTGGGTGATTATAATAGAATGTTCCATTGAAAAATATATAAGTTAGGTTCCTACACATTTATAAATCACGGTGTATATTTGAAAATGATTTTAAATTGCTTTTTTAGTCTGATCTACAACTTTAAGAAATTAATATTTTTTTATAAAACAAATAATAAATGGGATATATTACTTTGAGACACTATTTTGACGCCCGGCATACCAGGATGTTATTTAATCAAGTGGATGGATGAGGTTAATTCATTTTATTAAATTCCGCCAAAAAATAATTAAGAAACAATTACTTTCATAATAACTCCATAATCGAACATACAAAAACCAACGACAATAGTAATAATAATAATAATAGTAAAGTCCACCACACTGCACTATTGCCGGGGGCCTTCAAATAATTCTAAGAAGTCTACAGGTAAAATTTGAGTACAGCACAGATTGTAAGGACGTCTTTTGAGCTGTGTAATAAAATCTCTTAAAAATGGTTGAGTTCTGTAGACTCATGGATATCATGAGAATAAACTTTAAAACTCGGCATTGTTGTTTAAGTATAAAAAAAACTATAGTAAAAGGGGAAAGTTGTTTTTCCAATAAAAATAAGTTTTAGGATATTACTAAATATTCAAATATTCAACATTTGCATACAGATTGTCTCTTTTTAAAGTCTTTGACACCCAACGTAATAATATCCGGCACTAAAACCACTAAAGCACGTATCGACTGAGCCGCAAGACAAAATGTAAATTAAAAAATAAAAAAACAGGTCAATGTATGAGACCAACAAAAGGAGTATTGCGTAAGACTAATTTGGCAGCGCGATAGATTCTAAAAGGATTACCAGGAGTTTTTAATGTAATTCTATACGATGACCGCCCTTGGGCTGCGAACGGGACGTGACTACTAATTATCTCCCAAGTTTTCCAGATTCGTGTTAAGCGTGACTGAAATCCCGATAACAAATGAGATTTGCCTAGCCAATTTGTCTTCTTTCATTACACTACTGCGGTTGTTTTACGCAAATAATTATTTAACTTGTCTCTGGAAACTATTAATTGATAGACAGACTGAGGAAGAGAAAAGTGCAAAGGTAATAAATTTTAAATATTAGAAAAAAAAGTAAGAAACTTCTAAAATTCAGCGTCTCCCTTGGAGATTACGGATCACCATTAAAACTTTCACTGTGTACACTCGTGATTTGATGGGAACCAGGAATTCTAGCTTTCTCTTTTTAACAGTAAATAGGATATCCATTTTTGGCCTATACTCTGCAGAAAATACAGCTTTGTAAAGCGATCTAGGAAATTTTCAGTATGCATCTGTATACCCATGAACTCTCGAACTCACAAACCATACAGCACCATTCTCACTCTCAATGCTAGAAAGAGGTCTTGAGCTGTCAGCTGTCAGTCAGTTTCATAAATGCTGTTATCTATATTCGATGTTATAGTCTATTCCGTTGCTTATTTTATAGTTCAATGTGTATGGTTTTAAGAAAGAGTTTCTAAACTTAACTCATGAGACCTACAAGTGTGTGGTCTTCACACCTGTTATATATATGTTTTTCAACAGATCCAAAATTATGGAAATTGACCGTCAGTACTTTTAGTATACTTCATCCGGTCTTACCGTTTGCCGGATTTATTATTTTCCGGATTAACATTCCCGATGAGTTTGCTGATTCAATAGTTGAGTATATAATAACTTGGTATCAGGAGCAATAATTACGATGTGTTGTTCGTCCTTCAGTATCACAGTCTCTCGGTTTTAGCATTTCCTGTGATTCCATTTATTTTTTATGAAGATTCAAACTATCGTACTTCAGTTCTAATGCCTTTGGATGTGTTAAGATTTCCCATCATCCATCTGCTTCGTTCCTATTGAATTCTTCCCAATGCGGATGAAAAATATATAATACTAATAGCATAGGAAAAAAGGTAAAGGTAAGAAATTCTAAATATTACAAAAAAAAAGTAAAAATCTTATGTTTATGCTTATAAATACGTACCAAAAAGTGCAACGGGTTTCTAGATTAACCTTAGCATCCCATAAAATTTTAAAAAGCAGCAGGATGGAAGTTTAAATGGCAATCCATAATTCGAGCAAAATTTTCAACAAAATTTTAACCGAGTATTAATCACATTTGTAAGATTTTCTTTGATAAGATTGACAACACGGTATACTTAGATTTTACTTACTTACTTTGGGCATCATAAAAACCGTGAAAGTCTCTGAGCAGGACGAGCTCAGCGAATTCCCACTAAAATATTGTTTTCGCAACGAATTATACAGTGTGTCCCACTTAAGAACAGTACACCTTACTAAAATATCTGTTTATGGTTCGATTTTGATTTTTTTTTGTTGGATAGGTCTCTGAAAAATGCACTAAAAGCTTGTTTTGCTTATTACTTCAACTTAAATTCATGGCCAACTGGGACTATTTAACAAAATAGAGAGAAAAGAGAAGTACTATTATTAGGGATTAAAAAAAAAAAATTGGCATCGAATTCTTATTCAAGAGTACTTAGAACACCACTATACCAATTTTTATGTTTCAATACAGGGTAATTGAAATATCGTTTGCGCCACGCTTAAGGATGTATATCGTTGTAAAATCTTTGATTACGGCTTGATCTTGATCACATTCTTTTTGTTGGATAGATCTCTGAAAAATGCATTAAAATCCTGTTTTGCTTATTGCCTCAACTTAGTCATGGCCAACTGGCACTATTTAACAAAGAGAAGAGAGAAGTGCTATTAGGGATAAAAAAAATGGCAAAGAATTCTTATTCAGGGGTACTTAGAACCCAACTATACCAATCTTTATAATGTCTTTATAATACAGGGTGTTTGAAACATCGTTTGTGCCGTGCTGGACATCGTCATAAGATCTTTGATTACGGTTTGATTTTGATAATTTTTTGTTGTTGGATAGATCTCTCAAAAACGCACTAAAACCTTATGGTTCTAATGGACTAATTTCTGATGTCAAATATCGAGAAGGGCTATTAGGGATTTTTTTTAAATAAAATGTCAATGAATTCTTATTCAGGGCTACATAAAACCTAACTGTACTAATGAAGTTCGAAAACAGGGTGCTCGAAAAATCGCAGGCGCCTCGTTTGAGCATTACTCCTGTGGAATGTTTGTTTATAGCTCAATTTTGATAATTTTTTTTGTTGGATAGGTTTACGATTTTCTTAAAATTAAATATGATTAGAGGATTAGATTTGAACTAAACAGACCTTACAACTCTGTATTTTTTTAATTTGAAAGGATTTTTAATTCTCAATTCTCAATTCTTGGCATACTGTTTCCTTTAAAAAACCAAGTTTGCCATAGAGCAGCGAATATTCGACAGTCAAGTTCACTAACTAGTTTAAATTTAAATTTTGTTTACATCTTTCGAATACTAAGATTTATTAATGTTGTTATTTTAAGATGATACTAAAAAATAAATCTCCCTTAAAAAGTATTTTTTATCATTATCACATACAAAATAATCGTTATTTACAAGGTTTACAATATTGATTTGTTTAAAACATTAAAAACTTTGGTCATTGGTTTAGTTACGAATACGAATCTGTTGTCATTTTCAATTTGAAAAAATCTTTAAATGTATTTTTCGATTTTCCGCTTCAAAAAACTGTGTCAGTTAGGCATGATTTTAGTCGATGCTATACGAAAAAATCCGTTTCATTTCTCTTTAGTAAGATCTATCCAGCCAAAAAGAATTATCAAAATTGAGCCATAAACAAATATTCTACTTAAGCGAGGTATCCGCGATATTTCCAGCACCCCATCACCAGTACTGGAGAATACGAATTCGTTGCCAATTTCTTTATTTTTTTAATTTTTTATAGTAACTCTCTTCCCGCTTTTTTCTTAAATAGTCTCAGTTGACCATGACTTTAAGTTGAAGCAATAAGCAAAATAAGGATTTAGTATATTTTTCAGAGACCTATTCCACAAAAAAAAAA
This sequence comes from Cylas formicarius, assembly GCF_029955315.1. NCBI lineage: Eukaryota > Metazoa > Arthropoda > Insecta > Coleoptera > Brentidae > Cylas > Cylas formicarius. The sequence continues at coordinate 14,326,733 of NW_026844326.1, read as the reverse complement.
TCAAAATCGAACCAATGACGACACACTTTATAGATTTTTTTTATAATATTGATCCAAATTTTCAGAAAATTGATTCTTTTACAATTAGACATTTTATTATTTATTATGTGGTCTAATTTAAAGGGTCGTTCTGGTGATAAAATAAGTGTTACTTTTAAAATCTTACTTTATATAAAAGTTAGGAAAAATTTGCTTCGATATCCAAAAGAACAAGGACCTGAAAATATATTCAAACCGGACACTCAGCAAAATAATATCTTCTCAAGGATCATCCATTATTTAAAATAAACAATTTCTAATAAATGTATCTAAGCTAAATATACCGAGCCCTTTACAAATTTGCAAGCAATAATTCAGTAAGGGCTATGTCGCTAAATTCCAACATGATGATGACAGTAAAATGATAAATTGAATTGAATTTCCAATTTTATTATAATAACAAGATAGTGTTAAAACCAACGAACTTTTCATTCTTCCTTAGTTCAAGCCTTATATTTTCCACCACACGCAGCAAGTGAATTTACGTTTTATTGGATGTTTATGCTATTATTATATTATTACGAATTACTTATTGGGGTGTGTTCAACGGTGTAATATATTTTGCTCCAACCAACTTGCTTGCTTGTATTCGCAATGAGACCATTTCCACACTAACACATTCCAATCGCGTATGTATCCTAACTCAGGCAAGTTCAAGAACGAGCTTTAATACCAGGAAGTCTATCAATAGACAAAAAAAATGCCTACCTAATAATACAGACTAATAGTAAAGCAAATGGTTAAACGAACAACTTATATAACGACTTACCTTGAAAAAAATATGTGTGGGTATTATTATTATTGTACGCCCGCAGTTCTGAAATATAATAAAAGCACGAAAATTGATCCGTGACCTTAAACCTGAACTGTAAATGTTGGGCAACGATTTAATTTTTTCTCGGCCAAGGAAAAAGTCAATGACAATTTCTGAAATTTGTAGAAAGTGGGAAACCATTTTTGAAATATTGAAATCTTATTAAGAACAGTTTCATTTTGTATGAAGTCCCAGTTTCGAAAAAAAAACACACGAGTGATGCAAAATCGTGCTTCGCGGCTAGTTACATACAAAAGATTATCAAATTTCCTCCAAATACAAAAAGAATTACATGAGACGAGATGATTTATTGCACTAAATACGACGTCCCAATTTTCTTTTCTATATTCTTAGAAGCAGCTCTTCTTGCTACTATTATATAAGATAGAGAAGAAAAACGACTGTGTATTACAATGAAATATAATTTAGGAGAGAAATAATTTGAAAAAAGGTACCAAGCATACCTAATATACAGGGTGTTCGGAAATTGAGTTTGGAAACTTTGAAGGAAGATTCAACGTGGTAAAATAATAATTCATAATAGTAAGTCATGTAACAAAAATTCGAAATCATAATATTTTCGGAGTTATAGCTTGTCAAAATCCTTTTTTTATAGTAAAAGTCATCGTGTTTCAAAAATCTGTCGCTAGAGGGGCACTTTACCTAGAACATTTTTTTTATTTTCCCTGTATTTCATTCATTTAGACTGCTATTGCAAAATAGGACAGATTCCCTTAAGCAGAATCACAAACCTTCAAAAATTGTTACTTTTGTTTTAAGTCGATAAGTGTTATGGTTTAACCACAATTCGATTTTTCGTTCTCGGGTCGAATTTCACCCGTAAATGTGATTTTACCTAACAGGTCAAGTCATTGTCACAATCAACTGCTACTGTGATGGCCCATCAAGAATATTTAAATATTGCATTTTTGCTACGGAAGGGCGAATAGAAATGCAGATCAAGCATGGCCGGTAAGACATTCATCAACATACACAGAAGACTTGGTGAAAGACTCAACAATCATTCAAACCTGATAACACGAATAAAGAGAGACCAAGGTATAAAAGAACCGCGGCTAGAGAAGAAAGAAGACTTCAAAATGTGGACGTTAACCCGTCAACTTGCTGCTCAGGAAAGAATTTACAGAAAGAATCTACAGTTTGGGAAGTTTTGCTTGAAAATGATCTTCGATCCTTTCATGTTCAAGGGGTTCGAGCACTGTATTAAGGTGATGAGCAATTGAGAGTAATTTTATGCCATCAAATTTTAAGAAAAATTCCAAATTACCCGCAATTCTTAAATATCATTTTGTTAACGGCATTGCAAATTTTCGAAATATGCATCGTTGAGACATTGAAAACCAACATGCAAAAATTGAAGGAAAACATCAGCGCCGGTTTTCTTTAAATGTATGGACCGGGATTATATGAGATGTGTTTGCAATTTCTCCAAGATGAGACAAAAAATGTGGTGAATGCAAGATGGCGCTCCACCCCATTTTAAATTGGCTGTACGAAGGTATTTGAATTAGGAATTTGAACATCGATGGACCACTAGCATGACTGCCTCGCTCACCAGACCTTAATCCGAGGGACAAAAAATAATAAACGGATGCGAAATCATTATAGAAATAAGCTAGACTTATTTTTTCGTGTTCGATTGCATTTTTTAAAATGTATAAGAAAATGTTTAGAAATGAAAGGTGCCCATTTTGACAATGAATTGTAATCAGGGCTGTGTTATGACAAGCTATAACTCGGAAAATATTAGGATTTCTAATTTTTATTACATGCCTAACATTATTTTACCATCTTTCCTCCAAGTTTCCGAACTCAATTTTCGAACACCCTATATAAGGTATAAAGGTATAAATTGTAGTTATGATCCAATACAATGCAAATTTTTCCCTTAAACCTGATAACCCCCACCATCCTATTTTTTGCAGTTTTGCAACCAAAATCTCAGATAACGATTTACTTAAGTACGAGAATAAATCAACATTTAAAACCACTCCGGATTTTTTTTCAAATTATTTTCATAATTTATCTAAATCGATATCTCGTGATCAATTTTGATTATTAAAACAAAAAAAAGAAATCTTTAAAAGCACATTTGAACAATTTTCTGGCATAACTGCCCGGTGACAGCGACATTGCAAGGAAATAAATTAATTGTGATTTGTTTCGATTTTCATTCAATAGCAATCAATAAAAGCACTCCAAAATATAGGCACATGCAGTTCCGTTATGAAAGTTTTTAGACGGGCATAGATAATATTAGGATATGTATATAGAGACGCGACTAATTAATCAATATATGTAGCTAATGGTTCAATTAACAGATGGAGGACGACTTGGACTTTGGTAAAACGCACATAGTTTCCTTATCAGCGGAATAATAAACATCCACCTGTGCCCAGCATTGTAACACCCGACATGAACGAGTTTAAATATAGACAGGATCGATAAAGTTGACTCGTTTTCATTTAAATTGTAAAAAGCGAAACCCCGAGAGCAACCATATCATAAATTTTACCTGCAACAACACAGCCGCTGGCAATTTGGTCCCTGTAATTGTCATCGCGAAGATAGTAACTACATTTTTCCTAAACAAAAAACAGCCCGATCATTTCCATCATTGTTGGACTTCACTAAATCGATCGTTATGTTCAAACGACAGTGATGGATCAAGGAACCATTATCTCATTAAAACATCTATAGAATTAATTGCAAAAACTGTACGCATAAGGACATAATTTAGAGGACTTGATTCATATCTCCAGCATTCATGATAAAAAAGAATCATGACAGGAATTGCAAATTTGGAATTTTAAATTAATAATACTCAGAAAACCACAGGGGCCTTTATATGGCTTCATCGTAATTCATTTTAATCTCAGTTGTAGATACATTCGCTTTTATTTTCAAAACTGCACATTTTTCACTTTTTATTATAACATAATTAATTAATTAATTAATATAATTTATAATTAAAAAGTATATTAATTTTAAATTTAATTACATTTCTATTTAATTAACTTTAAAGTTTTTCGGATCATATATGATATCTTCAAAGTTATAAATGCTTAAGATTAACAAAACCAGCTAATTGAATTGGAAAATATTTTATTAAACTTAAATATTAGGTTAAAAATATCTACAATCAACATTCAACCGGTCCTAAATATTACGACCCAATTTTGCAGTCAGTTTCGAGAAAAAAAAAGCAATTCAGAAAATTCAAAAGCAACGAATAAACAAATAGTTCAATTTCAGTGAGACCTAGGTGAACGCCATTTTAAAATTACATGGAATCGATCCGAAATTAGTTAGTTCCGAGAAAATAAATACCACGAACAAGTTTGACTTGTAATTATTGCGAAAATCGGGCGAAACCCAAATTAATAAACCGACGATTCGTGGAATAACCCAATTCAGCAGTACCTATACACGGTTTCTAAACTTGATATACGATTAGAACCTGTAACAACTACAATTTAGAAATATTTTGAAACCAATGATATGTGGATTTCAGCGGAAATAACCTTTTACAACAAATATAAATTTAGAAAAACCAGATATGCAAAATATTAACAATGGATATTAAATGTTTGTGGGTAAAGTCTGTTGATAGATATAAGAAAGTGACTAACTGATATGAATTAAGGAAAGACCCGGGCAAGCTGTAAGAATGAAATATGGCCGAACAGGTCCGTACTTTGCTTAGAATTTAATTATTTTCGGTTTTCTTAGGAAAGATACTAAACAATATTTATTTGTTTATGAATTTATTACCTATTTAAATTACTTAAAATTATTCACATAATATGTCAGTATCACTATCGTTATCATCGCCTGTTCTAATTATTATTTGTTCTATATTATTTGCAATATGGATATACGATTGTTCTGCTTTTTCTATATGTTTAACATAATTTGCCCAATTTGTGGAGGGATGTTAAAAACTTCGGTTTCTATAAGTTTGAGGACATTGGAGTTAACACAGGGAAAAACATTGTTACGACGAATGGCAGATTTCAGTTGGTGCTAAACATGTTCAATGGGATTAAATATACAGTGGTAAGGTGGAAGCCTTAAAACTGTATGCCCTAGATTTTTTCCATAGTTATCACAGACGTATCCCTTTTGTAGGTTTTCAAGCTTTGTAGAACCTCAATTAATTGCTTTTTGGTATAAGCTTCGTGAAAATAAATGTCGTTATTGTACATGTAGTTTTGGATTGTTGCTTTTGTGTCTACAGTGATAACTTGCATTGTCCATTACAATGACGCTATTAAGAGGAATGTTTGGAACTAGTTTGTTTTTAAACTAACTTTCAAATAAATCAGCGGTGGTGTCTTCATGGCAATCCAGAGAAGAATCTTTAATTTTTTTCGCACACAGGGAAAATCCATTTGGAATCCAACCATCTTCAGAGCCAGCATGCAAAATAGTTATTCGTTGCGTGCGTTTGTTTTATACTTATCAGTTGAGTCAACCCAACCCTTTTCAGGGGTATCATAAGTGTCGAATCAGGTTTCATCCAAGTAAATAATTGACCTTTGTTGTTCTCTGTAAATCCTAATTCTTTCTAGATATTCTAGTCGCCATTTCCGAATTCTAAAAGATTCCATTAAAACTTGCCTTTTGTCAATTTTTTTAAATCTAAAACCCATATGTTGAATACACTTCCATAAGGTAGTTCTGCCACATTTAACACCGGTTTCATCTTTTTCAAGCCTCCTAATGAAGATATCTAATGTAGGCACGCTTTGTTCCTCGTATAACTAGTAAATGTTACGCCGTATTATATCTTGATCACTTTTATCTACACTCGAGAAAATGTCAGCATCGCTTCTTTTTTTTTCTCCCTGAAATGGGATTATTCACAATTTTCCATACAGTTGATGTTGGAATTTTCGTCAATGTGGCCATTTCTTCTAAAGATGCTTGCTTGCTGACACCACGTTCAATGAGAGTCAAATAAACATCGTTTATAACTTCCTTAGTCTCAATAGAATAGTGTTTTCTACATTTGGGCGGGAGCGAGTCTAGTGCATCTACTGAGATGCACTAGACTCGCACATATTTTGCATAATTCGCACACGATTCAACACACGCTGTATTACACACGAAATAAAAATGATTAGTAATAAACTTAAACTAAATAGTACCAACCAAAACAAAGAATATGAAACACAGGTAGGTATAAAATTATTTTCTATTTCGGACCACAATTTTACCTGAATTTAAATTCCGAAACTTTAGGTAATAATCTTGTTCATTGTATGTTAATGACCACCCTGGGATAATCTTATATCTATGAACACACCATACCTTATTATTTAGCTTCTTAATTTTGAAATAAAGTGGTCTTAAAAGTTAATCTTCTTAATTGTAATAGATGCGGACACAATAAAATTTTTAATTCAAAAATTAATCATTTCTCTAGATTCTAAATATTAGTTAAGATACGAGATTTTATTTTAATTTTCTTACAAAACACTTTACAATTCGATTTTTTTTTATTGTGAAAAGATCGAGTATTCCAAATATTATTTTCAAACTTTAGGTAAAAGGCAGCATTTGATGATGATTAATAGCTCTGCAGGTCTAGAAGGTCCATGGCTTCTGCTTTTCTTTTACAGTTAATGATCAAAATATTAATACCTACATTTTTAGAAATATTTTTCTTTTGCTATAAAGCAAGTCCCCAAACTTTCCAGCTCTAGGGCAACGCTATTTACTTCAGTAAGTTTCCAGGGCCAAAATTGTTTACTGTTGATATTGTTAGTAGGATTTATTTCAATTATTTGGTAGTTGTTATACTTAAGTTAAATGTGTCATTAAGCTTTACGCTATTCGCCGTCGTGGCCCTGATTTGGCAACTGATTCTTAACCTAAAATATAACAGCAGAATATCGCATTTATCTCATAGAATTTCTTTTACGAATGCAGGATTCGATTTTACTGTGAAATAAGAAAACGAAAATAATTAACCATAAACAATCGGGAAATGTTTGACGGTCGCCCTTTCTGACACCCTATACATGGATCCGTATGGATTGCTATATCGAGCATAGAATTCCGCTTACGGTACTGGTGCAACATGTCGTGTCGATTCGGCGTATCGAATAAGGGGATACATGAACACCAAGGAAATCGAGGCTAATAATCGTTTGCCCGCCCGAACCCCAAGCCTCCACTTATGTTATTGTATCGATTGCGATGACCCCCGATAATTTAATAATTCACTGGTGTAAACTGACCTACCTACGTAGCTGTACCTACGTCGCTTTATCAAACCGATACCCATAGGTTTTCCAAGATGATTTATTATTTTTTCCCAGAACATTTGAATCACTAACAAGGGCTTAAATAAGTAAGTATTTACAATGTGGGCCAACGACAACGTTTTAAATAGGAACACTTTAACAAAATAAATAAAAACTAAAAATTATATATTATGACATGACACTGACGTATAGACCAATGATGACGGTTTGTAAAGAAAAGACAATTATAGCTATTCCGAGCTATAGCACAGAGCTATATACAGAGAGTAAAAAAATGTTAATTTACATTGACAGGGATCATTAGGCAGGGTGAACAATTTAGTGGTTATAACATAAAGATAAATTGCAATGATAGTTTTCCGTATTTCGTTTTTGCATACAACAAAAAGACGAGTCGGATGATAGAAAGTAAAAATTCGTGGAAATTTACAAACACGAATAGCTCCTTTTCAGCATATCTTTCTGAAATTGCTTCTTATTTAAAGTACGTCTTTTTTTTTTTTCAAAACGACGAGGGTGTATTTTTTCGGATTTTCTTGAGTTTTCTTGGTAGTAATTAGCATTCGTGTCTTTATGATAGCGGCCAGTCCGTTTTAAATGAAATATTAGTAGGTCACTACCGACAGATTGGTTATCATTAATCTTTTGCCTTTTGCGAGGGTGCTTTTATTCCAGTGTACCACAAACCTTCCATGAAAGCCTGCCTCGCGCGTTTTAAATTTTTGTCCTGTTTTATATACCAAATGTGTATTTCTATATTAAAAGTCATTTTCTGGTTTGAGTTTTATCGCAACGAAAATTCATTTGTTTCAAAGTTTTCAAAAATTTCATCTTACCCATTTCATTTCATGCATTATTTTGTCCGTGGTAAAACGAGTGTATTCTCTCCTGTTTGTTTTGATGGCATGCTTTTTATCGTCATTTATTACAGTTCCTTTTCTTTCTCTTTGATGAACTGACGAGGCCACGCGCGAGTCAGTATATTTTTCACTATCCAATTCCAGTGATATTCGAACACATTTCAACTGTTTTTGCAGCTCCGAATGTTGAGTTTGGGTGGAGAAAAACTTTCAACACATCGAGAATAATAACTACTGATTTTCAGATAGCGCAGTTTTTTCATCCGTTTCTTAACAACAAACAACTATCTGGCGCTCTCGGTTAAGACCACTAATGTTTTACGGTTCGAGAATAATTATAATTCTGACCGGTTTTAAAAATGAAATTCTAGCCCTAGTTTAATTTGTTTTTAATAGAATTTTTTACTTGGATTTTATTTCGCCTACCGCAAAAACATACGAAAAATATATCAAAAAATAAATCTAATTGATCACAAAATAAAAGAAGCGAAATAATTACCGAATAATATATGCAAATAAAACAAAACAAAATTCGACGAATTATTTATTGAATAAATACATTAGAATAAACGTATAACAGGGCCGGTTATTTTTGGAAGCTATCCAATACAAAACGAACTTATTTAATATATAGAAATATTTACTGACAAATAGCTATCAAGCGTAGCTAGGTAGTCAATTATAGACGCTCGAGTTTCGAGGTGTGTTCGAAATGATATGTATAGAAACATTAAAAATCGATTGCATTTTTAAAAAATACTTAATACCAACAGTCAACGTACAAACACCATTTCCCGGTATTTCCAAACCTACGCCCCCAAAATCGACCTTAAATATTTAATGAACACTATATCTTGTAAACTTTCGAAATGTTATTCTACGTATATTGGGAATTTAATGGCTGCCTTCGCCTAACTGCATCGATAACTGACGTTACACCCGCAAATATTATTTGAATATTTTATGCTCGTATTGCCGTATGTTGTAAGAGAATAAATAATGCACTGAAAATGGATATTAACGCTCGACCTATTTCTAGAACACGACGAGGTTTTATTTTTATTAATCGTTACATGTTGTGTTGTATAACAAATTAGTGTGGGTTCTGCTCGAGGAAATCGACACATAACTTGATACACAAAATGGACGCTAAGTGAAGTAATTTCGCGGCAAAATGGTGGCCCCAATACGAAAAACTTACCGGCCATACTTACCATAATGTGTTTTTGCTCGCGAAATATCAAAATCAAATGTAATAACCCTTACGAAAGCACTATTTCACTATTATGAAAGGGAAACAGAATCGATAGTAAACTACTTCGCAGTTCCGGCATCTCAAACGACGTGAATGTCAAAAGGAATACATGAACACATGCCGAACGAACTCGACAACAATTTCGACTTACATTTGAGTAGTAGGTAATCACTACTATTATTTTATGTTAAACTCTAAAATTAAACTTTGACATCCTGTATTTCGAAAACGAAAGCATTTCAGACCACACGTTTGACGGGTGATAGACATGTCATTTTCATAAAAATTGATATAACAGTATGTATCTCAATTTTCATGAAAACAACGGGTCTATCACCTGTCAACCGTTGACAGTTAGATATCCAAACACAACATTTTTTGAATTGCAACCGAAAACGAAATGCCGTAAGGGATTAAAACAAAATGGGAAGCCACAAAAGTTTCTATGAGAATGTTTTCGTAGAATTCTTGCAACATTGCAAATAAAATAATAAAAAAATAAAACCGAAAATATATTTGTTTCATTAGTAATACGTAGTAATACGACTAGAGGTCAAATTTCCCGATTTAATTTGACTTCGTGTGGTATTCGGTGAGAAAATTACATGCCAACAGTTTTTAACCAATCAAAATTGATTTTGTTGACAGATTTTCATAGCAAAGCATGTTTCTATAAAAATTTCCATAATTCATCCATTATGATCTGTCAAAAAAACACGTTTGTATTGGTTAAAAATTACAGGTCCGTAATTTTCAACTTAATACTGTCGGAATTAAGGATAATTTCACCAAATTTCAATGGTAAATTTAAAACACCCGTTGTGAATCCTGAACGAATGTTGGATATTTTTGCTCTCTTGGGTATTTTAATGGATGAATGAATGATAAATGAATTACTTATACAAAAACTACAAAAAACTTTTAAATGTCAACATTAGCAACTCTGATAAAACAGCAGTTATTAAAAAAAAACAGACACAAGAGTGTACGTATTTAAATTTGAATTATAACCTTCAAACAGACAGGTAAAATAAATGATTCTTGATAATTAGAAGTAGTGAGCCTTGTCATATACCCTCGTAAATGATAATAAAATATTTAAGCACTTCCATTAAAACCTACAGTGGAAAAAACAGAAATAATAACCATTTTCTACGAGTTTCTGATTTTGCAGACGCTAGTATAGTTAACATTATCAAATTACCCGTGTGAATGCCGAGTCTATAGCAGAACCAATTAACTAGGTCTAAGGGATCGAAGCAATTTTGTTCGCCATTCTTTAACAATTGTATAACTGTAGGTAGTGAGTATACTTCGTCTCAAACTATATAGTCGTGCCTTTTGACGGCAATTATCGAAATAACCTGCAGACAGCAATAAAACACTAGCATATTGTACGACAGAGCATCAGCGACGGACTTTTAAGGTGTTTTAAAAATATAAAGAATAAATATTAAATAAACATTATATTATGTTTATTTTGCGGCACTCGCACTTAAAGTAAGGGTAACATTTTTTACTTTCAAATTTGTTATTACTTGGTACCACAAATATGCTATGGGGTTGACTATACATACAATGATGTTCTACATTTGTATTGCATGATGGTCCACGCCGTTTGAAGGTGCTTTTGTCTGACAGTTTTTACTGGACTCAACCCATCCTTTGGATACTGTATCGTGTGTATCGAAGCAAAACTTGCTTTGATACACACTACGATATATACATCTAAGTATAGTTTTCAATTTCCTAAAGGTAATTAAATTGCCGCGCAATCGAAGGGCTAATAGTTATATTAGTTGCATCTTCTTCTTTTCAGTTTATCCAAAGTAGGAATAACCTGGTTTTGGATGAAGGGAATATATTTTCCTTCTTATCGTATCCTGTTCATTATTGTCCCGAAGGGGAGATTGAAAATCAGTATCCGTGTTTTTCTTTCATTCAATAATTCAACATCCTTTACCGTTGTTATTGGCGTTTTTTGAAAGGTTTTGTTTTTATGTTTGGTTTTGCTTTATGTATTTGCTTGTTTTTGGTTTTGCTTTATGTATAATAAATCTTCTGCTTATTAAACATTCATACACTTTAGTGCAGGACAATCAAGGTTGAACCCAAACAAGTTCTCTTAAGATTCCCTGCCATATTTTTTAGCACCAAAGAAGGCTAGTAAAAGATCTTCGCCGACCTGCATTATTAAACCCGTATCTGCGTTCGGTTTTACAAAAAATTTCTACCTTTTTTCTAATGATTTAAAACAGGTAAGCTTCCCTTCTTAAAAAAAGCGGAAATAGTGTCATCCTGAAATTGCGTGGGAGAACAATTAAAAACTTAAATATGATTGTGCATGCTTAATACTTAATGTCTAACAATTACTTGTTAAATTTGTTTTTTTTTGTTTAATCCACCTTTTTTTTAAACCCATTCCGTTTATAACGTACTAAACTAAAATTATTGTTTTACGTATTGTTGCTTAAATCTAATTATAAGCCTACAAACGAATTTATTATCAAATTTATATTTTTAATCTATTTCAACACCCTGTGGGACGCCAATGGCTGATCTGAATATTTGTGTATCATTTTGTATTGAATTTTTTATTCTTTAAATTTAAAAACTTTCTTCTAAAAACAGAAAATAATAGAGATATTCGACAAAAAGTGAAAAAAATGAACCGTTGGGATGGTTTTTGGCCACTTAGTATGTTAAATAGTGCCCCAAAAACTACTCCACCAATATCCTGCTTTAAGAGAATTTCTTCCGAGTAAAATGTAAACGAATTTAAAGCTCTTGGAGCATTTTTTTACAATTTGTTTTGCATCTAATGATAAGTGATATTCACAGAAAATTAGTGATATACTCGTGAACACTGCCGCTGATGTCAGCCGACACGTACTCGATGTTTTCTATCTTGCCTAAGAAGACGATATAGTCTGAGACACACTACACCCTTTACTCACTCAAAGAATAGTAGTTTGACGGAAATTACAGGGAATCATATGTCGGCAGGTTTTTTAAAATGTCCATTTCTAATTGCACTAAAAACATATACCTTTATATAATTGTGATTATTTTATTATTAAATTGATTGTTGCCAGCAAATCTACCAGTTAAGGGGCGACTTAAATACCCAAAATACGAAATAAATTTCGTACTTATCGTAAACTGCGCACGCGACATACCTACATGCAAACGAACAGACGGAATTTATCGCTTCAACCGATCTACAAATCTGCGCAGATTAAAATGAATTCCCAGAAGTTCCGTCATCCTAATCAAATAATTTTGTACTCCCACGGGACCGGAAAAACAAACAACGTAAGCCGCAAATTACGGGACTAATTTCCGACGCAACGGTAAACAAATCCATATTTGTAAAACCCCGCACGAGCCTAATTTAACAGTAATTTTTTCATCCAAAACGAAACTATTTTTTATGCGAAAGGTGAATGAAACCTGACGAATCCTCGAGGAGGTCAATAATCAGCAATCAAATCTCCTAGATGGGTTTCGTACAAAATACGCAGCAGGCCCCCGCGATGTTATAAAGGTGCACTTGCCAGGCAAACGACAAAACCAGCGCTTTTCCTTTTCTAACTCGTGCGGTTTAACGCGCGACGACGAAGACAGAAGAACGCGACGTATGCCATGCTTCCTTGAGAAATTTCAACAGCTGACTTCAATAACAAAGAGACTTTTACGGCCCGCAATTCTAGACAGTGCAACAAAACAAATCAATGACAACGCTGGGACCGACGATGTTTTTAGATAATTATCACCGTTTAATAATTTTGTGTCGTATCAATCGCGACCGCTAAAAATTTAGCTGACAATAAACGACTAACACGAAGTACATGTCAAAGTAATCAAAATATTCAAACATCGCAGTAAACTACCTGACGTTTGTTATTGTTTGGTAAAGCTAGACTTTATGTTATGAACAAAATCTAATCAAATGAGATGGGAACGATAAATGGCTGCAAAACAAAACTGAATATGGGGTAAAATTGCTAAAATGGCAGACCCATGCATGGAGGCCTTAACAAAGAAAATCAAGCGGACACAATCTAACGCAAAGTTTTCCACTTACTTTTGAAATCATGCGTATTCCCGGTCTCGTTTGTACAAATCCGATAACTGAAGCTGGGCGAATCAATCACGGAGTGGGACAATAAACACAAAAATTCGAGCACGGATTTTCGTATTACCTGCTCAGCTGAGATGTTTGCATCTCGCAAGAACATAGACAACACTGAATTGCTAGGCTGCCAGATTATTTCCGTTGGCCACCGTAAACAACAGCGGCGGCAGCACCTGTAAAGCAGAACCCACTATATGGTCGCTTTACGGAGTCCTGCAGAAACGCATTGTTTACAGTCAAAAATAATCCAAGAATCGGATTGAATTACGATTTATTGATAAACGATCAAACAGTTATTTAAAACACATGAGCAGCTAACGTGTTGATAATTAAATGGTATTTCAATTTAATATAATTGTTATAAGTATAACTTAACATAAATTGAGAATATTTATTGAATTATTAAAAAAACAACTTATCAAATTTTGAAGTTTAGAATACCAAATTTTATATAAATACAACAAATATGTATGTAGGATGCTAATAAGTTATTTTGTTTGATTTTTAAGATTTTTGTTTTATGCCTAATCAACGGATACCTAGACCTAAATATAAAAGTTTCATTTAAAACGAACCTTAGGTTGGACGAACTAGAACAATCTGTCTAAAACTTACTTGTGTTGCAGTTTGTGGTATAATTATGCAATTGAAAAATTGGGGGAAATGTTATTTGTGTCTTTCCAACTATTTGAACAAAAAAACTAGAATTTTATGCTTTTGCGCAGAAAGCATTTCTGTGTCAAAACTGAGTAATTACACCCAAATGAAGATAGTCATTACGTAGAACTACACCAAATTATTACGAAATAAGAGCAAAAATAATGAATTTTACGTTTTAATAAACATTGATTCTGGTAAATATCATACTTTGACTTTTAAAAATTTCCTTTGGTGGCTATATTATTTGTCTGTGATTTTAGTGTACTTAGTGAAACTAATGCAATAAAACAATCAAAATCAAAGGTAAAATGTATGTAAAAGTAAAATTTGTATGAAATACACCACTTAAATGTATAATTGCACGAACCTTTAATTGAAATATAGATACAAAAGTTCATAAGACTCTACGTTAAGGGCTGATTTAGGCAAAAAATTATCGTAATAATAATAATAAATAATAATAATTATACTTTGTTGGCGGTTTGCACATATTTACGATTATTCATGTCTTCGTTAGGCAATTATATACTTGACATAGACTTTTCTATCTATGGGGAAATAGTACTGAAGCATCTGACCTGCCGGCGATCCTGGCTCCCAATTTGTTAGCAACGTTACGTTCGTAGGCATGTAAAAGATTTATAACGTGTATTTTTTTTTTATTAGGATTGGTCAGCTTTGGTCGTGATGTGTCTGCTAAAGACAGATGTCGGTGAGTGATAGTGATTTCCCCAGGGAGCAACGTTAACTTTCACATTAATTATTTTCTGGTATGTGAGCCTTTTGGGATAGATAGTCTGGAAATTAGAAGAACCCACTATATCTTGACTTTTATAAAATTTTGAACGGTGTATATAACTGTTCGGCTCTCCTCCGGTCGATTGATTTTAACATCTATTAAAGACGTCAGAGCTCCCCAATGTTTTGTATTTCATTTCATCACGCCAACTATAGCTATTTTTCTCCTTTAACTCCAACGTTAACAGTTGCTCTTTTGATTCCTTTGCTGGCGATTTTCAACTACTTAAAACAAAATTGAAACAGGTTGTTTATTGTAGTTGTAACTAGTGTGATACTGTTTGTTTAATGTTTTTGTGTTTTTATATGGTTATTTAAAAAACTTGTTATGTAAGTTGTTGTTTTGTCATGTTGCTATTTCTGTTTATATTATATTTTTATTGTTACTTTTTCTTTGTAAATTGGTTCAGCCGTTGAAATGAATAAATAAATAAATAAATAATATATTATACATCATAAGGTTAGTTGGCGAATATTTTGTAGTGTAGGAAAATTCAATTTGTAATCTACAAAGTATATCAATAATTAAATTGTTCACTTATGTTTGTAGCTTGCCTTTTAGGATCTAATCTTGGTATTGGTCTAATTGTTTGGGAAAAATTGATCTAAACTTGTGTGGGAGTGTTAGTTTTGTTTAACTTTGAATCAAAATAAAACATCCAATATTTCAATTATTAAAAAAAAAATAGTTTAACGCCCTGTACCTCAAAATGTTTCTTACAATTAACCAAAAAGTTATTCCTTAAAGTTAAGCTGTATAAATAATTATATAATAGCCAATATAAACTTAAAGATGGATGAATGACTTGAACAGGGCCATGCCAAATTGTAAACAATAAATGAAACTTGAACAAAGGTTACTTTAATATCAAAGGGATAAAAATCAAACCAACAGAAATGCTACTAAACAGCACGAATTTTTATTAAATAACTGTTGGCGCTTAAAACATATCTACACTGTACAAAATATATCACAAAAACGATTCTCAAATGAGATGTTAATACTAACCAAAAGTATTAACTACTTGACTAGGGTAAATAGAGCCATGCTGCCTCGAGTGCAGGACCAGATCATTTTTTTCTGTAAAGGACTTATTGCAAAATGTGCACACGAAATTCTGACAACTTCCACTGCCATGTTGTCTTTTCTTGTGTTGAGTGAGACCATGCTTTGAGCTAAACTTGCGGAAACAAATATCACAGAAAAATTTCTTGTTTTTTGCTGGTTTTGATAAGTTTTTTAAGTTGGATTTGCTATTACAGCTTTGATCATTTGCGGGTTTCTGTTCATAACCGATTCTACTATTCATGGGTTTTTCCTCGTAGGAATGAACCGCAGACTGATGTTGTAGTAGTCTTTTTTCATCTTGAAAATGATCTCCGCAATGAAGGCAAGTCAACGCAAGCTGAGTGTCATGTAATCTAAAACATCAAATGTTTTTATATTTTCAAACATAGGAGTTGAAGGTATGTACTTAATATGGGCAATAAGGGTCCTTTTCTGCAAAAACTCTTTACTGCAGGTGGGACAGGACATTGGTTCCTTGCCATGAATACGTTCATGATTAACTAATTCAAATTTCCTTGTAAAAGTTGCGCCACATTGTGAACAAGCAAAAGAATTCAAGGAGCCATGAAAACGGAGATGCATAACCTGAAATTAAATTCATTTTTCTCAAACTCCCTCACTAAATTAATTAAAACAGTTTTTTTTATTCCTAAAAGTGGTCCATAAATAATATTACAAATATTATATTTCATACTTACTAGATGATTCTCTTGCGCAAATGTATCCCCACACTCTTTACAAATGTAAGGTCTTTCCCCTCTGTGAAATTTTTCATGTGTTATTAGTTGCTTTTTTAGAGGGAAACTTTTGCCACACTCACCACATAAGAATGGTTTTTCTCTTATGTGTACCTTTAAATAAACTAATTAATACAAATTAGCACATCAGCACACACTTACCCTTTCATGGCTAATTAAATGATGTTTTAAAGTAAATCTCTTTTTACACTGCAAACACTCATAGGGTCTTTCATTAGAGTGCA
Source organism: Cylas formicarius (assembly GCF_029955315.1). NCBI lineage: Eukaryota > Metazoa > Arthropoda > Insecta > Coleoptera > Brentidae > Cylas > Cylas formicarius. The sequence goes on along the minus strand of NW_026844326.1, from coordinate 14,309,822 downwards.
ACAGCAAGTGGGTGTTCAAACAATACTTATGTGTAAAGCTTTTTCCGCAATGGCTGCAGACATGTGGCCTTGCGCCAGTGTGAGTCTTCTCGTGTGTAGTTAAATGGTGCTTCAATAAAAATGTCTTAGTGCACCGATCACATTTGAATGGTCGTTCCTTCTCTGGAATTGGTGGAATATCGGGGGCCATATTCACTTCCTTAGTGGTGGGTTTAACATCAGGTTTTACTAAATTCATTGTGCAATCACCAACACAATCACAATTGGTCACTGGACAATTATAAACTGGATTATCAAGCTTGGTATTGAAAATCGGAGGATCTTGTCGAGAGTTCATGAGACACATTGCCGAGAAAAATTTCGATTTATCTTCTATTGCTGTGATGGTTGGGTTTTCCATGAAATGAGGTTCCAGGGCCCAGTAACTGAATGTAGACAAATTCATATTCATTGTCTCATTAACCGTAGGCGGTGAGTAGATATGTTAAGCCAATATGTAAATAAATTCACGTTAAATTGTCAACATTGTTTAAAAACAAACTTACAAGCACTTTCGAGCAAGTAAACCCAGGTGACATTCACAGGCAATAAAATAATGACATCTGTCCAGCTGTCATTTCAGATTAAAATAATATTATTGTGACAAAATAATCTCACACTAAAGAGTAACAGTTTGTTATTAATGGTATAAGAAAAATCAATACAAATAAACTTAAAAAAAATAAAGCATATATAAAAAATAATAATTATTAGAAAAACCAGATAACAGTACATCATCCCGCGACATCTATTGGAAAAGTGACCGAACTGTTCAAATTGACATTCCGAAACCCAAACAACCTAAAACTAGGAGAATATTTATGCGATCCGGCTTCGCTCTGACAGATGGCAGGACCAGTACACCTCACGGATGACACTAGTTAAGACGGCGTTTTAAAAATTGAGATTCAATATTTGCCTTTTGTCTCCCAGAGATATGATTATTTAATAATTTATTGTATAATTTCATAATTGCGATATTCTTAAAAGTCACTAACGCTCAAAAACATTCTTTTTGTAATTTATTGTTAACCATCACCAACCAATGCGTGTGCTGAACATGTAAATGATGAACTAAATGACTTTTAAACATTTTCCCTAGGTTATTGTTGCTTTGTTAAAAAATCGTTATCTAATATTTGTCATAATGTGTTTCATGTGACCATAAACAAAAATTCACTCTTTCTGCGAGGTTGCTAGGGCACACCACCTCGCATACGAAAAGTTGCAGCAAATATTTAACTACACGAACGTCATAGCTTGTCAAATTTTCAAAAATACAGCAGTCAAAACTATGTCGTTATCGAAATCTAAATGCACCAGATGCGAAGAAAGTTGCGGCAAGGGGAAGGCGAGCGTTGATGTGATAAGAAAGCTAGAAGCGGCTTTTGATAAACTTGCAAGTTCGAACTCGACGTCGTTACTGAAAAGGTACCTAACTCGAACCATTTTCGATGACCTCAAAACTCGAAAAACTTCTTTCGGATCTACCCTCCTAGATTGTATCCAATCAGGTAATTATTTAAAATCTAATTTAAAATCGGGCTAAACGAATGACTACCCTGCTTAATATCTTATGTGAATCCTGCATGCAGTAGTTATTATATATGTACGAGGTGTGAACAAAAAGTAAGGTACCTTTGAAGTTTTATCACAAAGTATTTATTTATTTATCAAAATTAATGTTGCTCCCCTCAAAGTAACCCCGCCAGATATAATACACTTGTGCCAAAGTTTTTTCCAATCCTCGAAGCGCTTCTGGCCTTGAGTTCTTCCAGCGATTTTTCTTTATCTCCTCAATTATGCCAAACCTCCTTCCTTTCATGGGTTTCTTGGGTTTTGGGAATAGGAAAAAGTCGCAGGGGCCATATTCGGTGAATATGGTGGCTGAGGTTTTGTTTTTGGCCATAAAAGTTAGACACAAGCAACGATGCAGTATCGTGATGCAAAATCCATGTATTGTTTTCCCACCATTCGAAAACGGCCCATAACTTTATTGACCGTACGACCTTGTCGTAAGAAGTCTTGATGTGCTAATCCATGATAATCAAAGAAAACAGTAAGCACAGTAAAGTGCCACTTTAAGACCTCAGCTTCGATGTAAATGTAATGTAAGTAGATTGTTTTCCTGCTGTTTATGCAAAAATGTATCCCAAAAGTAATGGCCTTAGAAAAAGTATAGTGTGCAGCACCACTAGTGTATTAAATACTTTCTCTGCGCTCACTGCTCGTGCGAAAAAAAATTCGTGACTAAAATGTCGTTTATTTAACTAGTCGCCAACTATACTATTAAGTAAAAAGTAAGAGGCAAAAGAAAACTTAAAGGTGATGTTCAAGTATCATTTCTCATTTTTTGTAATTATTTAAATTTTAAATTGAACAAATTTGAATAGCATGAACAATAAATTTAAAAAAATATTAGCCCGCTTCGCAGATTTCGTTAAGAAGAAAGTTCGAAGATCAACTATGGAATGATATCGTTGTTTGTAATACAAACGGTTAAAAAATGATTTGATTTATAGTAGTTTAGTTGCCGATTTAAATGTTTTGAAGAGAATAACTATCAGTTCTGCTTATTTTTGCTTTCCATAGTTTTTTTATATCTTCAATTTTGGCCAGTTGCTGTCTAGTTATCGTCAATTAATCGATCACCTGGTTATATATATTTTGGAAAAGACAAATTTTATGGACTGCAAATATACAGCTTTATCCATTTAAAAGACATAAGCATGGTTTATAACCCAAAACCCAAAAATATGTTAAAAAGTTTATCTATGTTACTGTAATTTATGGAAAACATTAACGAAAAAGAAGCACGCACGCACACGCGCGCGCACTCACACGCACTAGAATTAACGGACACGTACTGCAAAAGTACCTAAAAATATAAATGCGAGATTATAAAAAAGTCGAAATGTTACCCTGCTCCACTCTAACTCTCCTCCTCGCCATACTCACAAAAAATCGTAGAAAAGAACACTGCACCTATATAGATGTCTAGCGGTAGCCCGCTTGTAACGCACGTTGAGCATACGCAATTGATTGTCTCCTTCCGCAGGACTAGAAAATTTTGATTCATCAATCGGTGTATACGCTGCGGATCCAGAATGTTACTCCCTTTTTGCTGAACTTTTCGATCCCATCATAGAGGCGTATCACGGCTTCAAAAAATCAGATAGGCAGCCTCCAACTGCTTGGGGACCCGTAGACACTTTCGCAAATTTGGACCCTAAAGATGAATACATCGTGTCGACTAGAATAAGATGTTGTCGCACCGTTAAGGGCTATCCCTTTAACCCTTGCATGGCCGCGGATCACTATCGGGAAATAGAACGACAAATAGTTTCGGTGCTCAACGAGTTGTCAGGTGAGAAGTAAGGAACTGGGAGCTGCTGACAGAAATTTTGAATGTTAGATCAATGCAGCTGCTAGAATAACAAATTATTCACTGATCAAGAGTGAGCAAAGTGTCAATTAATGACGTCAGCTTTGTTACCCAAGCCACGGTCGCGAGCTGCATAGGACATTTCCGGAACTTTAGTCACGGGGTTCGGAGCGATCAGCTGTTTTCGGTAGATTTTAGCCACGGTTGGTATTTTAACGTTTGTCAATTCTGAGGGGGACGTCATGCGTCATTCAGTAACTATTCATGTTGTTTTGCAAAAACGTCTCCAAAAATTAACGGCCTTAGAAAAAAACATTTTTAACCTAACCCATATTGTGAATGAGAATTGATTTCATCATTCCGGACCAGAAGGTGAAAATAAAAAAGTTTTTAGAAACTACATCCATACTACATTATAAAAATTTAATTTTTTTTTGTAATAAATTTGTGCATGAACTATTTTTTACTTATTACCATTACCACACCAAATTTTTAAGAAGTATTGCCCTAAGAAGAAACATTCGTGAAGATGTTTTATCATATTTCTCAAAAAAATCAGAAAAACTAAAATCATAACCGTTGTAAAAAACATATTCCTGAATCCTACGTCCATAAAGAAAAAATATATAATAAAAACAAAAAAAAATGGAAGTATCAGGTAAAATGGATATCAATATATTCTTAGTAGAAGCATCGGATGAACATCTTCTTATGACCAGACCAACGTGTTTTTGATTATGAGGTATACTGGAGCGTGTTGATTTTATTTAATTGACGACATAAGAGACAACCTATGCTTTTGGTTAACATTCCAAACACCAAAGAAATAATCCAATAATTAATGGAGAAAAATAACTAAATTTATCTAGAAAGTGGATAGGCTTACGCTCTCTTTATTCGTTACAATAAAGGAAAATGTAATCAATAAGCCCTAGGCATACATAGAATAGATAAAGCTCCTTTCGAAAGATCTGCTTGGTTAAACGTGAGGAATACATAGACAATATCCTGAATCAGGCAGTTCAGACACAGTTACTATATCACAAACTCATTGTAATATAAGTAGTTCCAAAAATCTGAATAAAACAAATAATTTAGAAATATTTAAATCATCCGATCTATCTCAAGCAGTGAGTAAAGTATCGAAAAATGACGTTTTAAAGCGACACCTTGCGCACGCTCGATCAGTGCATAATAATTAAAAATAAGGAACCAAATAAGTACATAAATAATTAGAGCTTTAAACGATTACGTGAAATCCATGTTGCTATAAGATAATACAGTGGCCTTACTACGGTAAAAATTGATGCCGCATGCGTTACCCCCAACTGACTGATTTGCTACATTGCCGCAATTTTTCTGGAAAATTTATTAATTTTTAAAAGAATGCATCATTAATCTCTGAAATCCGAACATCATTGGCAACGCCGAGGTAAGTAATTACTATAGTCCTAGTCTGTGCCCTGTGCCAATATTTCTGTACCGTACTCAGAAACTTCTATAATTTGTGCTTTCAATACTTTGTTCTTTCACGAAATTACAACAAATGTGGCAAATATTATAATAGGATGTTAAAGAAACGGTGGTACCTATATATTTGATATTTAACAAACTGGAAAATAGACTTACACACATATTTACATGTTTACATATTTACAGATACACTTAAATAGCTACGAAGAATGTTCGGGTAATATACAGGAAAAATAAGAAAGCAATTAAGCTACAAGTTGAATTTTTACTTTAACAAGCATAAGAAATACTCCTTGTCTATAGGAGGTGCTTCTTGAATATTTTTTCACTTAGATGTTTCATGTGCAATATCTAGCAGCTCAAAGCTCAAATGGAGGTTAAACCTACATGTTTATCAAAAAACTAACGCTTTGCGCCGATTAGGGATATTCCGATACTAGTAAATACGAGTAGGTACTCGATACTTTTGATTCGATACCAAGTATTTATAGCATTGAATCAATCAATCTTGCGATACTTACTCGGTATCGAAACAAAAGTATTTGGTATCAAATCGAATCAGCCTCATTATTAAAAAAAAAAACCGAACGCATCAGGCAAACATAATCTCTATCTGATCTATGGTAACGCGTTGTCTCACGCCAGCCAAGCCGAACTCGTCCGACTTCATTCGACCGAGCCCGAGCCAAACGCGAGAAAGACGTCCGCCCTTCATTTTTTTCATTGTCAACCAACATAAATTGTGAAACATACAAGAGATTGCTTACGAATAATTTTATTTATTGTAATCATCGGCTTATTATTCTTATGTTATCATGGAGATTTTTGTTTAAAGTACGTGTTTAACGTGACGCAAACGTTTATAATAAAAGTTTTCTTTTCCTTCTTAGTTTTGTTTTAATTATTGTCCTTCAACGTTCATTGTTAGTTTCCTTAAAATAAATAAAAAAATAATGAAGTGTTAAAAGTATCGATATGAGTAAGTAACGATACTTTAGGTGTATTTATTTGGGTAGTATCGAAAAAAGATTTGAGTACTATCGAAATGAGTAGGTATCGATACTTTAATGGTATCGGAACATCCGATTTACAAAATAATAGCTTACATCAAAAAATACATGTAGACATTGCATAGTATCTACAGGGCTTGAAGAACAAAAACAATTCTGCATTGCTTTTCCAGACCTTATCTCCTCTTTTGCTTGAGAATTTAATAAGATTTCGACATATTTTGAGAAAATACTGCCGTAAAAATGCCGCATCTAAAACCAAATTTGAAATCTTTGGCATGCGCACTCAGAATGGACCTTCTCAAAAAAAATTATATAGTGGCTTCATGAGTTCCTGTATTGTCAGCATAGGCAGGGCCTCTATATCTCTAGTAGCTATATGGTGAAATTTGTAAGAGAACCACCCAAAACATTGCATTCTGTTCTTTAGGAGAATACAGAGGAATTTATCATCCGCTAACGGGAATGCCGAAAGACGTTCAGCAAAATCTGATCGACAGTCATTACTTGTTTAAAGAAGGTGACCGATTTTTGCAATCCGCAAACGCGTGCAGACACTGGCCAACTGGTAGGGGAATATTTTTCAACGACAAAAAGACTTTCCTCGTGTGGGTATGCGAGGAGGATCATCTGCGAATCATGTGCATGCAGCCCGGCGGCAATGTCGGCGAAGTTTATAGAAGACTGGTCGGTGCTGTCACAGAACTGGAGAAAAAGCTAACTTTTATTAGGAGCGACAGATTTGGATATGTTACATTTTGCCCCACAAATTTAGGTAAGTTGGCGAACGTCAGTGTAGAAGGATCCTTCAATATTAATGGTTTAAAAATTAACCCCATAGTTTTTTCGAATTGCCAACAATAAATAAAATTTACATTTCGAAGAATAAAAATTATCTGTTATTAATAAAATTGGATACTCGGAAAATGGAATGAATTTTAATTTTGATAATGTTGAACTAAATATTTCTTTGGATTCTGCAAATAGTAAATATTTTATTACGCGTTAAAATTCAAAAAATTTTGAGAATTTGTGTTTCATTGGAAAAAAAGTACTCTCCGGCCGGGAATCGAACCCGGGTCTCCCGCGTGACAGGCGGGGATACTGACCACTATACTACTGCCTGCCAGCTGGGGCTGAAACTCAACCTAGCGAAGTGCGGCCTATATACGAGAGCGGCCTCAAACCCTACCCAAGCACTCGAGGCGCCTTTCCTCCCGGAAGTCCGCGAGGGGTATAAGTACCTTGGACTGGACCAGCTGGAGCGAGACACGATGGCGAACTACGATAAGATAGAGGAGGCCATGCAGGAAACACTGGAGAGAATCCTCAGTTCGAAGCTCATAAACAACACGGTCATCCCCGCGGTCATCCATGTAACCGGCAACATATATCCGGACGAGAAACGAAGCTCCTCTCTCAAGAAGTGCCGCGACCTCGACACCAAGGTTCGGAAAAAACTGGTCGAACACAACGTCAAAGGCAAAACCTCGTCCAACGCGGGGATATATCTGCCAACCGACAGAGGGGGTCTGGGTATAAGATCTATCGAATTTGAAACCGAAAAATGCTTCCTCAGAAAGGGCATATACATGCGTAAGCATGAACATCTGGAAGAGGGGCGCGAATGGTGCCAAGCACTAAAAAGAGGCGGATGCAGGAACCCGTTGTCCGATATGGAATGGGTGGCCGGCAAGTACGGCCTAGACATCAATTTTGAAGAGGACCTTAAGAAATCAGTAAAGAGGGCGATCGACGCAATGGAGAGGAGGTTTCTGGAGGATCTGCAACAGGAATGGTCTAGAAACATGCATTACGGGAAGGTAGTGCTCCAGGAACACCCCAAAATCTCTTTCCCCGCCCACAAATCACCGCACCTGGACAGTTGGCGCAGGACAATACTCCTCACTGCGTCCGAAGAACAAATCCACGGCTTAGGGTCGAATCCGTGCCGCAGAAAATGCCGACAGGGTTGCAATCGAGACGAGACCGCCTACCATGTCGCCTCTGCCTGCACAACGGAAGCGTACATCACACGCCACGACTACGCAGTGCACTGGACCATAAAAACCATCCTGAAGAGTCTAAAAGCTCCCAGACAGGCCACCAGAGGCCTCCAATTTGGCAAGGCCACTTGCCACATTGACTTCGAAGCACGAGGCAGAAGCATTTCCGTAACAGCAGGTCACAAGCTCCTTACAGAAAAGCAATTACATCACAATAAACCGGACATCGTGGTCCGTCTCTCCAACCCGGAGGAGATATTCGTCTTTGAAGTAGCCGTGTCCCACATCCAGAACTGGAGGAACCAAGAGCATCTTAAGAGGACCCGATATGCAGTAAATTCTGTAGCCCACGTAACAGAGTCCGACTTATCCACCCTGGCCAGGGACCTAAACCTGGTGTCGGAACTGCAGAAAATCTACAGGTGCCCAGTAAGACTGGGTATCTTCGTCGTGGGCTGTTATGGAGAAATTATAGCAACAGATGAGCACAAGGAGTTCTGTAACATCCTCAGGAGCGGTCTCCGGGTTTCAGCCAGGGACCTGCAGGTGCTGATTAACAGAGCCAGCTACAGCGTGGCAGTATCCACCACGAATCTTATTCTTAAGAGACTTCGCGATACTTGACTTACCTGTTATGCTTGCCGATATATGTACGTCTGCCTGACTTTCGTCGCGGTGCCGTCCCTTGCCGTACTGTGTTCATAGTCACTAGGACCTAATTAATTTTAAATTGTTTGTTTTTGCCATGTACAATATTATATGTATATAAGGTAAAGGCTTAAATAAAGACTATATACTACCGAAGACTATGAAAATTGTTTAATTAAACGATTAATAATTGTACAGACTACGATAAGATAGAGGAGGCCATGCAGGAAACACTGGAGAGAATCCTCAGTTCGAAGCTCACTACCATGCAAAAGAGCACACTAATAAACAACACGGTCATCCCCGCGGTCATCTATGTAACCGGCGACATATATTCGGACGAGAAACGAAGCTCCTCTCTCAAGAAGTGCCGCGACCTCGACACCAAGATTCGGAAAAAACTGGTCGAACACAAGGCAAAACCTCGTCCAACGCGGGGATATATCTGCCAACCGACAAAGGGTGTCTGGGTATAAGATCTATCGAATTTGAAACCGAAAAATGCCTCCTCAGAAAGGGCATATACATGCGTAAGCATGATAATCTGGAAGAGGGGCGCGAATGGTGCCAAGCACTAAAAAGAGGCGGATGCAGGAACCCGTTGTCCGATATGGAATGGGTGGCCGGCAAGTACGGCCTAGACATCAATTTTGAAGAGAACCTTAAGAAATCAGTAAAGACGGCGCTCGACGCAATGGAGAAGAGGTTTCTGGAGGATCTGCAACAGGAATGGTCTAGAAACATGCATTACGGGAAGGTAGTGCTCCAGGAACACCCCAAAATCTCTTTCCCCGCCCACAAATCACCGCACCTGGACAGTTGGCGGAGGACAATACTCCTCACTGCGTCCGAAGAACAAATCCACGGCTTAGGGTCGAATCCATGCCGCAGAAAATGCCGACAGGTTTGCAATCGAGACGAGACTGCCTACCATGTCGCTTCTGCCTGCACAACGGAAGCGTACATCACACGCCACGACTACGCAGTGCACTGGACCATAAAAACCATCCTGAAGAGTCTAAAAGCCCTCAGACAGGCCACCAGAGGCCTCCAATTTGGCAAGGCCACTTGCCACATTGACTTCGAAGCACGAGGCAGAAGCATTTCCGTAACAGCAGGTCACAAGCTCCTTACAGAAAAGCAATTACATCACAATAAACCGGACATCGTGGTCCGTCTCTCCAATTCGGAGGAGATATTCGTCTTAGAAGTAGCCGTGTCCCACATCCAGAACTGGAGGAACCAAGAGCACCTTAAGAGGACCCGATATGCAGTAAATTCTGTACCCCACGTAACAGAGTCCAACTTATCCATCCTGGCGAGGGACCTAAACCTGGTGTCAGAACTGCAGAAAATCTACAGGTGCCCAGTAAGACTGGGTATCTTCGTCGTGGGCTGTTATGGCGAAATTATAGCAACAGATGAGCACAAGGAGTTCTGTAACATCCTCAGGAGCGGTCTCCGGGTTTCAGCCAGGGACCTGCAGGTGCTGATTAACAGAGCCAGCTACAGCGTGGCAGTGTCCACCACGAATCTTATTCTTAAGAGACTTCGCGATACTTGACTTACCTGTTATGCTTGCCGATATATGTACGTCTGCCCGACTTTCGTCGCGGTGCCGTCCCTTGCCGTACTGTGTTCATTGTCACTAGGACCTAATTAATTTTAAATTGTTTGTTTTTGCCATGTACAATATTATATGTATATAAGGTAAAGGCTTAAATAAAGACTATATACTACCGAAGACTCTGATAAATGAGAGGCGTGCGCACGAGATCTCCGTAAAAATCCAGGTTTCGGTGATTACACAACGGAAATTCCTTGCGCAACAGCTACACCGTAATGAAAATTGTCCTATTAACACTTCTAAATAAATTTGAAAAAGGGCAACATAGATCGAGATGAAAAACGAAACGTCACTATGAAGAGGTGATGCTCGACATCATGGTTCGGAAAAAATTGTCCGAACACATCAAGAGCAAAACCTCATCCAACGATCTGGAGAAATCTGATCTGTGAAGAGGGTGCTCGAGGCAATTAAGAAAAGGGTTCTGGAAAATGGGAAACAGGAGTGGCCCAGAAATAGGCATTTCGAGATAGTGATGCTCTAGGTGCATCCCAAAATCTTTTCCACGCATAAATCTTAAGAACAGCCTCCATGCCTCGACCAAGGACCTCAAGGTACTGATTAAAAGAGCAAGCGACAGCGTGACAGTCTCCAACACAAATCTTATTATGAATGGACTGCGATAATTAGTTGTGATACTTTTCAAAAATCTACTTTTGATTTTAGATTTTGATACTCTTTTTTCTCAAAGAAACTTCCACAAGCTACTGTAGTAATATTTACAAAACTTCTGGATTCATCCTGCGTCGGTTGTTTTTGAGTCGAACTTGCTAACGTTTCGCCAATCACCCAGTTGGCTTATTCAGAGCTTGACTAAAACTGGCTCGCCTTTTACTTTATTTACTGCTTATGTATTTCTTGAGGGGGCGGAGTTAAATGAAGCGCATAATCATCATCTCCCATGACTGATTCCCATATTGGTGATAGTTAAAGACCTGAATCGCGGTTAAGATTGTTAGGTTGCTTCTAGATTTCTATAAATTACCGGATTTTTCGTTGGAAGAAGAATTGATTACACGCAAGAATTTTAGTTTAATCGAATAAAATTTTATGTCCGGTTTCGTGATTGTGTTCGGCAACTGCTGATGAGTTTATTTGTCTTAATTTTAAGGCTCCCCTCATGTTCTTTGAGCCAAGTTGATATTTTTTGTCCGGTCTCTCCAATATATGCAGTAAACCCATGGCATCTCAAATGGAATTTTGTCTTTGACGGATCGAATATGTTGAGAGATTTTTGGACAAGTGGTATCTGGTTGTGACGTTATATTGCTTAAGAATTTTTGATATGTGGTCGGCGATGTTTTGGATGTAAGGAAGGACAACAGTCGCATGTGTAGGATCGCTTTCGGACTCATTGCTATTGGAAGGTTGTGTTGAAGTGTATTTTGTCATGGAATATTTTAAGAAAATTGTGGATAACGTTATGGTCTCTACAAGGTAACAACAAGGTCAGTGTACAGTATAACCTTACCAGTTTCAGTCGGTGATCTTCTTACTTTCTGCTTTTGCGCTTGGTGTCCTCTCCATAAAGGCTTGCTAATTTTTCCAAGAAGCTTCCACAGGCTACTGTAATACTATTTACAAAACTTCTGGATTCCTCCTACTACTATTTCTAAAAATTGTTCTGTGTTCACAGTCACTAGGACCTAATTAATTGTCAATTGTTTGCTTTTGCTCTGAAAGAGAACACCCGCCTCCGATAATCGAGGTTTTCTTGGGTTTTTAACGGATTTTGTTCTTGAAAATGTTATGTATAAAGGCAAAACTATCAATAAATAACATGGAGTACCACAGATTCTGACATTTTGAATATACGTGCTTGCTGAGGGTAAAAATCGCTTAAATACTTCAAAAACATATTTTACGGAGGTGCGAAAATTACCCAAAAATATTTGGAAAGGGCGATTTGAAAAATAATAACAATTAAATTGAAAAAAGTACTCTCCGGCCGGGAATCGAACCCGGGTCTCCCGCGTGACAGGCGGGGATACTTACCACTATACTACCGAAGACTCTGTAAAATTTTGTTTTGGCTGTTAGAATCGCAGTTCTTGTTGGCTTTTGCAATTAATTTTTGTAAATATCGATTTAAAATAGCTACCAATGTTACTCAAAAGACGTCCTTAAACAAATAAAAATGCAATCTTCTATGCCGTTTATGTCCTTCAGTGCGGAATTAGTTACACTGCTTTTAAAATAGACACCGAAACTGAAATATTCATGAAATTTTTTACAAGGTATTTACTAATTTTGTGTTTACACTAACAACATTTTAAATTTAAAGATAAGATTTATTTTTTATTTGAGTACCTACTCTATGAAGTGTTTTCCGTTAAATACGAATGCGAATCCCTATAGTAAACATTTTTTGTTTGAAATTTGCGTATCATCCTCTTCGCAAACCTTCCTGAACGTACGATTTTAATTGTGGGGCATGTTTCATTGTTGGAAATATAGCGCCATGCAAATTTTATGGACAATTAAATTTCGCTAATTTGTATTCACTAGATATTAATTATGGGGACCAAACAAAACGCAAATTAAAAAAATGTTTTTTTTTATTTTGGAAACCTACTATGCACATTTCAATTCGTTATTAAGTTAGTTTGTTAGTTAAGTTAGTAGACTACATTTTTCTTTGCCATATTTATTTGAATTCATTTATTAGCTTTTCATATTTATTTACTCAAAATTTGTCTCCTAATATTTCTTGAAAAATTCATATCTCAAAAAAGAAACGCAATCCAATATAATTTGCACAAAATACTTAAGGATATATTATAAAATATTGTCAAAATTGCTGCCAAGACTTTTTAAAATACTTTTTTGAAGGAACTGCTTACGAATACTATAAACATAATTGTAATTCTGCATTAGTCGAAGACTAATGAGGGAAAAAGAGAGATGGGACAAAAACAAATGTAATTTGCTCGAAATATTCGACAATGTGTGGCAACGTTTAATAATATGGATATACAGTCAAAGAAGAAGAAGAAAAGCGATATAAAATAAATTGCATTTAAAAAATGTTAACGTTTTGTTTGGTGTTAATACGTTACTTTCATATGATTCGAAAATTGTAGTTTTTAAGCTGATAAAGTTAAAAGGTATAAACATGTTAGGAATATTTCCTAAGTAGGATCCGGATCCCATATGACTCTAAAACCTGCACTGCGTTTAAAAAACTACCGCTAACAAAATGTGCCATTAAATTAAAACTATTTGGGGTATATTTCTGCAATTATCTCAACTCATCGGGGTGCGCCGTATAGCTACTGGAGATATAGAGGCCCCACCGGTCGTGTGAAATAAACTCGTGAGTTAAATGCCGTTTACCGCACTTGTTGCATAATATACTATTACTGAAAACATTCGATTGCTCCCAAATCCGTGCGGTAAAATCCCGGAAATGTCCGAAGTAGCTCGGATTCATGGGAAACGAAACTGACTTGGTTAAGTGACGCTTCCCGCACGCTAGATCGGTGGGTAATTAGGTATTTTACAGACGGGAGTAGAAAAACTTTTTAACTCACTCGTTTATTAAAAACTCATGAGTCAAATGCCGTTTACTGCACTTGTTGCGTAATATACTATTTTTCACTAATAATACCATTAGAGGTCAAGGTGCTGTGAATTTGTTGTCAGTAACACGTAAGTGAAAGTAAGTGATTTTGTTGACAGATTTGTTGATAGATTTCCATAGCAACACATGTTTCTATAAACATTTCCAATATAATTCGCTGTTGGGTATCCACCTTGAAAAACTTCCACGAAAATCCATGCGTTGCCATGATGATCTTTCAAAAAAACACGTTTTGATTGGTTAAAAATTTCAGGCATGGAATTTACTCCACTGACCATAGTAGGCCCAGTATTTTTAGCGTCGCTTCGATAAGCTTCCTTTTGTACTTTTAGGCTAGGTTCTATATAAAAAAACCATATCAATTATGTACTGAAACAGTTGAATCCTGTGCCGCGAATGTTCGTGATGATGGTTACTCTATCTTCTAGGAGTTTGCCGTATTTCCTGTTGGCTTTAATTAATTCAAGTTTGGGCGACGGAGATGGACGGATAATTTTCTCGAAAAATGACGATGATTCCTATGACGTCATCGTGAACTCTGACCTGAACGACGACGTGCCGCGCTGGCTCTTTGGAAGCAGCTTTTTCGGTTTGCCTTACGGTTGGAGGTACAATGACGACATCACAGCTACCATCAGAATGGACCGAGACCGTTATCAAATTGTGGCAGACCTTAGATTTTTCGAGGGTGATAGTGTCAAAGTGAAGATTACAAGTGGAAATTCCATCACCGTATACGCCAAACAAAAATACCGAAATGAGTACGGAAGGTCTACTTCGAAATCATTTAACAGAAAGTTCTCCGTTCCTAGGACTTACAACGTCAATAGAATGGAAGCTCGACTGTCTTCGTCGGGCGTTTTGACCATAAACGTACCAAATGATAGAGATAGAGACACCATTTTATTCTCCAACTCTGGATACCGGAACATTTACTATTGAAATTGGTATTTTTACCTGTAATTTGAGTACCAAAAGAAGCAAATAAATAAGATGGAAAATTTGAGTTTTTGTTAATATACATTATTAATGTGTCTCTTGCAGTACAATCCTGTTCGAAAGTAACTCCTTTCAGCGTAAAATGTTTTTTCGAACTTCAAGATTATTTGTTGCTTTGAAGATCAATTTTTACATTTTTGTATGCTCTTGAAAAATCGATGCTGTTTATGCCGAAAAATATGATATGATGAAATAAAATATTGTACTGGAGTTAATTCAGTTTAGTTATATTTTAGAGTTTTGGCGATCTATCTGATTAAGGATGGCGTTACAAATTTGTGTAATTAATTATATGGTTATAATTTGGAGTAATGGAAAATAATTACTAATTCTATACATGATGTGTTATTGACCATTTGTCTTGCACCTTCAAAATATTTTGAAGCTTTAGGTATGGGATAATGTAGCTGATCCACTTAGAAGATTAATCCTTTTTGGAATATTTGATGGTGTCGATTGCATCGTTTTTTTCCATTTGTAAATTAATTTAATCGTTTTTTGTTTGGTTGGATCACACTCTTACACAGAACCAAGGTTTTGTGATTAATTTTAATT
Source organism: Cylas formicarius (assembly GCF_029955315.1). NCBI lineage: Eukaryota > Metazoa > Arthropoda > Insecta > Coleoptera > Brentidae > Cylas > Cylas formicarius. The sequence goes on along the minus strand of NW_026844326.1, from coordinate 14,294,497 downwards.
AATTAATGTAAGCAAATGTCGTGTGAACATAATTTTAAAAGATTATTTTGGTAATTTTAGGTAATACAAATGTTTTGTGTGATTTTTAGGTACAACAATTAGAGCTTCGGTGCACATAAAATTACCGAAACTGGCTTCAAATATGGACAAATTGAAGAACTTGGCGGAGAAATACCACTTGCAGGTTCGTGGTACTGCCGGTGAACACACTGAGTCTGAGGGGGGCGTCTACGATTTATCGAACAAAAGACGGCTGGGACTTACGGAACACGAAGTTATGAAGGAAATGTATACCGGTATTTCGGAAATTCTCAAGCACGAAAAGTCGGCGAAGTGATTGAAATTTGAGAATTGTCAATAATCAAAGCTGTTTTTTAAATACACGATATTTAGTGCAATTTTAGTAGTATTGCGGCTTACTTGGAGAGGAGATATATATGGAGAATATATATATATATATATATATATATATATATATATATATATATATATATATATATATATATATATATATATATATATATATATATATATATATATATATATATATATATATATATATATATATATATATATATATATATATATATATATATATTGCAAACCAAATAAAAGTGCTAAATACAAGATCTTCCATTAAAAAAAATATTTTTTTAAATTAAAAAATATATATTTTTTAATTAATAAAAAAACGTTTTTTTACTTCTATCTGTGACCACCCCGTATAATATATTTTCGCCATAGATAAGTCAAAGCATGAAATTATTAACCACTTCCATGCATCCATAATAAAAATTCCCAATTTTAGTTTTCAAGTATAAAAAAACACATTTTTCCAAAGAGCTGTTTTTCCGCAAATAAAAAAGTAAAGTTTATTTTTGTCAACAAGTATGACACTAAGGAACAAAAGTTAAATACAAAATTTTTTGACCCTAAGTACATATTTTATTTTGAGTATTTTTTTAAAATGCAATACTATAAATTATTTTGTTTATTTATTTATTTATTTATGGTTTGGGACTTAATTCTCTAAATTAAATTTCGTATGCAATGTAATTTCAAAAAATACTTAAAATCAAGCGAATAATTAATATTTTAAAAAATACTCATAGCATTTAAAAGAATAAAGTTGATTACCGTCCTGGCACAACGGAACTCCCTGTATACATAAAGATTATGTAAGTAAAACACTTTTTGTATTTAACTTTTTTTAGTCAGTGTCGTACTGATTGGGATAAATTACAGGAGCCTCTTAAATGGACCACCCTGTACAATTGTTTAGGGAATCGATATGTTTTACGCTAAGGCAATTGGTTTTTTAAAACATCGGCTGCATATATATTATAAATCTTCATTCCTAGATGAAGATTTATAATGTTAACATCGTTAAGTGCTTTTAGAAACATTTCAAAACATTTATTATCTCTGTGATCCAGGAAGCAGGAATAAATACACATAAATGCATAAAGATAATTAAGAAATAAGAAAATAAAGGTGAAAATGTATCAAAGAAACGAAGAATGTCAATAAAAAAAAGTTTAAGATTTACATGTAAGATTTGTTAGTTTGTTAGTTTTCAATGTCAAATATAAAGTAACAATTTTCTCTTTATTTCTTGCTAAAATTCTAGGTCATGTCTTTCCCATGTAAAATCACGACGATATAGCCCGAGTTAAAAAAAAGGCGAAGGGGAACTTGTAAAAATTTACCAGAAAATCCTGAACTGGACTGAAATGTACTAATAATAATACCTAAATTCGCTGAGCTATCGTAATGTTATAATCGTTTATTTCAAAAGTTTTTATTTATTTTTTAAATTCGCTAAAAAAATCTTATATCAAATTGCGATAGGAAAATCCTTCTTGGTATACATTTTGTTAAACTTAGATGATACGGGTATATATACGAAATAGTGCGAATCCAATGCAGTGTCGAAGTGAATTGGGAAGTTGAATTTAATAAATCCCTCTGCTATAGTAAGCGACCTTGTGGAATTATCACGTCTTTTTCCCAAGTGTCATCCCTGATAAGCAATCTAGGAAAGCATAGCCACAGCAGATTTGCTATAATGTTCTGGATTGTTGTTACCGGTATTTCACCTACGCCAATGGGCTCGGCCCCCAGTCTCCGTTCCTTTGCGGAGATAGTGTTCGGTGATTCATGAGTAGCTCGACAACGCTATCGCGACTTGCGGCGAGTTAAGTTTAATTATTTTTAAAAAATGTTGTTACGCGCTAGTGGGACATAATGTCGGTGTTGCTGGAAAACGTTACCAACTGTATGTTTTTAGCGTTCGAGGCCCTGCAGCAAGAGAAAATCGGGCTCGTCAATAAGTCCAAATTGAAGGTAAAGAATTTCATTTTAAAATTTTATGGTTATATATATATGTTGCATGATTTGAGACGCGCTTCGATAGTATGCATCTGTTTTCACACTCTTGATGGTTAATGTAGAACCTATAATAAAATGCCAAAGCTTCCTGCAATACGCGAATATTTACAATTTCTTCTACAACGTGTTTTGAGGTAAATATTTACAAAACTTTTTTTGAACAAAAGTGTTACATAGAAAACGTAGGAAAGAAATGTCATTTAAATATGAGCAAAACTATATCTCGTTTAAAATTTTGAACCGTTTCCCCACTAATAAAACATTATCTTACTGACCTTTCTTAGCACTCAAAGCCGCAGAAAATTATAGTTTCGGACTGTTAATACATTCTGATATGAATAATGAAAAACAAGTGTTAAAATAGATGCCCCTGTCCAAGGAAAACTTCTCAAAATTTGAAGCGTCTATTGAATGTGTTTTATTATTGGAATTAAAATTATTGGTTTATTAATCTTAGAGCAACAATTTTTCGTTTAATTAAAAAAATAAGTTGGTGATGACAGCTCAATAACTTTGTACGGGAAAAAAAGGTACTATGATCATCCGACATAAATAATTTACAATATTAAATTATATGTTTATAGAATTGTATAATTTGCTCCCTGATTCGAGATTAGTATACTAAGTAGATTTAAATTAAATCCCTAAAAAAATCTATATTACTGTTCTGTGATAAAAGAAAATGCTTTCCGATACGCCTCTGGCGTTGATATGCACCTATTATTAGAACTAAGAATGCCAATTTTTATTTACATTACACCCAGCCTCTGATTTAAATATTATTATTAAAATTAACAAGTACCGCGCTTTGTATATCCATTTTATTTTAAACATATTCGGTTTTTTCGATTGTCCATGTGTAAATCGATTCAAATTGTTACAGTTAAATGTTTTGCAAAGACAAGGTAAACAGATCTCTCAATGAATTGATAGTTATTTAAGCTTTATAAAAATGGATTTTAAATTCGCCTCCAAAAACTACTTCTTCCTGTGATTAGCCCCGTAATTGTAAAGTTTTAAACGTTTCATTGGTGTATTGCAAATCGGCAATTTTGAAAATAATCTAAAACATTTCATAAACATAGGTCCTACAAAGCACTCTTACCATTCTATGCGCCCCATTATTTGGATAATTCTTGAAATAAGTTTCACTTTGATGTAATTGTGGGTTTGTAGCTTGGCAACAGATTTTGGCGGAATTCTTGACGATAAAAGCTGACGTAATTTAAATTTCCCTCCGTAAAGTCAAAACTATTAATATAATCTAGCTCATTTATCCATTTTTACTTTAAACTACGCCATTTACTAAATTATTATCTAGACTAAGGCACTATTACCGTGGTAAACAATTTTGTAGACAAAGACCGCACCTCTTGTCCGCCGCGAAATTGTTTGGTCATCACCGAAATATCAAACTAAATAAAGACTTTTTTATATTGTAGCAGATGTTGCGACCTGTTTTCGATGAGATTCCCAAATATAGGCCGTGCGTATTTTAAATCACGTACGAGTTCACCTCTAGATGATTTCGCTGCAAAATGTTTCGCCAGTGTATGTCAAGGCTTTTCTCAGTCCATTACGTACCGATAATATGTAAAACACAAATAAAATATAATAAAATCGGATGTGTGTATACGTGTGCATGTGTTCGAACCATAAACGGTCGTACCGGCCTGATGTATTTACTAAATAAATTAAAGGAAACAGATTTTTAGCTGTTACGGTATTGTGAAATAAGTTAGTAAAATAATCGCCATTTCGAAGTTGCTCAAGTCATTATTGCTATTCATACAGTGCCGTTTCCTAATCGGTTTACTTTTTAAAGGTTCGAGGAAAATATTAAAATATTAAAAATGGATAATACACAGTGGCGGAGCAGATATCGCTGAAAGTAAATTAGAACAGCGTAATAAGTGAAAATGGTGTTATAAGTGGAAGCTTTTCTGTGATCCATAAATATTATCATTGCGATTAGCTGTATTAGAAACCAATTATAATTTAAACAGACGTATTTATTACTATCTTACTATTAATATCTTCCATTAAAAAACAGTTTTTGCTGTTTTTTTAAGTTTTTATCCTTCATTATAATTAGCTAAAATTGCATATACTGCATTTGTGGGCCAGATTCATTAAGAACTGTAGAAAAAGTAAACAAATATGCAATAGATCAAATTCTGTTCACTTAGATTTATTAAGTATACTTCTGGGCATTGTTATTAGAGGTGCATAAACTACTGTTGATTTGTTAAAATGTATACGACAGTTTGTGTTAATTTTATAAGAATCACTTAATATTTGTTGGGTTTTAAATATATGAAATAACTACAGACGAGTCTAAAATTATCTGTTTTGGCTATGCATGTGAACAGATATACCATCTTAGCTTTACTATAATAATTGAGTAAGTACGCGAATAGAGATACTCTAGTAAAAAATGTTAGAAACTTTTACAAAATCTAAATTCAGTAAAAAATCATATCAAATTTAATGCTTCTGTAAAAAATACTTAAATAAACCCAAAATGCGTTACTTTACTTAAGTTTTATATTTAGAAGTAGAATATTAAACGCATCGACCGTGCCTACAATAGTTCTTCCAATTTCATATTCAAAGAAAAATACTTAGGAACTACCTATGCAGTTTTTCTCTGGCAACTATTGCTTTACTAACATCAATAGTTGGTCTTTCGTTAAACTTGGCGGAATTGGAATATTGTTTTTTTGCAGAGACTGCTTGATCCAACTTTGGTTAGGTATTGTTCAGCAAGTGCACAGTGAAACGATGCATTGTCCCTTTTTATTAATAAGTGTTAATTGAATCATTATATAGCGAACTCCTTCACCATATTTTTGCCGATCTGTTTGTAGAGAAGCTTTTTTCTAGACGCTTCTTTATTAAATATCCATGTCTCGTCCAAAAATACTGGATCGAATCATGTATTTTCTCAAAAATGTCAAAAATGAGCAATACATGGTTGTTCCATCAGATATTTTGGGCTTGAAATACTGCATTTTTTCCAACAAAATTTCAACATCAATCAATTCAATTCATTAATTCAATTCAATTAATGAACCACGTGAAATATCAATACCATCGGTTTCGTGTAAATTTTTGCGTAGGAATTCTACTTTCGACTTTACGCACAAAGAAGCAGTGTCACAAAAATATGCTGCGTATATAGAATAAATTCGTATTCGTATGCTATGCTCGTATGCTTCATAAGGGGGTCTTCCGTGTGTTGCGATATGACTGGGTAGAACTTTAACTTTTTGTTCATGATCGGTTTTGATACGTCCAGAAACAAGTTTCTGCACCTATCAACCAATCATTTTCAGAAACTTAAATTGCTCGTTCATAAAAATGGAATGGTTTCAATATGGACACAGTAAATATTTGCATTGTGTATAGCGTTTAAGGGTAAAAGTGGTTTCCCCACGTTTTTTTCTCGAGTGAAATAATCCGAAATAAGTTTTAAAATAAGACCTTGCTCTTTTTCACCAAATTTTGATCTTGACGCGACTTTTGACACGGATTTCAAAACTGACAAACAAAATTCCTGTGTGAATTTATTAACTAGGTAAAGATGTAATGCTATGATGTAACTGAATAATTGCACTGACTGGGCTTTAGCTGTTTAGATTTACGCAAAAAAATGGGGTACTGTTAATAGAATTAAAAGCATACTTGTTAAACTTAAACCTATTCAGGAAAATAAAAAAAGGACTAATCATTTACGAAAACTTGATGAATTAGTATTTTCAGCCAAAGAGGTTTGCGGGTTTCTGAAAAACTGCATGCCACGAAGTTATTCACCAATGTAGTTTCTCTAACTTAATCCGATATTAAAAAAACTAAACCAAACATTTCAATGTAACCAATTAATTTCAAATAAATGAATGCAGAATCGACTAAATGCTGATGACTGTGGATTATGTAAACTGTAGCAAATATTAAAGAAAATAACGTTGTGCTGTGTCCAGTCTATAACCAGTGTATAACCTGGTAATATGCTATCCTATACTAACCAACCGAAAATTCGGCAGTAAATTGCAATCCTTTTTGCATTAGACTACCTCATACATCGCTTTCTACATTAGGATTAAAAAATCTATTTGGGACAAATCAATCACAAATCACAATAAAAAAATTGGTGTTATACTTAAAAAATCTAAGTTTTGTTTGAATAGCTATATCAAATGTAAAATTTCCTAAACCTTCCCCTACAACTTTATTTTAGCAGGTAGGAAAAAATGGTTCCGAAATTTGCTCTAGAATATGATAACATGATTAGCGAAGAAGATTAGTAAATATTATTACAGTAGCCTGCGAAAGTTCTTTGAAAAATTATTTATAATACTTCTTTCTCAAGGCAGAATTTAAAAAAATATATCACCTTCTCTTTTTCGCAGACTGATAATACTTTCCGGAATACCCCCAAGATTTATTCAGAGTGGAATAACCTTCTCTAAAATAAAACAAAACTATATCAATACTGTGACGATATGACCATTGTAATCCCTTAAAAAACTAGTGACGAAATCAATAGAAAAATTGAAATCGCTATACCAATATTTCCGACCTACTTTATAAAAAACCACCTTAAATCCTAAAAATACTTTCGCTCACAAAATTTCTACATACAGAACTTGGTCAATTAAATGTCAAAAAAACTTAATAGTTCATATATTGAAATCTTCCTTAAATACCTCTTCTCTCTTTAACATGTTCAGCAATATCCTACCATAACAGCAGCAATTTCATAAGTTGGAAAAGAGCAGTAGACTAGGCAAGAATTTTTGTCAAACAAAAAAGAGTCTTAAAAAATCTTAACTCTACATGGGGATTTATTTCCTTACTATTAACAGATATTTATTTAATTAAACTATTGATACATATTAATAGAGAATAATAAAGAAAGAAAGAAGACAAGGAACAAAAAGAACTTTTAGTTAAAAAAAATTGCCATTGCCATAAGACTTCACCTTTTCATTCCGGGCAAACATATTATAATATGAAAAGAAATATAAACGAAATTCAAAAAATATTTAAAATCTTTACTGACAACAAATGATACTTATAACTTGTCTGAATATGAAAGTCATATGAACAACAGATTTGTATTCTGTGACATATTTGGGCTCTTTGTTTGTTGGTCTTTTATTAAAAATACTCAGACTGCTATTTTTTCTGACAAAGCTTTCTCTTGTTATATCGATATTAGTGAATAAATGTTTTGGCGCGCTTCACAAAACTGAAAAATTTATCGTTTATGGTCCGCCATATGCAACACCTATCCTAATATACTTGAGCTAAAACATATAATTATTACAAGTAATTATAATTTTTTAGGTTCTGACCGCAAACATTGGCACTCTACTAGATCTTTACGGTGTTGAAAGAGGTCTAGAACATTTCCGAAGTACCACTTCGCTTCACTTCGATCAGTTTAAATACTACCTTCAAAAGGAAGTATTTTCCTCGCTACCCAACAAACTGCACTTAACAGAACTGAGAGATTTCGAAAGTCAAATATCGGAGGTAAAATTATGACACAGTGGTATAATCATAGATTCAAACGGTACCTTTTTTTAGGTTTGTTGGCTAGTTTGCCGAAAGAAGTATCTAAACCGAGAAAATCACGTTTTTACCTGTGAAGTAATATTCCAGATCTATCGGATATTTTGCGTTTTAGGAGAACTTGTTCCTGACCAACAAAATGAGAATACTTACCAGCTATTACTCCATCCAAGCGAAGTAAGTGTATAAAAGCTCCGTTTTAGTTAGATTTTTTGTGTATATTTGGATTTCAAAATAGGTGTGCAATATTGCACAAACACTGGCAGGATCCTTAGGTTGCACTTTTGACGAAGAAGATTTTACTCACCTGAGCCTTTCTATGGGCAATTTCAGACTTACTCCCTTTATCGCCGTGCTTGAGTCAAGATGTCTGACAGGAGTAAACGACCAGGTTGCTATAAGCGAGGCTGTTACGGACATTTATCAGAGAGTGGTCGAGGACGTCCTCAAGAAGGGTTTTTTGACCAAGAGAGGGTAGATTATTAGATATTTTATTTAAAAATTAACTTATCGTTCAATATGGTTTGAAGGTATATTTTCCCGACAATGAGGGAGTATTGGTTCGTCCTAAGGCCCTCCGAGCTAACCTATTACAAAACCAGATCTGAAAAAGATAAATGCGGTGCTATGGCTATTGAAAAGGATAGTCGAGTAGAGCCGGCCACAGGGTATAAGATCACCTTACATACCCCTGAAAGAACGTTTGAGTTAGGTTAGGTGATGAAATCTTTAAAAGTAATTGAATTTAATATATATTTATTTTATAGGTGCTTCTGATCATATGACAAGGCTTCAGTGGATATCAGCCCTTCAATTAGCTGCCGATCACTCCGGAAGCAACCAGAGTTTTCAAAGACTTCAAGCTGCGAAGCGACGCCTTCAACGACAAGGTCGCGTACAAGAAATGCTTAGAGCTAGGTACCTTTGGCGATAAGTTCGATACACTCATTTTGATGGCTTATAATTTTAGAGTACAACTCCAGAAGGAAAGAACTGCGAGACAAGTGGCGGAAGGACAGGCCAAGGAACTCGAAGCCGTTGTTAAAGAAGAATCGAAAAAACTGACTGAGCTGGAAGAAATTAAGAGCAAATTAGAGAAACTTCTGGAAGAGGAAACTCAAGCAAAGAGGTACGTTTATTTCATTGAAATTTTGAGATTGAGTATTTCTAACTTCTAGGGACGAAGAAATAGTTCGATCATTGCAAGCAAGAGTTCTAGCTGAAGAGTGGGAGAAAAGGGAAGAGTTGGAAAGACTTCAGCAGGAACAAAAGGTACTTCTAGAAGAGGAAAGGGGCAAACGGAAGGAATACGAAGAAAAACAAAGAGAAAAGGAGGATCAATTAAGGAGTACGTTCCATTCAGTTTTTAAAAGTACGTTATCATTACAGTTTATGCCTTAGATGCGGAAAGGAGGTTAGCTCAGTTAGAAAAGGAACGACAAGCGTTGGATAAAGAACTTAAACAAGCCAGGGAAAAAATCATTTATTCCGAAGGCAGAAAGGATCTTCTTGAAGCTCGGCTTTACGAAGTGGATCCTCTTTTGCGAGCTGGTGACTTAGACGGACAGAAAACTGAGCAGAAATATTTTTAAATAATTTTTTGCAGGTGATAGAGTTCGAAGGGCGCATTCTTTTATGCCTAGCACCAAGGAGAGGCCAGTGTTATTAGAAGTTCGGGCTGCTACCTTGAGGAGACCAAACAAAAATTAATTTCATAATTTATTTTTAAAAAAAGACTGCAAATGTGCTCATATAATAAAAAAAAACATTGTCAATTGTATATCAATCAGTAGGCAAACTATCCTCAGTATATAAAATTTTCTCTAAAATTCATTACACAAATTTTATATTTGTGTAGGATAATTAATTAACAATTGTATATTTTGACACAACTTTAACTTATAATTTATGAATATATGTTAGGGAAAGTCTATTAAACAAAGTAAATTAGTCTGTTATGCAACCTAAAATAAAACAATATTTAATAATTTAATCGTTTTTAATTATTTTTTGTAATAATCTAGTAATATTCAATGTTTTACTTCCTCGCTGTAATTTTCTTGCGGTCTTTGGATTTCTTACCTATAAACAATAAACCATAAATTTTGCAAATTCCATTCGATCATGCAATTAAATTCCTTAGGCGGAATCAAATGATTTTGAACTCATTAATACTGCGATGTATTTCCTTTTGCAGAACTCGCTGTTTTTTCTTCAAAAATAAAACTAAATGCATAAATAAACTGTTCTATACTATTCCTATTCTACAAAGTAACTAAAACTAACCAAAACTTTGGTAGGCTGCACACCAAACCTGCATTCAAAGGCGAAAGCTTGATATAGCAATAAATCTTCGCTATAGATAAAACTTCTTTCATTTCTCGCATTACCATTTTCAACTTTAGGGAGTTTTGTTTGTCATTAGTTTTGGTTAGTTTTGTAGCATGAGGACAGTTAAACCTTGTCGTCGAGTCTCACCTTTTTTACCCTTCCGTTTGGCTTTACGTTCCCTGTATTCCCTCCAAGCTCTCTGTATAATTCTGGCACAGCGGTTCACCAATAATTTGTACGCCATCTCGTTGTAAATTCTTTCCTCTTCTTCTTTCTTCTCTTGCATCAACGCAACGTACTCCGACTCTTGTTCGTCTATTTCGTCTTCTAGCTGTTCCAGTGCAACTTTTTGCTGTTCGTACCTAAGCACACATTATGAATTGTTTTCGACGCGGATACTCAACAGCTTACTCTGTTATTAATTTGTCATATTCGGCCTGTTTCTCTCCGATATCCTGATCGTATTTCGCCAGCCAGTTGTGAAGTTGCGTTTCGGTTTTCAGTCTATTTGATCTCAGCACTTTTTCATCTAGTAAATGATCTTCGAGAAGCCGATCGTATTCTTCGGTTAATTTCTTGACTTCTTCGGCCAGGTGGATTTGTTTTTCCTCACTCTCGTAACATTGCTGCATCATTGTTTTTTCCGATTCGTGACTAAAACAAAGGTGGAAGGCAAATGATATGGCGCACTAAATTGTGCTAGTACTACGTTCTACAAGTCGAAAAACATATCACGATACTCCCAAACTACAACATATTAGTTAACCAAAACCCATCAAGGATTTCTAGTAAGTAATAAACTTTTACATTGTTGTGGAACATTGCAGTCGCATTTTTAAAAATAAGTAACTACTGTGCCAAAGAGCTGCCATAGTTATTTGATATTCACTCCTGATTATATACCTACAGTGTCTTTTCAATGTTGATTCTGAACTCTTCCTTAATACTTTCAATCTTTTGGTTATATTTTTCAAATGTGGCAATTTTGTCGCTCAATTCCTTGCCGAGATGTTTCCGTTGAATTTCTATTTGGTTCTTCATGTCTAAATTTGGCAGATTGTATTGTTTTCTGATGCGCGTTGCCAATCTTACCGTTTATAGCTGCGGCGAGTAGCACATTGGACTTGTATGCTTGTCTTAACTGCCTATCTCTGGCCTCCTCCTCGGTTCCTGTGACGTATAGTTTTAATTTGGCCACTTCTCTCAATTCTTCGAGGCTTTTAACGAATTCCGATATGGTAGGATTGCGTTTCGGTTTCTTAGAAGTTCTTATTGCGTCGCGGATACATTTGTTATCGACAATTAAATCGATAGCCTGACCTAGCATCGGATCCGGGCTATAATGGGCTATTTTATTACTCTGAGATGTTTTCTGAAAACATTATAACAGGCTGTAGTTAAAGCTGGCTAATAATTACATGCTCTAGTATTAATAATATACTACTTTAAAATAGCCAATTGTTGAGGTGTCATTTATTAAACTTGTTAAATAATAAACTATTTTATCAATGAATTCGATTTTTTTTTAAAAGAAAGTTAAATAGGAATCTGTTTTTTTATGAGAAGTTATACTCATTGATATGATATGATGAAGTAACAATAATTTTGATTTCTTTGGACCGATTTTTTAATAAATATTGTTTTGGGCAGTCATCAACATTTGTATTTTTTTGCTTAATTTCATTGTTTTACAAACAAAGCGAACACATGGGTTTGGAGTTTTTTGTATTCATGTTCTACTGAAACAATTTCTCAAAATCTTGCCTATTCATACCACGATGTAAGTTAGCCTCAGCATTTCATCGGCAAATGCTTCTACCTACAGTTCAATGGAACCCTGTGTCACCCCAGAATGTAATAGTGTATTATGCAACAAGTGCGGTAAATAACATTTGACCCACGAGTTTATTTGACACTAGCGGAGCGCAGCAGAGTGATATTATTAACGACAAAGTAATCATATATCTGAGTATACAAAATTCCCTTTAATATTTTTAATAATAACAATAATAATAGTCTGCATTGAGAATTCAGATGCGTAATATACATAATACAAACATTTTTGATATTACTAGAAAAATACTGATCACATGAAGATCATTTAGATCTGTAGGACTACTTTTTTATTTTATTTGTTAATGATGAGCAGCATAGTGCTAAGAAGATACAAGTGCATTAGTATTATTCAACAAATGAAAATAATTTAATCAAACAATAGAATTCAAAAGAATAAATTAAGATTTTCTTTACAGCATAAAGTACATTTTGTCTTAAACGACTTGATGGAGTTCGAATTCTTCACTATTCGGCATTCATTATAAGGCAATTCGTAGTAGAGAATAAGTCCACTGTAAAAACATCATTATGGCCATAGTTTGGAGGAACATAAAAGTATTCTCTGCCTCGGGTTGGATAGTTATGTATGTCTGTTATAGTAATTGTATTTCTTGATAAATGGAAGCAAATTGTGTTTCATTTTATATATAAAAGTCACTGTGTTAAGTCAAATAAATTATTTTGCACTTAATAACCCTGTTACTTCCAATATAGTCTTTATATGTGTGTAACGATGCTATGCTATAATGCAACTCATGGTTGGTTTTGTTTTTTTCTAAAGTACGCTTTTCTCTGTCATATTAAGCAAGAAGAGTATAGACGAACAATAGTTAACATGTGGTAAGATAATTGACTTATATATTGTTAGTTACGAGCAGTCACTAAGATTCTTCATGCTTAGAATCAATTATAACACCCAAGTTCTGTTACTTAAAATTATTCCAGTGTGACTTAGTTGGTAAGGCATTAAATTTACCTTTAATAATCATACATTTGGCATCAACCACTTATAGAAAACTTCCATTTCTTCATTTAGGATTTGTACTACCTTATCAACATCATGTCCCATTAAATACAGCTAAGGTATCATCAGCAGGTAGTTTCTTATGTGTCGTACAATGTCGTTTATATAGACAATAAAAAGATTCGGCCCTAATACTGTTCCCTGGGGTACACCAAATTGATTTTCCTTTGCATTGATGTATATTCAAAAAAAAAACCTTATTTCCTGAATACGGCTTGATAGATAGTTTTCAATCCATTTCAGAAAAACATCCTGAATACAATATTTTCTTAATTTTGTAAGATTGTAAATTTTAATGTGAGAGTATGTACCTGTCTATTGTCTCAAAGGCTCTTCGAAAATCCATGAAAATCACTCCTACAATTTTCATTTTCATTCATAGCGTTTTTCGAATTTAATAGAATACTTTGCAATGCGCTTTCGCAGGAATTGTTTTTAAAATATTGTATAAACTGCTTATTTACATTTTGATACAAACCTCTTTGTGAAATTATGCTTTTTAACTTTTATTAATAGAAAATGCTTTTTGACATATCAATATTAAAATCACCAATGCATATAAGACAAAAAATAAGCGTCACTGCTGGCTGGTGAATGGTACAGACTAAATATTAATAGTTTTTAGTTGTTTATTCAAAGTTTCACACCTGTTACCCACACATTGTACTTAGCAATGTTGTTAACTGCACTTCTTCTTTAACATAAATTATTGCTTCTCGTGAGCGCCTGCGGTCTGATATTGTATTTATGACGTTATATCCCTCAAGAAGCCTACTAAGGGTTTCCAATTATTAACAATTAAAGTCATTTCAGTATTATGTACAAGTAGGCTTTGTATATTTATGTAAATTTTGATTTGATTGCTGTTTATATGAAGGCTAAAAACTGGGGTAGTTAATTTTTCGCTCCATTTTTGTATTCTTGTCATGTGCGAAATGATTGTAGTGAACATTGGGCACTTTTAACATATAAGCTGCATACTTACAGTCTGTACAGACCATTTCTTGAGATTCACACTAGTCTTTCTTTTGTATTTGTATTTGTGTATGTATTGGAGTCCACCTCCTTTGCCTTTGAAATGTGTTATCACAGACATATTTCTCACAGCCTCTTTTCTGTATGAAATCATTTCAATCAAGAGTTTTTCATCTAAGTTTAAAATGTTTATTCTTGGACACTTTTTATCGAGAATTTTTACATCAAAGTCTTCCTCCAAACTTATCTTGGATACCTTTTGAAACATTCACTAGATCTTTCTGTAGTTTAAAGCTTATTGCAACTGCTCCATCTTTAAGGAACTTCATTCTTGAAATCGCCGCCTTGATTTTTCCTGGATCAATATTTTCTTCTATTTGTGTTTTTGTAGGCATGCTTTCCTGAACTTTCTTCTCATCTCACTTCTCACTTCTCCTTTGGTGTCAATTAACTTATCTTTACACTGCATTGATGCAGGCTCGTGTTCCCTTACATTACACGGGAATTCAGCTCCAATACCTCCGCTTCTGATGATGTTAACTACCCACATAATTTACAGTTTTTCGATTCGCAGATATAACATTTAAAAACGTCTGTTTTCTGTTATTTACAAACAACACACTGAATTTTATAGGTTTTGGCCAGTTGCTTTCGGAATGATATTCCCCATGGGTCAGAAAAGTAGCTTTTTATGATGAAAGTTATATGTTTATCTATCAAATGACTTCGATATTTTAACGTCAGTGGTCGAATATTCATTAGCTAATACTAATAATTCCAATTATTTTTTTCTCATTCTGATTTATTCTTATTTATGGTTGTAGATCACCATAGGTAATTGTAAAATTTCTAACAGTTTTTAAAGTACATTTCATATACTAAAAGGGATTGAACTACGCTGTATGCACTGTAATGGAAAATTTGTTGCATAATACGCCATTCTAATTTGTCATTTCATTTCCCAATAGGATATATTCAAATTACATTTTCGTGAAC
Organism: Cylas formicarius; assembly: GCF_029955315.1. Taxonomy (NCBI): domain Eukaryota; kingdom Metazoa; phylum Arthropoda; class Insecta; order Coleoptera; family Brentidae; genus Cylas; species Cylas formicarius. The sequence continues at coordinate 14,279,364 of NW_026844326.1, read as the reverse complement.
AATTTTTTTTGAGTAAAAATTTTTTTCCTGGTCTAGTCCTTGCTTGCTTTAATCACACACACGGTATACCCATAATTAATCATAAGTGCGTAGACGAAATTTTCGTTATCTCCCCTAAGCCCTAACATAGCTTTCTAGTGGAAAACACCACTAATATCAGAATTTAAATTGACGGGGCGTTAATACACTTTACGTGTCGAATGTCTTAGAAAATATAACCTAACCTATGATTATTTTCATGATGGATGTTTGTTTTCGCTTTGGTGTTAGAAGCGTTATCTAAACGGCCTTCCTGTGCTTTTTTTTTCAACACAAAACCGAAACTTTTCCATTGATCTACGATCAGGCTCGTGTCAATCTACGCTATTTACTTACTGACGACGTAGTTGCTTTTTTAATTTTGGTTATACTCTCGATTATGCGGCCGAAACTTTGGGGGTCGGCATTGACATTGGAGCCCACATCGCATCCGTATTCCTGGAGCACATGGAAAATAAAATTGCGCTCGCTGGTGGGCATGCTTTTGCGAATAATGTCCCCGTCATTTTCCAAAAGAAGCGGTAAATGTGCCTAAAAATAAATTATACGTTTTGGTGGACGTATAAATAATGAACATTGGAAAGCTTAGAAAATTCAACTTCACTTTATTTTAATGAAACACTATATACGTATATTTACCTAGGATCAATGCCCCTTGAAAAACGCATGGTTTATCTGTTCAGGCATTTTTTAAATACCTCAGATTTATTACTTGAAAATATTATTTAAAAATCAACATCAGCATTGCCTTGGAGAATTAAACTTTTTGAGCTGCCTAATAATTTACCGGATGTCTCGGAAATTAAAAAAAAAGAATAAGTACATTGGCTAATGCTCAAAACTATTTTCGATTTTTTAGATTCACTCCCATTGATTTGTACAAGATCTGCAAACGGACTGACTAGCCCTTTTGTTGTTACGTAAGGCGTTTTTCAAAGGTAGTCCTTATCCCCGTTGCTCTTTCTATTTATCTCATATATTGAAACATACCTTAAATCTAAAACAAAATACGTAAAATGACACAGAAAAAAGAATGCTTACTTTAAAAGAAAACATGGAAGTTGTTAATTTATTAGCTAAAGGAAGAGTTTCAGCTCGTGATTTGCGAAGACGCAAGCAGTTAAAATAACTAAAAGTAAAAAACATATCAGAAGTAAAAGAAAAAGTAAGGTTTTAATATAGACAAAATATGTTTCCAATGGTTTGTGTAAGCTAGCAGTCGGAACATTGCAATGAAAGTGAAAGCTAAAGAAATCGCGACAAATTTGGGTTGTAAATATTTCAGTGCCTCCGACGGGTGGCTTCAAAAGTGGTGCAAGATACATAATACTAGTTTTAATTGCATATCTGGTGAAGCTGCTGCAGTAAATCAAGTAGATGTTGAACAATTTTTCGAGTAACTGCCGTCTATGTTGCTACGCTACCCTACTTTTTTTCCGCGCGTTACCGGATAAAATTTTGTCCTCTCAAAGGAAAATGATGTTTGGGAGTGTGGGTGGAAAGTTGTCTAAAGACAGACAAACCATTGCATCTGTTGATAATTGGAAAAGCTGCTCGTGCTTGTGTTTTAAAATATGTTGCTATTTAAGGATCTTCCAGTGACTTGGAAATCAAAGAAAAAGGCATGCATGACGCGAGAAATCATGTCTGAATGATTGCTCCAGTTCGAGCGAAAAATTGGTATTCAAAAAAGCGGGTTTTTTTGATCTTGGACAATCCCGGCTCGCATCCCAGTGAAGCGTTGAAGCTGAACATGTGAACATTATATTTTTGCCGCCAAACACAACTTCAGATCAAGGCATCACACAAAATCTCAAATTGAATTATCGACACTTGATTTGAACAGAAGGTAAGAGTGCAGACCCATATATCCAAACGACTCAGAAGAAGAAGCAGAAGTAGAAATGTCGGCAGTATTATGCAGTTCGAAATCAATAAATTCATATGGGAAAGCTCTAAGTCATAATGAACTTTGTTAGGGATTATTTCTCTGCATTTCAACATCTAAAAAATCTAGAGAGTTACTATGGAAATGGTCTCCTTCAACACAATAAGGCAAGGTTTCGTCAGACAAACATTTTAGATTTTTTTGAAAAATCCATATTTTTAAAATTTATTTTTTACTTATTTATTATTTACTTATTTGTTGTCATATTAACATTTGGATGAAATACCATACTTTCAATACTTTAAAAATGTAGCGTATTAACGTTTTTTTTTCGCCTTATATATATACATATATACTTATGCACATATTTATATGTGCACATATAATGACATCTATTTATATTTATTATAAGTCCTTAGTGCTCTCCTTTAAACTGACAGTTCCCATATACGGACAAAATTAGTGGAACCGTGTGTGTCCGTTTATGGGAAGTTTCACTGTATACTTACTGAGGCGTTGTTTTTATTTTTACCATCTCTTTTTAGAAAGATGCCCGAAAACGAAGTAATGCTGGCAACAATGATGTCCTGGGGAGCCAGGAAAAAACTCTTTGATTTGATTTGCCGGATGTCTTGCTACACGAGGACCTAAATATTTAGACATTGTACAGAAAATTAAAACTAACTTTGTTTACAGAAATCAACTGCCTCTGCTTTTGTTAGGCTTGAAACAGGATCGATTCATTTAGCTTTTATTGTTTTCAAAATTGTTCTAAACTATCTCATTGAATTTCACAGAATAGAAAACACACGATTTCCTAAGATCTATTTTACCGACAAATTCATATTCTCGATGCTACTTAAACAAAAGGCGTTGCAAGCAATTTTTTTTAAAGCATGTGTTTAGATATCTGGAAAACCGCAAATCTGCAGCGTCTAATACAGCAAAACCTATTCTGCTCGAAAAAATGCTAATTAAATTGTTTGAGTGTTACATTGCTATTTGCCGCCCAGTCCAGCATATGCCAATTCTTATTCTGATGTCACTCACAACTTGTCCTCAACGGCAGAATACTTGGTGCTTCGCAATCGAATATTTATTGACAGATTTATTGCTCAAATAACAACGTGGAACAAGTTATCTCTCTACTTAACCTACATTTATAACAACTTTTAAGTAAACTCTCAAGAAAATTGCTCGTTTGTAATAGACATAAACTAGAAACTCTGGCCATGTTCTGTCAATAGCTTAAAAAAGCTAGCTTTTTTCTGGCATAATCTATTTTACCGGTTGTTAGCAAGGTCTAATTATCTGATCTGATTTATTATTTAAGATACTAAATTATATTAATTATGCAAATAAAACATGAAATGATAGTAATCGAATTTAAGTTTCTTTATTTATCTTTATTGCTTTTTTATTATATTTTTAAAACTTTCAAATATTTAATATTATTATTATTTCAATATAAATTAGCTCTAATTTCTCAAAATTTTTAGGACCGGGGGGGGATGGTGATGTCCATTGTTAAATTCAAGTAAGAAAAAACTAAAGTAAACTGAGCTAAAGTAGTGTAACTTTTTTTATATACAAAGTTTATGCCATCTCTTTTACTAAACGCTCTAGGCGAGTGTCAAAATCTAAATGAAAACCCTGTACACGTTTTCTGATTGCAAGTAAATACCAAACGCACTAGCTGTGAAATCCAAAATATATTTAAATATTTATATAGGTTAATATGTCGCTAATCACGAACGGCAAAGACAATCCAAATACATAAAAAACGCATTTAAAAATTTGTTATAACGCTCTTTCCCGAAAATAATCACACACAAAGCAGCATCTAGCAATAAAGTTGTGAAATAAAGGACTCAAAACACTATTGAAAATTTTTTCTAATCATATAGCGGACATTGGCACTTGCCTCACCATTGCCAACAACAGCAATAGGAATAGTAGGAAGGTTTTTTTTATAAACATGAATAAAAGAGAAATTTGTAGTAAATATTTTTCATTTATATATACGTGTTGCTTTAAAATACAGTCGTTAAACATTGCTGCAAAGGACTTCCGCCGTTTCCGCTACTCGGGAGCGATCGAATGTTCTTGGTAGATTTAAAAGAATGGTTGTCAGTTCTAGGAGTCACGTCATATCTCACTCAACTCAAAATCTAATGGTCGTAGAATAAGTGTCGCATATAGCATTTTGTCAGCTTTTTACTTTTACTTATAAAAAAGAAATCTCTCACTCTAGTTGTTGCAATTTTTAATTGGTTTAATTAAGTATGCATTGAGAAAAAGCCAAAAATTAAGAAGACAGAAGGTATTTTTCGTAAAATGAGCCTGAGCGTAGCAGCATATTTTAAAACTCCCTGTATATTTATGTTCACGACAAAAAACTTCAATGTCAAGTCAGTTCTTATATTTAGAATTGAAAAAAATTGGCTACAACGGAAACCAGAGTTAGGACATTCTCAGATGATAGTATACGATATATATCACAAATTGCTGTAAGGTAGGAAATATTCTCTACAGAAACCTGTTAGCAAAGCAGAACGTCATTTAAAAAAGGGGAACTAAACTCAAATGGCAGAAATATGGTTATTTGCTCAAAAAAATTCTGTTTATCTAAAAAAGTGTGCTTAATAGGATTTCTTAGACCTTAAGATTAAACCATGGACCAGAAAAACCCATTTTACACATACGATGCTTCCTTGCTTCAAACAGAATTTCCTTATTATTAGTGTTTTAGAAACGTTTTTACTATATATTTAACTAGTTATTGTTTGTTTATTAAAATAACTTGTGTAGCGTATTTTACAATATATGATGAATTATATACATTATATCAACAAGTATGACGAGCTTATAATGCTAGATTGCACCGAACCCAGTATTTCTTGGCGAAATAAGGACTAATTATTTAAAATTTCTTTTAAAAATAAATAGTATTTGAAACCACTTCGCCTTTTTGTTTTTTGAATTCTACTCATAGCTTCGTGCCATAAATTATCACTTCAACTATTTGGTCGACGATAATGTTTTAATTTTTTTTTACGTTTTGACATTTACTTTGACGAGGTTATATCACACGGATCAGTAAATGAAGGCCCGTCATGGAATAATTGGGGGTGAGCCGACACGTTATTTGACAAAGGAACATTAAAAAAGCATTCTATCGATTACGACCATTTTAACTTAAAATGTATCCACTATTCGCGGAAAAAAATATCGCGATAATATGGCAATTTATTCAGACTTTTTTGGATAAAATGTGTCCTATAAATACGACACTTATCGCGTTTGACTCGTTAGTTTTCCGCAATGGCTCTCAGGATACTTTTCGCATTATGCATGATATACGGTACGTTGTCGAAGCCAGTTTCGAAGCAAGCCGTACAAGATGAAAGAGAATCTTGCGACAGTTTGGTGTATTGCCGCGGACAGCTGCTCGATATCGTTCAGAACGCCGGAATCTTCACCGATTCGAAGACCTTCGTAGATTTGAGCCAGAAGCATCCACAGCAACAAACCTTGCGAAACTTCGAAGAGCTTTTGAACAGGACCAATCGCAAACCGACTAGAGACGAGATAAAACAGTTTGTAAATGATAATTTCGAGGACAGCAACGAATTGGAAGACTGGACACCACCGGACTTTAAGGAAAACCCGAAATTCTTGGACAAGGTAAAAAACAAAGACATCCGGCACTTCGCTAAGGACCTGGTCGCCATTTGGGCGACTCTCGGTAGAAAAATCAAATCTTCCGTCTTCGAACACCCCGATCAGCATTCTTTGATCGGCGTCCCGAACGGCATAATCATTCCGGGCGGTAGATTCAAAGAATTCTATTACTGGGACTCGTATTGGATCGTTGATGGTTTGATAATTAGCGAAATGGTGGACACCGCCAGAGGTATCGTGGAAAATCTTTTGTCCATGGTGGAAAGGTTCGGTTTCGTTCCTAACGGCGGCAGAAAGTACTATTTAAACAGGTCGCAACCGCCTCTATTAACGGTGATGGTCGAGAGTATCTACAAAACGACCAAGGACGTCGAATGGTTGAACAAGCATATCGGTACCTTGGAAACGGAACTCAATTATTGGCTGGACAAGAAAACAGAAGTGATCGAAAAAGATGGGGTGAAGTACCAGTTGGCCCATTACATTTCGCAGAGCGTCACGCCGAGGCCGGAGTCCTATCGGGAAGACGTCAACACTTGCGCCTATTTTTCGGACAAAGCTGGAAAGGTAAAAATTTCTCTTGTTGGATAGTTTCGTTTGAATAATTTTATTGAACACATTTTAAATAGAGTGGCTAGTAAAAAAGGAAATATGCTTATACTTAATGCTACATTACGTTTCTTAATGCGTGAGAGTAATTAAATGTAAAAATGGCAGGAATCATTAAACAGGGTGGACAATTTTAAGGTTATATCGTAAAGTTTAGATAAATTGCAACGACAATTTAAGATAAATACCGTTTCTAAATTAGGGTTACACTAATTTGCACACAATAGAAAGACGAGTTTGGTGAATGAAGATAACACAACAGCGGCATATACCAGAAGTACTTTGTTAGAATAATAAATATAATAATAATTATAGAGATGGGCAGATAATTATAATTCTAGACAAAATAAAAGCTTATAGAAATAAGAATAATATAAAAGTATTTAAATGGTAATAAATATTATTTAAAAAAAAAAGATTTACACCACATCTTCATTTATAAGTTTTAGTCATTACGTTCCGAGCAGTCAGATGAACTATAATCGTTGGAATTCAAAGGAACTTATAAGCGACTCTACAGTATTTTCTAACATGTTATCAGCCTCCCACATTATCTGTTCTATTTCGATTACAGTTCGACGCACTTACTCCAATTTTCAGAATCCAGTGCTGTAAAAGTGCTGTTATGCCTTGCTACAAACTCTTTTACGTGCTCCCATACCAATTCTATTCGGTTTAATTTACAGTGATCTAGTTATATTGCGATTTCGCCGACAACAAATTTCGTACAAAAGTTTTATTCAAATTTACAATCTCCAGCATCTCTATCTGCAATTGCTTCTAATTTAAATTACACCAATGGATGACGGCATTTTCTTTAGAACAAAGCAATAATTTATTATCTAATTGTCTAATTAATGTTGTTACAACATAAGTTTTTTGAGTGAGTTAGTTCACGCAGAGGGACGTAATTATTTTTTACGAGTAAGAAACACTCGTGTTAATTAAACTATTCAATTAGTATGGGGCAAATGAATATCAAATTTATTTCTTTAAATGGTGAACCTAATTAATTCATTATTATTATTATCAATTATATTTGGTTTAAGTAGGAAAATTAATTGATTATTTCAATTATTGTTTTTGTGGAAAGGCAAAAATATCTCTATTCTTTACTATTAAATTTTTTTTTTAATTAAATTAAATTCTTTCTAAGCAGTTCTATTAATTATTACAAGAATATTTTTTTACATAAATTATTTTTATCTAAATACTTCTACCCTAATCTGCATTAGTAAAATCTTATTAATTTCTAGATTTAGATTACATTTTATTATAGTACATATTTTTAAATGATTAAAGTAGGAATAATTCAAATTGCAAATGGGATAGATAAAATAATTACTTTTGCAGAACTTAGCGAACGAACGAACAATAAGTTTATTGTTGTCCGAATAAATTTCTCCCCCGCTTCTTTCTTTTGGAATTAAATTAATTAAAAATCCACAAACAATTATTGTCTCTGTGCGGTGGTGTGGTTAGATTTAAAAAACGGTCTGATGGGCTTTTGAATTTTTGATATGATATTGTACCACCAAAAATATGGTGCATTTATTGCTTTGACGTTTTAAGTATTGTACAGTACCTTAACTGAAGATCTTCGCAGGACCGTGGTAAAACCCATCCCAACAGATGTTTATTCTCCATTAAGTAGGTCTTGCCTGAGATGGACCAAAAATAAAAACAAGTGACATAGAACCTAATAAATTGCCACTTTGTACTATTTTTTTATGTACATGTTTCAAGAATTGCTCGGCGAAAAAGATTGAAAACATACGCTTGTTAGTGTAGGTAGATAAATTCCTAGGACGGTCCTGTGATGGTTATGGGTAAGGGCAGTGATGGGGAAACTACGGCCCCCGGAAAGGTTTAATCCGGCCCGTTTAAGAGCGCCGTCGTGAGAATGTTTGAACAATAAGATTAAAAAGTACGAAATTAATTTGAGAAAACTATCTTCAAAATTTGAAAGGAGATTTCAGGACTTTAGGAAAATGGAACCAGAGTTTAGTATTTTTGCGACCTCATTCAATGTTAATTACGAAGAAGTTGATGCAAAATCTTAACTTGAGTTAATAGAACTGAACTGTAATACTCTCCTGATACAAATTTTTCATACAGTACCATTACTACTACTATTATAAAAATTTAAGTCCAGATAATTTCCCAAATCCGAAATCATGCAATGAAGATAATTACAATGTTCGCCTCATCTTATATATGCGAACAAATCTTTTCAACAATGAAGCTTAGGAAAACTTCTTTAAGAAACAGAATTACAGATGAGCACCTTTCATGAGTTTTAAGAATTTCTGCTTCGCAAATGGAACCGGACTATGATGAAATTTTGATAAAACAGTCTCAATTTCATTTTTCTCATGCACCATCAACCAGTAATGACACCAGAAAATAAAGTGATATTTTATATTTTGTTCCTTATAGTTTTCTTACCTTTTGCTTTTTTACGATTAAAATAATAAGCGAATGTAATAATATATGTATATGTTTATAAAACACATACATTTTTTAACGATTAAGCATTATTCTTTGGCCCGCTACGATCGTCCAGTTATTACAAATGGCCCGTCTTAAAAAAAGTTTCCCCACCACTGGGTAAGGGTCTGCTCAGCAGGGTGTTCTATAAGGGGCTGTGGTTTTGGATTAATAAACAGTAGACAAAGTTAATCACGGGATCGGTTGTAAAAGCACTATAATTCTGGTCGAAGTATACTTCGTAAATATTCTTTAAAAAACGTGTTTACAATGATTTACATGCAAATTAGTCCCAATAAGCTTTTCTCTGTTTTTATTGATTGGCCGTTCCATAAAAATGATAAAAAAATATATTGCTCAAATTTTTAATTTTCAAAAATTATAACCCCTTGATAATGAATTTCAAAGATTTTTCTTAAGAAGTTGTTGCTTGTGGAGCCTCAATAAAATTTTTGGCAGCCTCTCCAAATAAGGTTGTAAAAAATAAAGCTAAAAACTTTTACTACAACTTTTTTTTACATCTGTGTCAGGTTATGGTTGTCCAGAAGCTCAGGCTTTAAAACTAATAGGATTATGATTGCGATTTTTATAGGTCTATCAATTATTAGTACTATTTTTAAAACACATAAGAGAAAATGCTTCGTAGTACATTCGTGGTTAAGACCAAATGGTCTTTCATCATTTTTATTTATTTTTCAATGCTACCATATAACTCCATTCTATTCCAGGAACACTGCTTCCAAGGCCTGAAAAGCGGAGCCGAATCTGGAATAGATTTCTCTAGTCGCTGGTTGTTTGACGAACATGGCGGCGACAAGGCGAATTTAAGCCACATAGACGCCCAAAGAATAATCCCCGTGGACCTCAACGCGTTCCTGTGCAAAAACTTCGAGCTACTATCCGAATTTCACATCGTGCTGGGCAATCCCGAAAAGGCGGCCGCGTGGAAAGAAAAATCCGAGACTTGGAAAAAATCGATCCAACTTGTTTTGTACGATAGGGATGACGGTATATGGTACGATTACGATCCAGTACTTCAAAAATCGCGTAAAATGTTCTACCCCACCAATTTCGCTCCCCTGTGGGCCGGAGCGTACGACATCAAAATTAAGAATGAGTACGGCAAAAGGGCGGCAGCATATTTTGAAAAAATGCGCATCGGAGAGTTCAAAGGGGGCATACCATCGTCATTGGAAAATAGCAACGAGCAATGGGACTTGCCCAATGCTTGGGCTCCCGAACAGGAACTGGTTATTATTGGACTTTGGTAAACTGATTCATTTTTTGAAAACAGTTATTGCTACAACATTGTGCTTTTTAGGAACACGGGTCATTCTAAAGCGAAACGCTTAGCCAAGCAATCGGCGCAGAACTGGGTAGAGTCTACTTTTAGAGGATTCCAAGAAACTCACGCTATGTTCGAAAAGTACGACGCTACTAGAGTAGGTCAATATGGCGGGGGTGGCGAATATGAAGTTCAAACTGGCTTCGGCTGGACCAATGGACTTTGTATCAAGTTAATAAATATGTACTATACATGCGATTCCTGTAAAAGCAGCAAAGAGAGTAAAGAAAAGAGTGGAAGCGGAAGTAGTAAATCTTCAGACAGTGACAGCTCCAACAGCAGCGATAGTGACAGCTCCCATAGCAGCAGAAGCAGCTCCGATGAAAATGACACTTCGAGTTCGAGTTCCAGTTCGAGTGATGAAAGCGGCAGTAAACGCCATAAATAAGCGGAGCAGTTATAATAAAAAATAAAAATTAATAAAATTGAAATTGAAACAATGGTTTTCTTTGTTTATATTGGTCAGGCCTTAAATATCAAAATTTGCTACTAAGTTAAGTAATTAAGAAAATAAAACTGAATGAAGAAATAGGTCATCATAATTTAAACTAGCGTAAACTCAAACTGAACACTTTAAAATTGAATTGCTGAAATCTAAAAATTTCCAGTACCACAATTTTAAATAATAGTTAAAAATAACTGACTTTTGATATTTATAGTTTGGACAATCAGATCTTTGGTTTGATCCACCTATCTCTTCGGTGACCTTCCGCGAGGACGCTTTTCCTCTAGCTTACCTTCGACTATTAGTGACCTGTTATTTTTGCAATATGACCGATGTATGCTAGAAAATTTCGATTTGTCCGTTGGGACAGATTTAGATGAGTATTTAATTTTTGAAGAACACACTCACTTCTACGATGGGTCGTCCAGAGAATCTATAGCAGCCAGACCTGCAATTGGTCTTCTTCAGTATCCAGGCTTATGCACCATAAGTCGCAAAGTGAATTGAAAAATCTCAACTTAGTGATTTTTTATGACCATATCTCCCCAAATCTTACTTATCTTGGTTACGGCCGTTCGAACCAGTGCAATTCTTCGCTTTACTTGCATGTATTTGTTAACCACCTCAAATCCAAGTATGGTTTTCCGTGAGATTGGTTGTCATTTTGCCGATCTACAATCATAACAGTCGTTTTCATTCAATTTGAATCCAAATTCGGTACTAGATTCCTGGGGACTATGCATAATAAATTATAATTGTTCCACACTTGCTATATTAGCGTGTCGACATATCTCAAATTGTTCACTTCAATTGTTCCTTCCCCCCACGGAAATACCAACTTGCCAGTATTCGAGAATGTCACCCATTGTATATGTTAAATAATTAAGGCCACACCCTTCCTTACTTGAAACTGCTTTGATGCGACATCGTTTATTCTTACAATAAGTCCCTAGTTATTTACATAAAGCTGATGGATAAGTAGGATTAACTGGTCAGGGTGACTATATGCCACGTTTTTTGCTATTGTACCAGGTTGAACGTCTTAGAATAGTCGACAAAGCAGAGGTACATTTTTTTGTTAAATTCTCGTGCTTCCTCTATTAATTGTTGTACGTTTCCTATTTGTCCTGTTGAGCACTTCCGCAATCTGGGGTAGTAGATATGGGGTCTAAGTCTGCTAATGATGATAATAGGATAATTACTACATCTGCCAGATTACCCATTTTATATAATGGAACATGAAGTGAACTACACCATTCATCTGGCCCGATTTCTGTCTTCCATATCCGATTGCACAGAAAATGCAAATTGCTGACTGTCTTAATGACTTCAGTATCTCTGGAGCTATATTTTCTATGTTCGGAACTTTTTTTTGAGGCTTTTTCTTAAATCGCGTATTGAACTTGCGATTTAAGAATCTCAGGTTTATGATCAGCAATCTTTGGATGGTTAATGTTGTTCGAGAGTTCATCATAGCTGTATAGTTCTTCTCACTCTTCTTGTGTATAATTTGTGTAGGGACTTGAAACTCACGTGAGAGGTACACCGCGGATTATAATAATACCAACAATCAAAAATAGAACCTACTAGACTTGTTATATATTAAATAAGAAGCTAACAACTATTTCTTAAATATTTTTTATTTATTATGTTGTATGTATTTTTTAAGCGACAAGTGGATAAAGGAAACAACAGGAAAAATCACACGTTTGTCAAATATTATTTCAGAAATTAGTAAATATGAAGAAAATAACGAAAAATTTATATCAAAAATCTATATTTTATTTTAATTCTTTTGCAAAGTTATGCAGATGATGATGGTTGAAACTGATTTAGGATGCTCACAATGTTGTAAGAAAATGAGTTTGTAAAGAATTCTTCGTTATTATTAGGACACTACCACACCTTAAATTTTGGTGATTCTTTCTCGTGTACGAATAGCATAAATCAGCATTAGCAAACAGCTTTGCAATTTACAATTTGCAAACCGAAATAAAGCAGTTTTCGATTGAAATAGCCCAAACCTATTTTGCTGGTAACGTGTTAAGAAAATTTTAATCTGTTATTCCTTGTAAGGGTAGATTTTTTAAGAAAAATTGAAAAGGTGGATCGGTACGATCTATGATCAATGATTAAGTAAGATTGACCCGATGTACCTCGCTACGAATAAGATATGCTACCGATTTTGAAGAGTCATTTTGTAATTGATGGATCTTCAAGGTCCTCATTGAAAAGAGCGCATGCTTGTCGACTTTCTTCCGGAATAAATGATAGTCGCAATTATTTATCCTCTGCGTAAGTATGACTACTACATTGACTCAAATATTTATGAATGATTAACTACTAAGATGAACACGAATTCTTAATCCTAGTTAGTACAACAACTGTCAATGGGAGTTTTCATGTTATGGTCTGTTCATAGAAATAAGAAAGTGACCAATTGCTTTTGAATGGGATTATACAAGGGTGATCATTAACATACAATGCAACAAGATTATTACCTAAAGTTTCGGAATTTAAATTCTGCTGACATTTTCTCGAGTGTAGATGAAAGTGATCATGATATAATACGGGGTAAAATTTACCAGTTATACCACGAACAAAGCGTTCCTACATTAGATATCTTAATTAGGAGGCTTAAAAAAGATGAAACCGGCATTAAATGTGGCAAAACTACCTTATGGAAGTGTATTCAACACATGGGTTTTAGATTTAAAAAAATTGACAAAAGGCAAGTTTTATTGGAATCTTTTAGAATTCGGAAATGGCGACTGGAATATCTGGAAAAAATTAGGATTTACAGAGAACAACAAAGGCCAATTATTTACTTGGATAAAACCTGATTCGACACCCCGGAAAAAGGTTGGGTTTAGTCAACTGATAAGTGTAAAACAAACGCGCCATCAAAAAGAGGTAAAAGAATAACTACTTTGCATGCTGGCTCTAAGGATGGTTAGATTCCAAATAAACTTTCTCTGTCTGCGAAAAATATTAAAGATTCTTCTCTGGATTACCATGAAGACACCACCGCTGGTTTATTTGAAAGTTGGTTTAAAAACAAACTAGTACCAAACATTCCTCCTAATAGCTTACTTAAATATTTGAAGCTACTAGATTTGCGACTTTGAATACCTTTTTTGATATTTTGGCAGCACAACAACTAACCAACCCTTGGCAACAGGACAATTTATCCTATCCATATTATAAACTAGTACTATCCAGGAAGGTTTTGTTTTTGTTGGTAGCCGCCTTTTTAATTGAATAACTAAGGAAGATAGTTAAGAATATTAACGCAAAATTGCTACTTACCATTACGTTTAACACCGAAATGGTTCTATTTAAAGCTCCTATGGCCCTATCCGCGCGAATTCTAAGTTCCATATCGACTGGTGAAACATTTGGTGGTTTTTCAATGTTGATGTCGGCAAAATTATCAACCTTGTCTCCTCGTTCGAGTACCGAATTGAAAGGCTTGGGCGGTTTCCTGTAAAATGTCTCCATGATTTGATTCAAGAAACTTGACAAATCTCAACCTCAAGGTTTGACACACTCGAAATTATTGTCTTTGATCTATGCACATATCCTGGTAAGGGGCCGACGCTCTTTATTGATCAAACTTTTTGCGTAGCAACCGACAAAATACGAGAGTGTAACTCGCGGTTATCGGCTTCAAAGTGAATTTATTCCTACTGCAGCAATGGCCGGGAAGAAAAAGAAAACTCTGGCCAATAAATTAGCCAAAATGTCCGACGAAGATCGGGCGAGGTACTTGCAGCACCGCGCTGAAGTGGAAGAAGAGGCTAGGAGACGAAAGGAACAATTGATTGCTACGTTTATGAAGGTAAAGTCCCGTTACAAAAATTCTGCGTGATCTAATTTTCATGACACTCTGAACCGCAAAACCCTGCATATTACTGTAAACTGCTGCTAAGGGTGAACAAGAATTGTGAATTGCCCTCAGGCGTCGATATATTGAAAACTAAAAAATATATCAATTTCTCGAGAATGGCAGATGAGAACTTTATGGAAAACATAAAAGACATTGTGATGACTTTTCAGAGGCGACGATGATCAACCTAAAATATTTTCGGCCATGTTGCTGCTTTTCCGAAAATGTAGCAGAATATTTGATATTTCCTTAGACACATTTTTCGCTCTGTTATCATTTCTTGATTGCTTTTGCATAATATCTCGCTATACTATATTGAATAAAATACACTATATTATTGCAACTAATTTGCGGGATCATTAAGAGAACTTTTTAAAGGCTTTTCAAGATATACAAGAGTACCAGTTAGATAAGAAGTACCAAAAAGTTTCCGTATATTAGAATGTTTGACATCACTGATTGATATTTTCAGATTTAGATACCTTATACTATTTTATGACTATTGCGTGACTTATATATAATATCAATCATGCCAATATTTTGACAGAATATAATTTTCCTACTCCCTTCCGTAAAATACCTAATCATACACCGATTCAGCATGCGAAAAGCGTCACTTTACCACGTGAGTTTCTTGTCCCACGGATTCGAGCGGCTTGGGACATTTCCGAGATATTACCGCACGAGTTTGGGAGCAATCGAATGTTTTCGGAGATTTTGTCAATTCTGACGGTCATGTCAGTGAATGTATTCGTGTTGTTTTGGAGAGATGTACCAAAAACAAACAGTCGTAGAAAAAATACTTTTTCTATGACTGTTTGTTTTTGGTATGCAACACGTTTGGTAAACTTTTTAAGTGACGCATCTATTAAACACCGCTCCGCTCCTCGCAAATAAACTAGTGACTCAATTGCAGTTTACCACACTTGTTGCATCATATTCTATTTTATGTATACAAAAGCATATATAAATAATAAAATTAACTCATTGTATACGTTAAACAAAATGTATTGCTAATATTTCGATAGATTGCCACTAAAATAACAAATATTTCGATATGGTTTATAAGAAACGTATTTTTTTATGTGGCAACTTTACAAGGAATAAACGCTCACACCCTACATTGGCTTAGATTTTAACATCGGCCCACGTGTATGTGCTCTTTTGCTTATTTTTTTATGAAAAAAGTGCCAATAATACAAAAATATCGCAATACTGTCAAGTTTGCGAAGGACTTGAATTCCGAACGAGTTGTCCGTTCCTATATATCTATACAAATCTAACACGCGTTTCATAGACGTGTGTACCTGTTTTGTGTATTTGTCCTTAGTTTTATCAATTGTAGATTATCGCTACAAATGTGTAAAATTGTTTTAATTTAACTGTTTATAACGTAACTATGAAAATTTTGATATTGTTGCATTATAATCTCACACGTTAATGCCTGTCTTGTGATGATTATGAATAACTTATGCGGTCTTTTAGTTAGATATCTGTGGGAAAAGTCGGTTATTTTGGCATAATTCTCTTGGGTAGCCGAATCAGCTGTTCCTTATACAGTGTCACTAAGAAGTGCGATGTTTCTTGGCCGACACAATGAGGATCGAAAATAATTTTCAGAATTGTTAGTACCTTTAATTGATTATAGAACAACTACTACGTTCAAAACTGCTAAACGGAAATATTATCCAAAAGCAACCAAAAAGCGATGGAGGAGCAGAAAATGTTGTCATTGTCATTTTCCATAAATGTTTAATCTTTTATCCACCGTGAATCCATGCCTTTCCTCAAAATTGTCTAAATAAAATGTTTTATTAATATTATTATTTTTTTTTATATATAATATATAGATAATATATATAATATATATAATATATAGATAATATATATAAAGAGTCAATCTATCAGCCTTTATTGTTTCATTTTTACATATTTTTTTAAATAATGAGGTTTTGCAGTTACGTGTATTAGATTGTATTTGTTCCATAACATTCCAGAAAAAAATCAAAAAGGAAGAAGCGTTTGCGAGATTGAACACGGCGAAGATAAATCAAAATTGGCATCAGATCTTGAGGAAGATTAAGGTGCAAGAGATGAAAGACGACGTAGATCACCTAAGAAAGTGGATAGAAAGGACGCTTAGCTACAAGAACCAAAAGATTTCGAAACTTGTGGAAGATCTGGACGAGGCGGACAGTCACTACAATAAGAATTTTGCGTCCCACTCTACACATCTAGATGAAATTATTGGTAATGCTAGGTACTATACGTTTGCCGCGTGCGTAATTATTTATCCGTTTTCAGAGAATCAAAATAAATACATCGAAAAGTTGCAAAAGCAGTACGAAACGGAGCTCGACGAATTGTTAAAATCAGCCAAAACGGAAAAGGAAACTTTCTCGACGAATTCCGCCAACGAAATCGAATATTTGAAAACCGTAACGTACGGTCAAAATTCGGAATCCTCGGATTTTTTGCAGAAAAGGCAAGAACAATTCAACCAACAGTTATTTGAGATTAAGTACGAAGTAAGTATCAAAATTGGCAAATAAAAAGCGATGTTCGGTATAATACAACCTAGTGTATATTAGAATTTTTACACTTGCACATAAAAATTAAAGCAGTTGATAACTTAAGGATTCATGTCAACAAATTCAACAGATTCGGTAGCAGAAAGATTTCTTCTACCACGGCAAGGAACCCTGTGGCCAGTCGTCGCAACTTGATCGTCCTTTTTCAGTTAAACATGTCACTAGCTTCGTGGAATATCGGCAAGCTTCCTCGGAGTCTTCTACAATCACATTTTCATTTACCCTGATTTATTTTACTTACATGCCAATTTGGTGCAAATTTATATGGAAAATGCAGTGCGTCCCACTTAAGAACTGTACACTCTTTTAGAATTTTTATTTAGGATTCGATTTTAATTTTTTTTTTTTGGATGGATAGGTCTCTGAAAAATGCACTATAACCTTGTTTTGCTTATTGCGTCAATTTAAAGTCATGGCGAACTCAGACTATTTAACAAAATAGGGGGAAGGGAGAAGTGCTATTAGGGATTTTTTGAAAAGTAAATTGGCAACGAATTTTTATTCAAGAGTACTTAAACCCAACTATACCAATTATTTTTCATTACAGCGTGTTTGAAATATCGTTGAAAAATCCATGATTACTCTCACAAACGCACTAAAACCTTATGTTACTTATTACATCAACCTGAAGGCATGGCTAACTAACTAATGGGTCAACGAATTCTTATTCAGGACTACATAAAACCTAACTATTGTAATTTCCATGAAATTCGAATACAGAAGGTTTGTTTATGGCTCAATGTTGATAATTCTTTCTTTTTTGGATATATGTTACTAAAGAGAAATGAAACGGGTTTTTCGTATAGCATCGACTAGAGTCATGGCTAACTGACACAGTATTTTTTAGATTTTAAAATTTGTATAATTAAACTTAATAAACAAATTTAAAATATAAATTAGCGACTGAATTTGACTGTCTAATATTTGCCTCTCTGTGGCAACTTTGGTTTTACAATTGAAACAGTATGGTGACGTCAATAAATTTTGATATTTGTTATTTTTACTATTAGGTGAGACTTAAAATTCCTTCTTAATTAAAAAAATGTAGATTTGTATAATCTTTTAGTTCATATTAAATCATCTTTAATCATATTTAATTTTCTAGAAAATCGTTAGTGTCCTTCAGTGAAGTCAATCCAATAGAAAAGAATTATTAAAATTGAGCCATAAACAAGCATCTTACTGGAGTAATGCCTAAGCGAGACGCCCGCGATATTTCCAGCGCGCTGTATTCCAACTTCATGGAAATTAGTATAGCTAGGTTTTATGTACTCTTAAAGAATGAGCAGCCTCCATTGAAACATTATAAAAATTGGTATAGTTGGATTTTAAGTACTCCTGAATAAGAATCCGTTGCCATTTTTTTTAAATCTCTAATAGTACTTCTCTTTTTTCTCTCTTTTGTTAAATAGTCTCAGTAAGCCATGACTTTAAGTTGAAGCAATAAGCAAAACAAGGTTTTAGTGCGTTTTTCCGAGACCCATACGACAGAAAAAAATATCAAAATCGAATCATATACAAAGATTTTACAAGACTGTACAGTTCTTAAGTGGGATACACTGTATATATGACAATAGTAATAATAATAAGATAAAGATATATATGCAATAAAACTTTAGAAGAAGCAAACATAATACAGAAATACTTATTAAAGTTCAATATTAAGAAACAGTATAATTTATCTCCAATACCAAACTTATTAACGCCAAGAGGAGATAGCGTCCTCATAAGCAAAGCAAAACAAAGTTTTGCCATGACAACGCCAATAATTAATTTTTAGCAGTTTAATTTTTTTAAATTATCTTTCAGCTTCTAAGAGTACAATAATGCAATGTAATGAACACATGGACCAAACTCCTTACAGAGGTACGAGTTTTTTACGAATTTTTAGCATATTTTTGAAAACGCACCTCTCTATTTTTAGATTCATTTTTCTTCATTAAGATAAAAAAAATGAATAGCTCTGTGCATCACTATCTAGAACTGTATTCTTTTTATATTGCAGTTGTGCATTTTATAAAAAAAATCCAAAAATAATTTCCTCAAACTTTTTTAGAACTCATTTTAATTAAAATATTATCAGCCACTCTGCATGTTCTGCAGTAATATTCCTAATTAATCTATAAACTAATTTTTTAGTAGAATTTCAAAAATGTAAACTGTATCCCAAAACATTTTCGAGCGGTACTTCAATATTTGTTTTTGATGGTTAACCCTACATGTGCACGCAAACAAACAACAAACACCATTCAACGTTCATTTCAATATTTCCCACCTCCAACATCTAGAAATCTAAATATTTAGAAAACAAATGGCTGAAATACGCAAATGTATTTAGCGATTTCACCCCTTCGCCTATGGGAGATGCCCCTTAAAAAGAAAGTTGTCCCATTCGGTTTCGATAAAATTGAAAAAACGTTTCTTTTCTATTTCGAAAGTTCAATGTGTGGTCGGTAATGGTTTTCAAGTCAGTTATGTCCTCGAGAACAAAACTGCCAAGCAAAATATCACACAAACAATAAAATTTCGTTGTATTAAATTCAAAACACTATATCGATCTCAAAATGTTACTTTTGAATAATTAGGATCCTCATTTTTATTTGGTAAAATTGCGGATTTAAATGTGATGTATAGTACGGTTGTTAAGTTTATTAACTCTCAGAAAAGATTACTTTTCTGATCCCAGTTGCAGTTCCGGAACTACAGCACAAAAGAAATGATTATCAAGCAGATTGGAAAAAAAATTGTGAACAATGTTTAAGACGATTTCAACAATCAAATACCAAAACGAAGGCATGAGAACCACCTATTAATGTTAATTAGACAACTACAGGGTATTTGAACGATTTTTTGTTCATAAAATTTCGAGATAATGGAGGTAGAAAAACTTTGAAATGAAATTTCTAATTAAAATAGACTTCCAAGTAGGTACTAGCTAAGCATGTAAAACGGCTTTAAGCAACTGCTAGTTTTACCTTCTGCCATTTGTTGAAAGCATTCTTCGGTAGACTCTTTAAAGAGATCGCTCACTGCTTTTCCGCTGGCCCGCTTGACAAGCACGTCAACAAATTTTTGCTGATCTGGGAGTCCGTTAGAGTCCGTCTGCAAAATGCGAATTAAATTGGAAAATGGCACCACAAACGGTTTCTGCTACCATTTCTAGTTTCTCTAGAATACACTGCAAAGCGCACATGTCACCATCGGTATCATCTTCATTGGAATTTGTCTCAGCAGCGTTCGATTCTTCGGTGGTCGGGAAACTGTAGAATTTTCGGTTGTTGCCCATTGACGGTTCCGTATTTAACTCTTTAGTGGCCTTGGAACGTTTTGTTCTTCTAGATTTGTCCATTTTTACATCGCCGTTGGTGCCTGATATTGAAACGCGCGCTTATCCAAAAGTTGTATAACTTGAATAAGAGACGTCACCTTTGGTAACAGGCGTTTCCTTGGAACCAGCAGACGAGTCGTCAGATTCTATGGAATTAGCCGAATCCTGCAGAATTTTCTCCAACGTTTGGTTCCGCAGACATTGAGTCATCGCTTCTTTTAAATCCTCGTTCGTGTTTTGTCCAAAATCGCAATGTAACCCCTATTAAAAGAAATACGCCGTAAAACAAACAGGTACATACGGCATGGGTGCAATTTACCTCAGAACAAACGACACAGCAAATAGCGAAAATTCCCAAAGCAACCCTCTTCATGGTGGTTCAAGTATTGTCTTACCAGCAGCAAATAAACGCAACTGAAGGTCCACTTAATTATAATTTGTTTTTTATACCGGCTTTTCTGTAGCAATTTAGATAATTAAACAAACGATGGGATTTATGGCAAATTAGATCCATCAAAAGCCTTTGAATGCGGGTCTAATTTGTCATTCAGAGGATGTTGTTCGTTCTCGAAAATCCATTCGCGGCTGGATCGATCCACGGTCGTCTGATGACGGGATGATGGACTGTAAAAAATTAATTTTACGCGACAATGTCAAGCGTTACGTAAGTGGGTAATTGGTTGCAATATTGCAGAATTCTGCGATAATGTTGAGAGCAATGGCTATTCCGGCAATAGGAAACATTCAAATTTCAATGTCGCTAAACTTTAACAGATAACTCAGCAAGTTCTTATCTGATACCGAAAGAAGAAAAGCTTGTACAATGTATATAATTAGCTGAAATATTAAAATCAGGATGCATTTCCCTATTTAATTAGATTTTTAAATTCGACACTTACAACTTTCAGGTTGCACACAATAGAACATATGAAGTCTCAATTAATGAAAATTGAAGTACACATTAAATCTTTTAATCTGTTTCAATGCAATAAGTTATTTTCTAAGCATCTTTTTAATGGGCTTTAACCATTTCAGCCTCTTTGAAGGTGGGTCCAAAAATACACCATACATTCGATTAGCATATATGTTTGACAAAAATGGATCCAACCCTGTGTTCTATTACTTCTAACTTCTTTAGTATCATTTCGTGTGACACCCTTACTATCTAATCGGTCGTTAAACCGCCGTCCACGTAAGTCCTTTTGCAAATATCCAAACAAATAGTCGCTGGGGGCCATATCTGGACTATAGAGAGGATGATCTATCTGTTGGAACCCACACTCTAAACTGGCAGCTTGTGCAACACCAGCAGTATGGGCATTATCTTGCAAAAGACGCAGGCCTCTGGTCAGTTTTCCTCGACGTTTTACACGTATGCTGTCTCGCAATTTATGTAATAATGTTGCGTAATATTTATGTAATGAAAAAATACTTGAGTGTATATTAAACTCGCTAACTTTAATGAGATGTCTCTATAAGAACAATATTCAATTGTTTGTATCACGAAACATATAATAATAAATGCTTAAGCAATTTGATCCTCGAAAATGTAGAGAAAGTACTAAGATGATTTCGTTGTACCGTACACAGTGAATGCATTTTTTTATTTGGTTTCAGAACAATGCAAAACTCAGTCAGTTGAGTAAAACCTGCGGCCAAACGCAAGCCGCTATCTGGCGACAAATCTTCCAAATTACGAAGCTTTACGTTCAAGGTACCAACACCAGAAGGAGCCACTTGGCTGAATTGCAAAGACTGGATGCCGAAAGCGCCATCGAAGTACAAGCCAATGAGGAACGTATAAACGTTGAGGAGGTGAACGATATTTGAAAGCTTCTCGTTACTTGGAGTATTAAAATTCTTTATTCTTCTAATGATCGAAAATAGTTAACGCTTTTATCTCAATTAACATTGCGTATTATAATCAAAGAAAACTCTTACCATTTTCAAAAACGTCGAATTAAAAACATAGAATCCTAAACAAAAATTGCATTGTTATCAACTACAATATTTCGGGATTATTTATTTTTGATTGAGGATAAGTATAAGGATAATATAAGTTTCTTACATTTTTTTCCTTCCTGTTGTGGTTATATAAATTTGAAAGAACACTTTAAAAACCACAAAATAAATTCTTTAGGTGTGTTCACAAAATACGGGACTCGACGATAGCATATGAAGTTTTCAAAATCGCATTGCTCTCGAGGTATGAATCCAGGCCCTTCGACTACCTGAGAGAAAATTCTGGCGGTTTGTTTTGTGATAAATCGCGACAGTGCTCCCCATATAGTGTCCACAGCAGCCAAAATATTATTAACAAACAATGACAAAGTGTCGAATGGTTATCTTGAGTTTTCAGGTTCTACATTAACAAAAGAGTTAGAATGTACCCAGCACCTTCGTAATATTGTTGCTATGAATGCAGTGCAGGTTTACAATAGTTTTCGTTCTTTTCTCATATCCTATACCTATTTCATAAAATATTCTTGCTTTCTTTTTCTGTGGGGGTATTCAGTAAAAAATGTATAATATGAATGATGTCACTTAGTTGATCGCTATTTAATGATAGCCGTTACTTCAACAGTACTAGAGATTTTTATGGAGAAAGTCCTATAAAAGTTTAATCATTTATAAGCAAAAAAATCTGCATACGATAGAAATTTGTAAAATTCCACGTATTTGCAAAAATAGGACAAAACTACAAAATGACAAGGCAACAAAATGAGAATACAAAAACGCGTTGCCTCGTGATTTTACTCTCGGTAACTTCACTTCAAATTAAAAAGTCCTATGGTTGCCGAAATGAGTATTTTCGACGGTATTTTTAACGGGCTGTTGGGAGTTTGATATCACAATCACTAATCAACTTGTACTTATTAGTAAGCCATTACGGACATGCACCCTTCAAGAGATTCAAAGAAGAACCGTCAAAGGAAAATGACTGTGCGAATGATTCAATCATTGAGATTGAATTAGATATAAATTTATAAAAAATAAGTAAAAACGAGCTACTCTGTATCCTTATAGAAATTAACACTTTATTGCATGCAAATGTTATAAAAACACATTTTTTTATCCACGCCCATAAGTACAAACAAACATTATACATACAAGAAAAGTACGTGATGGAATTAAAATATATATTATGTCAAATTATTTAACTTTAATTAACTTTAACTTTAATTAACTAAATTTAAAATTAATTAGTAAAGTTACCAATTAATTGTTAATTACAGTTATTTTACATTAAAATTTCGACGCCCATCTGCCTCTTCTCAATATGCGCAACCATTGCGGCGCATCCCGCCGTCACAATAATTTTAAATATTCCAGCAATGCGGCTTGTAACGCAGAAAAGCGTCCGTGAGATTTCCGAGGGTCAGGAGAACATGAGGCGTAAGAGATAAAGCGCGATTCCAAGATCGGATGCTGTGAAGCTTGACGACTCGAGAGTGTGTTGGAATCCGCATTCCGCATTCGCTCGGCGCTTTAATGATTCGCCGTTTTTTCTTCGTTGAGTGTACTTCTTTTACTGCACTAATTACGTTTTCATAAAGCAGATGATTAAAGTGCCACCTACGGAGCGACTGAAGATTGGGACCTTTGCAGTCATAACAGATACAAATGTAACAAGTTTGCTAACCGCTGCTGCGGTTAACCTTTAAAATTTAGAGCTTACCTAAGTTAATCAATCGAATTGCCTAATTAATGATTAAATTAATACTATAAATAATATTTGATGGTAGTATTTAGATGATATTTGTTTATAGTATGTAGTTCTATAATACTTTCAAATATACAATATACAAAATACATGGAAACGTATAATGAAGGGTATCAATTAAATATGTACTTGCACATATGCGTATACTCATTTTTTTTAATGCGAGAGAATAATAAAATGCAAATTATTTACAAATTTTCAATTATTTACAAATTTACGAATCTTTTGGATTCCTCCTACGTCGGTTGTTGATAAACTGAATCTGTTCACAGATTCGGTTTAGCTCTGAAGAAGCCAACGGGATGATTGGCGAAAGATTTGTAAATAGTATCACAGTAGTCTATGGAAAATTAAAATGTAAATTTGTAATTAAACAGGGTGATTGTAATGATACTTTTCGATAGATTTTTGTATTTTTTCAAATCAATTCTATTATTATTTCACAGTAATAAGGAGATTCTTCATTTCAGATAGTATTTTGTCTAGGTTAGGTATGTACCTTTTAAAGTGAAACAAGTTATCATCCACATCTATTGCAGTTTCTTTTCTTTCTGTACTTCACCTGGTCACCTGAAGGCCAATGGAACAAGTCGGTGTATTGTTGACCATCCAACTCCAGTCATTTTCAAACATTTCAACTAATTTTGCAATTGCGAATGTTGAGTTTCGCGGCAAAAAATCAAGAAACATTTTCATTTTCATTGTCAATAACTGGGGGAAAGTAACTATAATTTTAATTTTAAGCTACAATTTAATAATGATTTGTAACTCGAGTTAAAAAAGCAATAGGTATAGCTAGAATGAGGTTTTCAAAATTTGCCATATTGAAAACGGTTTTAAATATTAAGGATTTATGGCTATGTTTGTTATTGTCTGTTTCTATGAATTCTGACCTATACATCATCATTATCAAACACGAAATTTGAAAGATTTTGATGACATTGCTTTTAATGTTTTCATGATTTATTTAATATTAACTCATAACACAATCAATATTTTCCAGGATTTGGATTGATTTGTTGATATGAAGTTATTGTTATTACCGGTATTCAGTTTTGTTTTTAAAGAAAGTATCTTTTCCCTCCACTAGGTTGACAAATGCTGCGAACTGGGCTTTTCAATGAATTTTTATGAAACAAAACAAACTTTTATCTATTTTCCATATCGTTGACACTTTTGTATTTTGCGTGTTTCTTTCGTAACTGCGGATATTTTTCTCATTTGTTTTTGTTTTTATTTTTTAGTGCGCCAAAGAAGCGCCAATAGGTTCGAAGCATAAAAAAAATTTAATTATTTTATCTGTATTTGGTCAATTTTTCTGAGTTTCAAATTTTTAAACGTTTAAATTGTGGTGTGTTCGAAACTTCTTTTGCAGAGGATTGAATTTGCGCACATTGAATACCTTAATTTTTGTCTAAAATACCGAATTTATTCGGAGCGGACATCGGCACTGGAACTTTTATGGCTTCCCAGACTCCCACGCTGTTTTTTTACTGTAAATCATGCCGCGATGAAAGTTAACGGGAGCGTGTTCAATTGTGTTAACAGCCTAACGTATATAATAGGTATAATAATAAAACAAAATTTAATAGACGTTATCAAATAAACAAAATTTTATTGGAATATGAGAAAACAAATATTAGACGGTACCCTACGTTTTGCATAATGTCTGATGCTTACCTATATTCAACCTAAATACTTACTTAAAATAAAATCTTACGTTCCACTACTCGTACAGGAAATCCATTAATATAGAGGAGGACGTAATGTCAAGACCCATACGTAAAACACAAAAATTGGCTATTGGCAACTGTCCTGAGGATGGCACCATAACAACTGATTTTAGTCCCATTGCATCAAACCAATTTATTAAAAACTGTAAAATATATTTTCCATTTATATTGTGATTGTGACTGTTTGCCAGGAAATAGTATTCTTTCGAAACTCTCATGACCTCTGTGAGAAAGCACATTTCTTCAGTGGCTTTACACTCAGGTAGGCTCGATTTAAATGCTTATCTTAAAACGATTTTCCTTTTTCACTCGATCGATCATTTGTAGTTTTTACGAATATTAAGAAGCTTTTAAATATCTTTAAAATTTTTGTCATTGTCATTTCGATTTCTAGGCATAATACGTAGTTTAATATGTTCGCCTCACTTATAAAAATAGTAAAACTGCATACCCCAATTAGGTGTACTTAAAAGGCATGAAAGTTATTAAAAAGAAGTAAAACAATAACCCTAATAATCTTTACAGTCTTGAGGCGGCTAAAGCTTGGTACCGGTAACAAATTTGGAAACATTCGAAGAAATTTCATTTAAAACGCAATCAGCATATGGTATTTGCAATGCCTTTAAGCCAGCAATCATTCTTCAGTTATTGACGTTCATAAATGAACCAGCAACCGGAATTTCAATTTGCTTTTCTAATACGACCCAGTAGCGTTACACAATTGTTCGTGTAAAATATTCTACCAAATATCGGCTGACTAAATTTGGTATTGCTTTGCAATAACCTTATTGTATGGTCTCCAAAGTTAGTACTAAGGTACCCAACCAACTAACCAAAACTAACACTGAATTCGAATGTTCTCTTAAATGACTCTTGAGAATATTTTCCACGAACTACTAATTCTGAAAACCGTAATTATTGAAAACTTAAAAGCTTAAGGCACACTTTTACACGTTGTCCTCAACTTAGAACCATTATGCCTTGGTATCGTAAATGAGTATCAGCTTTTGACACAAAAATGAAGTGAATACCAAGACCTGCTTCCAATGATCGTCATCAGAAGAGACTGGAGCAATATGTGACCAGTCTACCAGGAAGATATATGGTTGATTCATCATGCTGAAGCTTTTCTTTTGACATGAAAAGAATGTTGAACTAAAATTACTGTGGTTCAAGGATTAAGGGTGCAGGAAAAGAATTAATAGGCAATAATGTTATTTTACTAAAGATAATTCACGTGAATTCACCCGCGTACTTTGCATATAGACATATCTGCAATATCATCTTCAGAGGTATTTCATCGATATTTCTTCAAAAAGAACAATGAGACAGTAAACAAGCCACACAGCAAGAAATCAGTATAATTTTTTCCGGCAATACATTAATTTTAAGAAACTTCTACTACACCAGTACTGCCGGCTTTAGATGTAAGATTATCTACAAAAATTCCACATCTTTAATCATGTTAGTTCTATCTTCGTTATAAAAAGAACATGCAAACACTGTATGGTATAAAGTTTCATTTATTTGGGGATTACAAGCAATATAAAGTTCGTTAGTCTAAATTGAGCTAGAATCCTAGTTGTGTGGAAAAGTAAATTAGACATGAGGTATTTTGGAAAACTGCCATTAATATATGTTGTTGAACATCGTACAGCGATAATTTCGAGTAAAATCAAAGTCAACTTCAATAAGGATATCAGGCACAGTGAATTTTAAAGTTCTTGTATTAATATTTTTTCACAGATAGGAAAATCCGGTTCACATGTGAGGGGCCTCACGTGCTTCACCCAATTTTATGTAATGTCCATAGTATCCGCCAGTTGTAATTGGCAATCGAAACACTACCTTGGTAGTCTATCGGAGGCCCTTCTAAGTAACTGTACGATAAAGTTTAGACACACTTTTAAACAAGTCATACCACACTCAAGACCAAGAGAGTAGAAGAAGTGGATTTCGGCAACATTAGGAAGCATTTGAAGTGGTTAGATTGGGGTTTTTAAACAATATCAAAATAGATTAAACTGGAAAAACAACTGACAATGGTAGCGAAAAACCTGTATTAATACTCTCCAGGAGATTTAAATTTACAAAACATGCTAAAATTGCATGCACAAGACTTGAGACCTTAAGGAACTGAAAGCTAACATGAGGCTGGCTCAGGCTGCAATGCCTTGCCCCTTTGTGGTTAATTTTTTTTCCAAATTTAATTTTATTAAAGTTGTTGTTAAAGTGTTCAATAAACAATTAGCAAAATTGTAATTTTCATTATTGTAGTCACAGAAAAAGTTGTACAAGCTAATCTTATAGGGACAGGAACATATTTTAACTCGGAAACAGACGCATCCATGTGTTTCTAAATTCTTGACACGAAAGTAGAGTGAAAAGCAATTGTGAACTACATATATTCGAATAATATCGCACAATTGAAATTTGTAAAGATCAATCAATCGGTTTGTTTGGACCGTCACTGTCTGCGAATGATGCCAGATGTTTCGTGGTAAAAGTTCCCCGCGCCCATTAAGATTCTGAACTGGCCATTTCGTTTTTATTGTTTTTACTACCGCCATTTGTCGGTAATTTATAACCGAATGGACACGATTCGGTTCGAATCTTTCATTACCGCTCTTGTATTTGCATAAACCAATATTCCCGTACCGATAGGCGTTACAAAATACGCAAAACAACTGTACGGTAACGTTAACGGTCCGCATTTTTTTCAGGAACTCGTAAGCACCCTTAAAAGCAAGCAAAATGAGCTCCGAGAATCCACCGAACTTAAAACCAACGATCTCGATGTCGAAGAAAGACGACTGAATGATAAATTTATCGCCATAAAAAAACGTCTCAAGACCCATTTGGATGTCGACGACAAAAAGTTACGTCTGATGACGTTCGCGGCCAACGAAACGTTGGATCTTTTAGTGCAGCTTAACGAAAAGGGTCGGCATATAGTCGCCTTGTCGCAAACGTGTAGGAAATTCGAAACAGAAAGGGAAAAAGTGGCAAGGTTCATTCCGACTCCAAAAATTGACGAGGTTGACTTGAATATCGACCATGAACGGAATACACTCACAGACGACGAGAAGCTAACCCAACTGACACTACAAAGTAACTATGTGTACCATGGCGATGGTCGCTTTCATCGAAACAGAGTGGAGACAGCTATAGATATGCATTATAATGTCATTAAGGGCATTTGTTTAGCAGAAGTGATGATTTATTTACTTTTTGTTTGTATAAATTCTTCAGCCACTGAGTTGCAAGTTATAAAAATATATTTGAATTACTAAAAAAAGCCCAATATCTGTTTTAAAATTTATTGATTCAAGAGTATATCCGATAAGCGCATTATTTAATGACTAAAATCATTTTCATATTCAATTAAAAAAAAAAGAACGACAATACGTTAGAACTGATTGGAACGACATATTTTCTAATAAATTTAACTCATTTTAAGAGCACCGGGTTCCAATTAGTTTCAAAATGAGTTTATTTAAAAGGTGGTGTCCGTTACCCTAGTTCTCCCAATTAATTACAAAGTAGTAGTGCTACATCTTGATGAACGCGGCCATTGTGTTGTTTAGATTCTTAAACAGATATGAGAGGAAACTAGAAAAAAACGATTATCATGGATCAAGGTCATGAAATATCTTTTTTTTTTGTTTTCGGATGGTCTATGAAGTAATAGTGGTTATCACCAGCAAAAATAATATTTTAAAGTGGGTCGTACACAAATCGTTCCTCCGCCACTGGATGTTCAAAGAGAGTAACGCAAAAAATTGGTGAGCAATTCGCACAACATAACGTGGTAGTATCTCAACCAATTAGGTTCGGTCAGGCCGCGCGTGAACCAGTGGCGTAGTCAGAAATGTTAGGCCCGGAAGGCAAAGTTATTAGTTGGGACCTAAAGAGTATAAAACTATGCAGTGGTGTTATTGCGCTATTAACTTAGAAATCTGATTTGGAAACCAAATATGTTAATCTTACACGCGACTATAGTGAAAATTAAAAAATCCACTTTCTTAATCACTTATTCAATGTCAGAGACACTAATAATGCCCGTACGGTATTTTTGGTAAATAAAAATGGAACAGCAATGCAAAAACCTATTTCCAAATCAAAATTAACTACAGTGAATTCCGAATATGGTGAACTCGAAAGTTGTATCAAAATTGGTTAGTTAATAAATGAACTTTTGTACACACCCGATGTTTAACCGGTTAATGGAGATTATTACATAATATATAATATTATGTACGTTGGTTTTGTAAAAAAATGCCACGATATACTAACATTTTTCTAGATATGTATATGTATTACGTAATGTTGGAAAAGTGAAAATTAAATATCATTCTGTACAAAACAAGTAACAAACTTCCTCTTAGATAAACAAGTCGGATATTTTGGTTTGTACGAGTCTGTTAAAAAAGTTAATATTACTTATATAGGTTTCAAGGTTACAAAAAGAAATCCAAACTTTCTCAGGAACGTCGCATGACTCCAAAAACGTGCGAATCTCTATTATTTTTTCCGTCATGTCTTTTGCTGAAGGAACATTGATCGTGGTCGGTTCCTCAATAGCCTCTTCGTCCAGCTCATCTTCACTAAATTCTGCATTTGTTTCTGCAAAAAATAACGTAAATCAGTCATAATTTTAATGTTACATTTCATGTTATAGATACCTGTTGACGCTAACTGGATAATTTCGTCTTCTGCCAAAGATTCGGTTGGGATAACTTGATCGTCTATTGAAACGTAACTTTCGAAGTCGATATGTTCAATATTATTCCTATTCTCTGTTTCAAGGGCTTTCTGGGTGTCGGTATTTTCGGGATCTCCTGAATGTTTTTTTAGCCATTCCGTTATAGGCATGTTATGTTTTCAAAGAAACTTCCACAGGCTACTGTAATACTTTTTACAAAACTTCTGGATTCCTCCTGCGTCGGTTTTTGCTTAGTCGAAATTGCTGACGTTTCGCCAATCATCCTGTTGCCTTCTTCAGAGCTTGACTGAAACTGTTCTGAAGAAGCCAACAGGACGATTGGCAAAACGTCAGCAATTTCGACTAAGCAAAAACCGACCCAGGAGGAATTCAGAAGTTTTGTAAAAAGCATGTTTGTATCAGTTTGCGATAGTCTTTTTGCTACCTTCCTGCCAAGCACGGTGAATAAAATTTACAGCATCCAATAAGCTCACCGAAAACTCTTGTCCATCATCTTTATCAGCAAAATTTTCCTGTAGTGACTGGTATTGGGTGGCATAAAAACCAGTTCGATTTGGTTCAACGGAACATTGGGATGTACTGGATAATTATCTAATAGAAGAATAATTTTCCTGTTCTTCTTCAATTCTGTATCCCATTGGAGCAGCTCTTCGGGAAATAAGTCAGATGTCATCCACGCTTTGCGGTTTGACCTGTACGTGACTGGTAGGGTCTTGTTTTTAAAACATCTGATTTGCCAATAACAAACAGCTTTCGCTTTTCTGTCCCTGACACCTTTGAAGTAACCAGAACTGTTATTTTCCACCTGCACTTGAAATTTCAATGTCTTATCAGGGGTGAGTTTGTAGAAAAGGCCGGTCGCATCGGCGTTAAAAATATTGTCCCTGTCATAATTTTTGCAAAGATCAGGCCAAACCGTTGTGAGTCAGTTATAACATTCATATTAACTGATGCAGACTCGTCAACAATTTTTCCCCAAAGATACAATTTCTCTTCTTAAAACGTTCAATGCAACTTCTGGAACACACAAAATCTCTTCCTTTTATTCTACTTCCCATTTCACTTGCTTTTTGCTGAAGAATTGGACCACTTATGGGAACATTTTCTTTTCTTTTTTGGGTAAACCACTGTCCCTTATTGATGGCTTGATGAGCTGATTTTCTGAGCCTTTTACAACTTGCATTCACTTGACCATAGGACAAGATAATCCTATCTTTTTTTTCCAGGTAATGGAGACAGTTGCTTTAGGCAAATTCATTTCACGAGAAACATCACTTTGTTTCATACCACTTTTAATTTTTTGTGTAACATCGCATTTTCTTTCAAAGTTAATGCTTTGTGTTTTTGCTTCTCCATTTGAAGGTCTGTCATCAATATTCTCCACGAAATCTAAATTGCAACTGAGGTTTAACCTTTCTCCGGGGAATTACCGGATGAACCCCCGAAAAAGTTTTTAGAAATTTAGTTCGCTGTATCCGAAAGTTCACTATATCCGGGTTCACTATAAACAGCAAAAATTTACGTTTGTCTTATGAGACTTGAGTGTATTTTAAAATGTGTTCATTATAACCTAGTGTTCAGAATAAACAGGTTTACTATATCCGAACTCAACTGTACTTTATATCCGGCGATCTTTTGCTATTTTTATAGTCAAACATTTTGGTCCTCTATCCTCTCGCTGTTATAGATCCGTTCACCAATATTTTAGTGACACGTGCATTATTTCTTCTAGCAGACATGTGCAAAATCAAAGGTCGTCCCCAGACAGCGATACCGTCTAGATTTCTCGGCGAATCGTCAAAAATCGATTCCAGTGGCGTGCCGACGCCGGAAACTGTTAGCATCGCGCCGATCGAAGAAGTAACGCTTTTGCAAAAGTCTATCGATGTTCAAGCGACCTCGGATTGTCCAGTGCAACGAGATACATTTTTGGGAAAATGTTACGAGAGCTTGAGACGAGTGGAAAACTTCTGGAAAATGTACAACAAAGTGGAAATCGACATTATGGAGATTAAAGAGGAGAGGAAAGTGTTAACAAAAGAAAACAAGCAGCTCAGGGGCGTCATCAGGGCCGTGTTGGAGGCGGCGGCCCTAAAAAAGAGCAATCCGGAAAGTCGAGCTTCAGCTAGGGTGATTTCTAAGAGTAGGAGTGCTTATTCGGCTCCATGTAGGAGAATCGTGTTCACTTGAGATGCGTCGGGTAATTCGATTTTAACAAAAATACCACGCTAATAGGTAAATAAATAAAATAAAATGTATTTTTCAATGTTACAGCAATGATCTAGATCGAATAAAATGGCAGCACAGAGTTTGCGTCCTTATTTGCTTATGTATAACACAGGAATACGTTTAATCAAACGTTTACAAAAAATTTACACAACTAGTAATAAATTTACAACCGTTGCCGGATTAACACATAAAAGCAAAGGGAATGATATGATATTCTTACGTTATAAAGTTGGGATGGCGGTTATGAGTTAGCTATGATTTCATTAATTTTATTGATTTAAGACGACCCTGTATGTTAAAACCACCTAGAGGCTACCGTTACGTTAGAATATAAACGATTAAGCACATTTACAGAAATTGATTATTAAGTACGCGGCGGTCCTAAAAATGAGGAAATATTTACAGTTATTTACAGAAAACCATAATTCATTCGCAAAACAAGCGGCCGGCGATAACAATGAAAAATAAAAATGTTTTAGTTAATTTTTAATTGGACTACAGAAGAGCGCAGTAGAATAATTAAAACGCCTTCATCGCCATACAGATGTTTTGGTCTTTTAACAGTGACGTATATAGTTGTATTTTATTTACAATATTGCTTATCTATGATCACATTAGTAATAAAATACTACGTTGCTACAATTGGCCCTAATAAAAAAGAAACAGAAAAATCAATTAAAGCTGCAAGGGAACTTTTCGTTAAGCTTAATCTGTAGTTTTTTTGCCAAATATCAACATTTAGAAAGTAATGTGGCAAAAATCCCTTGTAATACACAATTCGCTTAGTCGTTTCATGCTACACACGAGACATATTAATAGGGTAAATTGTTTCTAAGGACCGCCTGCTTAATCATTTTGTGCTTTTCGCATTTTCCCCACCACGAGGTACGCACGCACCTCTTCTTCGGTTTGAGGATAAAGCATTTGGTTTGAACGACGTTGAAGAACAATTTCCCGACCAAGTTTGCGTCGCTCGACCGGACCATCTTCAAACACGTACGGAATCTGAAAAAATATATATAGTTCAAACACCCTTATAATATAAAAACATAAAATAAAAATTTTTAGGTTATTGTTTATTTTTTCTTAAATATTTTTGACACGTTGTTTGTATTTGTTGATTGTACCTTGTCCTGGAGCAAAAACTTTTCGGATTCAGTATTAATAAGAAAGAAGCAAAGCAGTAAAGAGCTATTTTATATGAGTTTATCCGTAACTTAAGAAAATAGTTTTTGGAAGAAATTTCAATATTTACAGTCCTTAGAATGTTTCGAACAATATAATCTTTTCGGTAGCTTTTAAACAGTGATGGTATTTGGGCATATGTTCCTTCTCATGGTTAGGTCACACGTCACGCAGATTTATAGTGGTAGAAAAAAATATAGACCCTCCGATCGTGGCAAAACAAACACGTACCTAAAGTGTAGTTTTGTAGATTTTTTTGACTCAAAAATGTAATTGTATTTATTATCCATAATATACCGCGTTGCGCTCTTCGATTACGAGTTTATCTGAATCACACGAAAAACGGACATCGTCATAAAGTTGCTGGAAATAGCATGGTAAGCAATCTCGAGGAGCATCTCCGATAAATATATCGTCACCACACAGTTCTCGAGTGACTATTGTCTCAAGCACCATTGGACATTTTATAGTTTTCAAACGGGTTTCGGCGGCCATTAGCAGAACTCTCCGGTTAGTTTATTTGAGAAATTCGGCCCCGTCAGATATTTTTCGCTTTTGAACTTCGCCTCGTTGAAATTTAGATGTTTATATCCGAAACATTGACATTCCTTACAAAAGATTTTTATGTTACCTTTTTGGAAAATGACATTCTCGGCCCCAGGAACACTGAAGGACTTGGCACTTTGCCGGAGACGGAGTAGATTTTTTCCTAATTTTCCTTCTACACTGAATAATACTTTTTTTTTCTTTTTCTACCACAGCCGAGTCTCTTTAGCTACGTTTTAGTTTAGGCGATTGCTTATTCTTAAATATTATTGTTATTCACTTAAAACCCTTCTTGAAATTAATGATGCTAAATTATTAAGAGAAATTGAAAAATTAAAAATTAAAATTAAATGATAAAAGACGTGATGGAAAAGCAGCTTGTTCAAGTAATTTCTCAAAAGTTCTATAAAATCTAAAGTTACTTATTTTAGATAAACAGTACAAAATCCGCCATCAAAATATTAAAACACGTAATCGAAATACAAAGTCTGGTAGTTTGATATATTTACATATATTAAGTAGTAACGCAATATAAAGTCTGACTAACTGATACGAATTAAGGAAAAACCCGGGCAAGCTGTAAGAATGAAATATGGCCGAACAGGTCCGTACTTTGCTTAGAATTTAATTATTTTGGGTTTTGTTAGGAAAGATACTAAACAATATTTATTTATTTATGTACGTATTTATGTTTAAATCTAAAATAAAATTACCAATTATTATTATTACCTACTTATTTGCAATATGGATATACGATTGTTCTGCTTTTTCTATATGTTTAACAGAATTTGCCAACTTTGAAGGAGGGACGTTAAAAACTTCGGTTTCTATAAGTTTGTGGACATTGGGGTTAACACGGGGAAAAACATTTTTACGACGAATGGCAGATTTCAGTTGGTGCCAAACATGTTCAATGGGATTGAATACGCTTTGTTCCTCGTATAACTCTTAAATTTTACGCCGTATTATATCTTGATCACTTTCATCTACACTCGAGAAAATGTCAGCATCGCTTCTTTTTTTCCTCGCTGAAATGGGATTATTCACAATTTTCCATACAGTTGATGTTGGAAATTTCGTCAATATGGCCGTTTCTTCTAAAGATGCTTGCTTGCTGGCACCAAGTTCAATAAGAGTCAAATAAACATTGTTTATAACTTCCTTAGTCTTAGAATAGTGTTTTCTACATTTGGGCGGGAGCATCTCCTGAGATACCAGACTCGCACATATTTTGCATAATTCGCTCACGATCCAACACACGCTGTGTTACACACGAAATAAGAATGATTACTAATAAACTTAAACTAAGTAGTACACCAAACCAAAGAATATTAAACACACACAGGTTGGTATAAAAATGTTTTCTATTACGGACCACAATTTTACCTGAATTTAAATTCCGAAACTTTAGGTAATAATCTTGTTGCATTGTATGTTAATGACCACCCTTGGATAATCCCATTTAAAAGCAATTGGTCACTTTCTTATATCTATGAACAGACTATACCTCCATTCATACAATATAAGTGCACAGCTTACCAAACAGGTCCGTCTTTGGAAAAATTATTGTCAATGCAAAACAGCAGAAGTAAAAAATAATACTCAAATCACCGATCGCTATTAGGGTTTAAAATATTCACTTTAATTACATTAAGACCATTCAAACTTTCTTATGGTAATAAATTTAACCCTCTCCCACAACCAGTCTGCAAGAGTGGAATAATTATAGAACAACTAAATTTTCGCTACATCTAACCATTTCCTAAAATTTAGTTGCTTTTTAATCTAAGTTTAAGCTTGATGCACCGTCCATACCTTGATAGGTACAGGAACTAGTAAAAGTTCGAAGGCAAAATGAAGGAATTTATTATCAAGATGAAATATCTACAAAACTAAGAAGATTGAGACCCATTTGAAATAATCCTTGTACCAAAATATGCTAGCTTTGTATGCCAATAATAATTAATTCTGAGTATTACTGACATTGAAATCATAATCCAAAATATGTGGGTCGCAGAAAAGCGAACGGTATTCTTTGGTGAACCATTGAACGAACTTTTCGAGTAGTTTCAATAATTCGAGATTAATCCTGGAAATATCTCAGCTCCGTCTTCATTTTAGGGGTTTCTGGCAAGCAAAAAAAAATCTGTATTTATGGACAATTGCAATTTTGCGTTGAGATTTAGTTAGGTGACCGTAAGGTAGCCTAAAGTTTGATGTCAACCTAGAGACGACTTTAGAGGTCCAGTTAGAACCAGGTCCCCTAATCTAAAATTAGGTGGTCCCTAAAAATGTATAGATTATTTCATGTTGGCTTTCCAATGGTCCGGTCCGTATATCAATGCATGTATTTTTATCGGATATAAAATCCCATGTTCAACATCGGGATACGAAGAATCGCTTTTACGCCCTCAGAAAAAAACAATACGCTCGCGTGGCCAAAAATTAATTGCTCAATTCAGCATTTCGCGGCTCGGCCTTTTTTTGATCGGGCAAAAGTCGACGTGGTCTTGTTTCTCGCCGCTTTGTATTACAATCTCCGATATAAATCGTTCGGCACCTTTCATCGCCAAACAAAAGATCCTCGAGAGTTCTTTTGTTTTCATCCTAAACGAGAATTTATATTTCAATTTAATATGCGACCGATAAATTCGTGTAAGAGGCGCCGGAGGCATGGCCCAGAACATCCGAAATTTTTATTTATAGCCCGGGCATATTTGCGCTGAACAATACGGCGGTAATTGAAACAAGGTGGGCTAAAAAAAAAACGTTAAATCAACCATTTAGCTCCGTGTTTTTCGGGAAATTGGAACTGAAGTTACACGATTTGAAAATGTTCTTAGATCTATTCAAGGGAGATCAAAAAAGTGAATCAACAGGTGGCTAAAGGTCGAGAGAGAACATAAGCAATCTAGTCGGACTTTTCTTACCCTTCCAGTGATAGAATGAGTTCTACAATGTGATTGGGACAAAAGTGGTTACAATTAACGTATTTATTTCTTCAACAAGCTGGACAGTCTAACCCCGTTGTCGAATTTTAAGAAACTGCATATTTAAAACGGTTAACGCTACATATTCCATCACTGTAAGATTTTTATTTAATTAATTAAAGAACTAATTAATTATATTTAATTAAAAATGAAACACTTTTAAACTACAATTTTTTTAGGTGTTTGTTAGCAGTAAAAAGTATTAATTTTTGAAAGCTATATTTGGCTGTTTAAAAATTATTAGAGTAAATGAATTATTGCGCAAAACTGCAATATATTTCTAAGAACTGATCAGCTTTGGAATATAGTCATGTGAAATTACGATTAAAATTTGGAATTTAATATATGAATGATTTTTGCTTAATATAACGACTAATAACATTTTCGTATATCTAATAGTGTCAATATTATTGTAATAAAATAAATAAAATTGCTCTTATGGACAATGTTTTACTGTCTATGTTGGAATGAAATTAGCAGCAGGGCTAAACTTCGTCTCGTTTTTAAGCGTTTCTTAATAGCAAAAAGTTTTAATTGTTGAAAATTATTAATTTGTTATTTACATATTATTAAAATAAGTAAATTATTGCCGAATGCGAAAATGTGTGTATGTCAATTTGCGAAGTTAATAACTCACTTTCTAGTAATGATCAACTGATAACATCCACATAATTAGCGATGGTCCTAAATTAGACAGAAATATAAAAATTGTTCATATATAAGAATTTTATTTTGAAGTTTTATGTATATATATATATATATATATATATATATATATATATATATATATATATATATATATATATATATATATATATATATATATATATATATATATATATATATATATATATATATATATATATATATATATATATATATATATATATATATATATATATATATATATATATATATATATATATATAACTTCAAAATAAAATTCTTATATATGAACAATTTTTATATTTCTGTCTAATTTAGGACCATCGCTAGACGTTCAGTTCATTAGCAGCATCTAATTTAGGACCATCGCTAGACGTTCAGTTCATTAGCAGCAACATGCAAGATTCAACGGAACTTCCTGCGTGTATATTATATTCTTTAGAGAGGGCCCTTTAAATACCGATTCCAAAAATGTGTAACACATTACGGTAATATAAAGATAATAAAATAAAAAGGTATAACAATTTTATACTTAACTATCTTTTTTTGCATCTTTTTAAACAGCGAAAAAAAAATGTTAAATGGGCTAAAAATTCTTAACGAATCGCTGGTATCTCTTCCGTTTTTATACCGACTTTAAAAACTTTTATTCCATTTTTGCGCTTTCGTTTGTAGGTTGTTTGCGATAACTAAAAGAGACAAGAACAACAGACAATCTGATGAAAGCGGAAGAAGAGAGAACTAAAAATGGAAAGGAAAAAAATAACGACATCTGAAAAAAAACCAATACACTTGTGACTCAGATACAGACATTTACATCTCCACTATGAATCTCCTCCAGCAGGAGTTCTTGACGAATATTTAGCTCAAATAGAGAAAGAGGAAAAGAAATGGATTCAGTGCTGTCTGTGTAATTAGGTATAATTATAAGAAATTATTTTTTTTGCAGAAACAGATTTTAAAGTGTTATTCCTAAATTACAAAGTCGTTAACTACCTGTTTTTTATGAATTATGTATCATCGTCCATTTCATGGGCGTAGCCGTTCATAACAAGGAAAATTCTCCATGAAAAGAACATTTTCTACAATAAAGTTAAAATGATTTTTCAGTATTGATAGCTTTTCTTTTTTTACTTTTGTGAAAATGTAAATCCACCATAGCAGTTTTAATACCTCACCTCAAAAGTGAAATTGTCCATTTCATTTTCGCCACTTAAATAAGTTAATGATAATTTTTTCAAATATTATATATATTTTTTAAATACAACAATAAACAAAATTTTCGTTTAAAATATAGTGCGAAAATTATTGTCGTTTAACTTAATATTTAATTTAATTTAACAAGAATTATACAATATAAAATTACAAACAATTAAGTGTGCTGAGCATTAGTATACAAAATCAAAAATCGACTAACAGAGATATAATAACGGGTTTTGTTAACATGCCGTTAAATTTTCATTTGATCGTTCACCCGAAGTCATTAATATTCCGTTGTTACGCTTTTCACTCTATTCTTTTTGGCTTTTTTCCAATGGTTATTATTTCTTCGACAAAACGTTTACGGCCAAGTGGGTGGATACGCAGTAAACGCATCAATAGGGAATTAATTCAAGATTTATCGATAGACGTACTCGTATATTTGATTGTGGATAAGTGAAACACGAAGAAAATGGCATCAGCATTGAATCAGCCGTGTAGACGCGAAATGCATTAAAACTGTTTTTAATCGTTTGTTTTTGATGCAGATATCAAATTTTATTTCGCTGGATTGTTTAATTTAACTAAGGTAAGCATCCAAACAGACAATCGTAAGACTATAAATTTTTTTCGTTGATCGTTTAGTATTCCGTAGCTATTGTACTGCGATTTTATGTCTACAATTCGCAATAAATGCCAACACTAGAGACTTATAAAGTGATTTTATATTTTAAATGCTGAAATAAATTTATTTTAAACATACAACATCCAAATAACAGAGAAGAAAAATATTTCAAAACTGGAGAATATACGAAACCAAAGAAATTGTTAGCTATGTGGTGGTTAGTTATGTGGGATTTAACAACAATAGAAATTTTCAGAGGTCCGCACCACCCTGAAGCGGGTACTAGCAACTGAGCGGGAG
Source organism: Cylas formicarius (assembly GCF_029955315.1). Classification (NCBI taxonomy): domain Eukaryota; kingdom Metazoa; phylum Arthropoda; class Insecta; order Coleoptera; family Brentidae; genus Cylas; species Cylas formicarius. The sequence goes on along the minus strand of NW_026844326.1, from coordinate 14,239,132 downwards.
TTTTTCAGTCTGTTTCATCTAAATATGCAGTCTATAAGCATGAAATGTGATGAACTGGTTATACTTTTTACAGATTTTTATTCGACTTAAAAATAAATTTTTTGATGTAGTATGTTTTAGCGAATATTGGGTTCTTAACGGCCATTTCGAAAGTTGCAAACTTAATGGCCATGTTTTGGGTGCCTCGTTCAGCGGAAGAATTCATAGACACGAGGGCGTAATGATTTTTGTTATGGAGGGTATTGAGTTTCAATCGATTGAAGTGCAGAATTTTGTGAGGAAATGGTATACGAGATTGCAGTGGTGAAAATTGTTCAACTTCATTAATGTTGGAAATAATAAAGTTGCTTTGCTTGGGGACTTTAATATCCATTTCCAAGAAAATGTCAAAAAATTACAAAGAAAAAATGAACGAGCGTCACTTTTTGGATTTCACGCTCTCCTATAGCCTTGAAGGTCTAATCTAACTAACCAAAACTAACCAGGCAGCGAAACTGTTTTATAAATTTTGATTATCAGAGTGAGGTAGATGTCATTGATATTCGTTTGCCAGACCACAGAGCAGTTACGTGTAAGATTTGTTGCCCAACAAATTCAACTGACAGGGTGCAGACTGTTCGCCATAGGCCTATAACTGAGGTTGGTTTAAACGATCTGTATTCGGGCATTAGTAAACGTGATTGGTCTTTTGTATCCTACACGAATATAGACATTGAACAAAAATTCAGTACATTTCTTGATATACTCATACGCGAAATTAACTGTGCTTTTCCCTTCAAGAATAAATAATACAAATTAAATATCGAATGGTATACCGACGAACTACGAGAGATGCGGGATCAGCTAAACTTTCTTCAGGATATCAAAAAACAAAATATACTTACGATCCAATTGAGTCTATGAGTTCGTATACGGATAAGGGTTTTTCTTTTCGTGAAGTCCCATATATTGAAATGAGAGACATCCTGGCCAGTTTTAAGTGTAATGATAGTAAAGACATATATGATATAAATGCCAATCTTATCCAATACGTTAAAGACTTAATAATTATTCCATTGACTAAGCTGACGAACAGGTGTATATCCGAGGTTATTTTTCCCAACTCTTTGAAGTTATCCAGAGTGATTCTAGTTTTCAAGAAGGGCGATGTAAATGATATAAATAATTATCGTCCAATATCTATTATCGGTAAAATTATTGAAAAGATTCTATATTCTCAATTAGCAGCTTACTTCGAGGACAACCGTTTGTTGTCTCCGGCCATTTGGGTTTAGACGTGCTAAATCGACTTGTGGAGAGATTAGTAGAGTTCTTAATCAAGTTTACGCAGCTTTTGCAAGCAGAGAGTACTCCGGCACAGACCTATGCGATCTTTCGAAAGCGTTTTCAACAGGAGGCAGATCATGATTCTGAATGGAAAATCATCACAAATTAGAGTTGTTGAAGATGGAGGATACATTATGGGCCCTCTTCTATTCTTGATCGATATAAACGATCTCCCTGAGCATGTTGCTGACATCGTTTGCACATTGCTCGCTGATGATACTACCTTTTCATGTCAAGTCATTCTGAGAACGACTTGGTGCACAGGATGGAGGGGGCACAGTCCGGGGCTAGCTATTGGTTTCGTGCTAACAAACTTAACCTCAATGAATCAACAACACAACAAATTATATTTTCTTTACGCGAGTCGACATTCAAAAATCCATTACGTGTGAGCGGTCTTGGGGTTCTGCTTGATCCGAAATTGACGTTCGAGCAGCATCTTATTGGTCTTTGTGAGAAGCTCTCCAGGGTGGCGTACTTGTTGCGCAGTTTGGTCGGCTACGCAATTTTGGTTTGGAGTCACTCCTCACATACCGAAAGAGTTTTTTCAATACAGAGGGGTGATGACGCAGTTGAATTTTAGGGATGACGTAAGAGCAAAGTTTAAAGATTTCCAAATATTAACTGTTCCATGTTATTATATTTATTCAGCATTAAAGTATACTTAAAGCAACCAGGATCAATATCCCGTTAATATTAATGTTTGCCACCATCTCACCGGAAACATTAATGATATGTTGATTAACTACTCAAGAATTGCAAAGACTAGAAATTATAAGAACTATTATGGACCCAAATTCTTCAATCTATTGCCTCTAAGCGTCAGAGAACTGCCGGAGAGACAATTCTCTATTAAGGTCAAATCACTTCTCCTGGATGGGGCCTATTACTAATTTGATGACTTTTTTACCAATTTTAATAATGATTAGCGGTTTTTGTATTGTGTCGCGGTGCGTTTTTAATTATACATATATGTAGATTTTGCTCAATGTTTTTGCTGACTTGCGTAAAATCGTAGGATTGTTAACGTTAATAAATTATTATTATTATCATTATTATTATGCGATGGAATTGTACTGACTTAATGATATGTTTTTCAAATAATTACTAAAAATATAAATAAATATATATAAGAATCTGACTTAAGGTATATTTAACGCTTAGAATTTATTCTCTGAAGCCGAGAAAATACAATTTAAAGTTTCCTCTCACTCACAGAATATTCCCGGCCAAAGACGTTTCGCTTTCAGTGCTTTGGTTTTATTAGTATATCGCAAAACCAAGAAGTCTGGATAGGTTTTTAATCTACCATAATCCTTTAGTTCATTTGCCGTATTACAAATTAATACCCTCAAACACTTTTTTATCCAAGGATTCGTTCGCAGATTTTATGCTGTACTGAATATAAATCAGTTCAAGAGAGTTAAGAAATTCGAACATAGGCGTCTCCGAAAATTGTTATTTCGCTTTGAACGGGGCATTCAAATATATAAAACACAATCTAAAGAAGACCAGGAAACAAAAATACTTAAAAACGAATTTTGTAGGCCGGGGGGTCGGGGGGAACGTGGTTCTTACTAATCAAGTTATTGTGATAACAAGCATTCACAATCTCTAGTATCATAAATTGAATTTTCGATTAATCATAAAACCGAGGCATTTATTAACTCTTTGTCTAAAATTAAAGGTGTCAACCCTTGAACGATTGAAAAAATATATTTACGGAAGATTGAATATCACGTTTACGTGGACAACGCTAGTAAAAGTAGAAAATTAATGGTTGTCACTCAAGAAAATATTTCCAGCCCCTACAAAATTTCAACAAAATATCAAACGCAATTAATGTTTTCGTGGTTTTTATTATTTGACATGAAAAGGGTGCCTCGTGCGAGGTAATATGGTCCAAATTTTCTTCAAGACTGAGAATTTCAAAAATAATTTTAATTTTTAAAACAAGCAGTGATGAACTCAGACCCGACCGGCCTGATAGTAATAACAAAAAAAAGTCAAAAATTAATAATTAAAAGGTATGTACAAAATTTCATAATAATAAAGTTATTACAACAAAGACTTTGTTTCAAAAAAACTTCCATAGGCTACTGTAATACTTTTTACAAAACTTCTGGATTCCTCCTGCGTCGGTTTTCGCTGAGTCGAACTTGCTGACGTTTCGCCAATCATCCTGTTGGCTTCTTCAGAGCTTGACTGAAACTGGCTCGCATTTTACTCTGTACCTGCTTATATATTGTTTGAGAGGGGCGGAACTAAATGAGGGGCATAAAAGACCTGAGTCGCGATTAAGATTGTTACGTTGCTTATATATTTCTATAGACTCATGCATATATGCAAGAATTTTAGTTATATCGAATAAAATTTTCTGGCCGATTTCGTGATTGTGTTCGGCAACTGCTGATGAGTTTATTTGTCTTAGTCTTAAGGCCCTTTCATGTTCTTTGAGCCTAGTTTATATTTTTCGTCCGGTCTGAACAATGTATTCTTTGCCGCATATGCCTAGAATGCTGTAAACTCCTGACATCTCAAATGGAATTTTGTCTTTGACGGATCGAAGTTGTTGAGAGATTTTTGGATTTTTGGGCTCTAAAAAAATCTAAGAAAATCTACTAGGTACTCTTGATCATGAGGCCAAATAACAATAGTAGCATCCACGTAGCGTTTCCATAATTTTGGTTTTAGATGGTAGGTGTCGAGAGCTTTCTTTTCAAAGGCTAAATATATTCACGATGACTGGTGATAGTGGAGAACCCAAATTTGATCGTTATAAAAAAAATATGTTCCAGACAAGCATTTCCAATTAACATTTAAACTCTACACTATATAACATACTATAATAATAATAATAACCTCCCATTCTTAAATAATAACATTGGGCCATTGTGTTTACAGAAAACCTACGCACACATACCGATCCTTAATGCACTGTCACATCACCATCCGGCCCAAAAATCATCGGTTACCAACTCTCTGATTTACAGAGTCGTAAAACTATTTCAGCCCGAGTCACTGAATCCAGAATTACCTCTGCTCTTCTCTTTAATAATTTTCACATTAAAGATATCAAGCGTTCCATCACAAAATACACTTCACCACAACCTTCCAATACCAATGACACCGAAAACAATGCCACACTTGTCACTGTCGTCCTTTCTCAACGTCAAAACCAGATGTACGAAAAATCCGAGAGTCTATAGAAATCTATAAGCAACATAACGATCTTAACCGCGACTCAGGTCTTTGCCTGTGGCCAACATGGGAATCAGTCACCCGAGACGCTGTTCATGCCCCTCAAGCTCTGAAGAAGCCAACAACAGGCTGATTGGCGAAACGTCAGCAAATTCGACTCAACAAAAATCCACGCAGGATGAATCCAGAAGTTTTGTTAAAAGTGTTACAGTAGCCTGTGGAAGTTTCTTTGAAAAATTCATAAATTGTGTTTATTAAATACATAAAAAAATTCTCGAATTAACTAAAACTGATAGTTCAAATTTTTATTAAATTAGTTAATTAGTTGTATAGAAACAAAATTGTAAATACAGTAATCACTTATATTAATGTTCGTTGGGAATTCGATTTTGTGAAAAAAAATGCTATTAAAAAACCATTGAAACCAAATCCACGATACGCCACTGAAGTCCGAGCCGTATGTAGTGGAAGGTTAGTGTTAAAAGCCGTAGCATCGGTTTTTCATTGCAATTTGTGACACTTCTAAATCGTCGTATTAATATGGAGGCAATTTAAATCAGCGGCAGAAAAACCCAGTGTCTAGACAGCTATCTCTAAAGTTTGATGCAGTAAATATGAGATTAGGCGTTCCGGCGATAGAGAAAATATTCCTTCCGTATATTGGAAACAGGTCGGACTGATCGGCTTTATGGAGTGAACAACTATTAAGTGTACGGGGTGTCGCAAATTAGTAATTGCAACAGAAGTCCGTTACATAGAACAAAGTTGCGATTTGAAAAATTTGCAATTAAAGTGAATCTTAGTGTACCCATTTACATAAAATTAATGAATAAAATGCTAAATATATAAAAACCTATATTGTACACTTTATTTTAAGATATAAAATAGATCAAAATAATTAATTATATAATATATATAATTAATTAATATAACCTCGGTCAAGTTAAATACTTAACGGTCAGTACGTCAAAATTAGAATGTCTGGTCATTTTAGCCTAAAGCAGTTTTAAAATTTTGAGAATCCCTAAAACTTCCAAAAATCGAAAATCGGGATATATTTTTAATAATTCATATTTTGTTACAGCATTTTTTTGTACAAGATGCTGTGATTAAAGTTAAAGTTTGACTGACACCTTCATGTACACCATCTTCATTATTTCAAGTGACCTGCTGCTCTTTTTATCTTATTGACAAACAAATATTTCCTACACTGATTGAAATTCCAATAGTGCAAAGCCAATTCATCATCATTGTTTCTCCTATTGTGTGTTCATACACGGTGTCCCAAAGAAGGATTAATTTGCCGGAGACACTGCCTTATAATTTCATCCAAGTGATCAATATCACGGAATGGTCTGTGCTTGTAAACTAATTACTTCAAATGACCTCACAGGGCCAGGGTACTTGTGTACTTGTGTAGGACTTAGTCTACAAACCGGTGGATCTGGCAAATTCCTCTTCATGTGGAGAACTATATTTCTGAGGCATTCGGTTTTGCTTGTTATTGTGAAATAAGAAGTTGGCCATATTATCGAAAGTAGAGTACTTAACTTGTTATACTATTTTTATACGTCAAAAAATTAATTCTCTTTAGTAATGTTTTCATTGGGTTATTGTTAATCGCTCTTGTTTTATCATATTCCGCACGCGGTTTTGGAGATCTAGCAAACGTGTTTTATTAGCTTTAAAGCCACCCGTATGTTCAACATATGAATATTCTTGTGCAAATTTATTTTCTTACCCAGCAGGACATTTTAGAAAGAAGCGCTTTTTTTTCGTAAAGTTAATAATCAAAAATTTCCCTATTTGGTAAGAACTTCCGAAGACAAGCTGTAAGTCTATGCCGTTTGAGTAATTAGAATTACAAATAACCAGAGCTCATTTTGGCGGTTATACCAAAAATTATCCTTATACAATGTCTAATTTTGAAATTCAAACTTGAGTAAATAATTGTCACATTTATCTCTATTTTGGAAATGTTTACATGTTTCGTTTATATAGGTAAGAAGAAATAAACTTATAAACCTTATATAGGAATAGGTAGTGCAATATAATACTGAGTTATTTTCAGCAGCATGTTTGATATTAACGCAGCATTAAAATAGGCTTCTCACTAAGATTAAAATAGTTTTTTGTTGTGGTAAGGCCTTTTTATTTTTAGACTGATTCGCATTTATAATTACTACGACGGGGGTAATCAATAAATTCCTAAAACATATCCCATTACATACGGAACACCCAAGGAGCGACCTAAAAGTTATATTCCCTTCGCGCATAACAGCTGTTAATAAGAAATTATTAATGCAGCTGAAATTATTTTTTTGAAATATTTTAATGAGAACAAAATTTCAAATCGAATTATGAAAAACACAAGGCACTCAGTAATTTGCATAGAGCAATAAAAGTGAAAATTTCTACTCCCGTCTGTAAAATGCCTAATTACACACCGATCTAGTGTGCGGGAAGCGTCACTTTACTACGTCAGCTTCGTTTCCCACAGATCCGAGCCACTTCGGACATTTCCGGGATTTTACTGCACGGGTTTGGGAGCAATCGGATGTGTTCAGAGATTTTACCGCTTGGTTTGAATTTTGATGTTTGTCAATGCTGACGGTCATGTCCGTTCCGCTGCTCCCCGCTAGTGTCAAATGAACTAGTGAGTCAAATGGCGTTTACCGCCGTTTACCTTTTTACTAGGGGCTATGTGTTACAGAAGAGCTAGGAAAGAAATTTACCACTAATTCCGAATGCATTATCAGTCAATAGGTCCACGGATATGATTAAATGATTAAATTGCGAACGCTATAGATAGCGGATAAATTAAAACTACTTATAAATTACTTATGCTGAGGCCATTGCGTATTATGTTCAGCACGGGAAACCATCCTAGCCTATATTAAATGAGAAAATTGTATTCTTACAAAATATTATTACTGTAACAATACTTCATGAAAAAGACTTGATAGCACACAAATAGCATTTTACCTATACTTACGATGTTAAAGTACTCCATATAACTTATTACTTACTTACTCTTCAAACAATATACCGCAGGTCTACCTCGCTTGGGTTTGGATTTGTGTAGAATTTCATCGCTGAGATTCCTGGATTATTATTAGTCCATGCCGTGAAACATTAATTACTTTAAAATGTTTATTATAAATTTAAATGACCTGTTCTGTATATTTTATCCAACTAGAAACAAATATTTTTTCTACTTCACTTCTAAATTATTTTATTGCCCCAGAACTAACCAAAACACTACGCAAGTCTTCGTGTTTTAATTGTTTTAATTGTTATCATATCATATCATATCAAGTAGATTTTTTTGGCCCATACGATCTTTCCGCGTTTTCCTTTCTTGGGCACCATTCACAACTATGTCACGTACTGTGGCATATGGTATTTTAGTTAAGAAATCAAAATATATCAAACAAATCAACCAATAGCAAACTGGGAAAACTTCCATTATAAATCCATTTATCTATATAAGAATTTGCATTGCTCTCCTTGGCAAATATTTTAGAGTCAAAGTTTAACTTTAAGCTTTTTAATGTATTTTTAATATAGCAGATCTAATGGGTTAATTCAACTTGAAATCGAGTTCACGGTCTTTGTCGGTTAAGATCTTAAATAAGGCCCTGGCTTGTGGTACACGTGCTGAAAAGAATGGTCCCTTCCGTCTTACAACATATTTCATGTAATTTTTCCCTATAACAGATAAGTTTACGTTTGAAAATTAGGAATTTCAGGCAAAATGTACTTTTAGACGTGTTTCTTACAGGTGGACAATAATTTATCCTACAATTTTGCAATCGTTTTATTTTGATTAATTGTTTTGACATTTTGAAACATCTCGAATAAACAATTACCGAAAGCTCATAGATGATCGTAAAAATTTCTGAACAATTAATGTGAAACAAAGAGTTTCATGGCGGACCATTTTAATTGCTCCCTTACTTTTTATATTAAATCTTAAGAAATGCGCGCAACGACATCTAGTTAACAACAATACCAATTAACAGCACGGCAAAAAGCTAAACGTCCAATAAATTGGTGGCCGGCAGCGCCATCGGACCGCACGACCGCCCGAGCTCGTTAAGGACCCGCTCTCTCTTTTTCGGTTTTGAAGTCTGGGTGTCAATTACCGACTCCGTTCCTAACAATTGCCTGTGTGTCGGTTTTTTTTTCCGGAGATTAGTTCAATCCGCGTTAATGTCAGGATTTCGAACGCTAATGGCCGTTGGAAATCCGAAATGGAGGCGCTCGTTAGTTGTTGGTCTCGCAAGAGTCGAAAATGTCCTTTAATGGAGGATTAAGACATCGACGCGGCTTTTAAGTAGGACGCGTGTCCGGAATTTTTTGCAATTTTTGATTTGAGCCATGTGGACAGGTTAATTGTACCATATAATTTATTCGGATTTTCGAAACTTTTTGATGGTCACAAAATATTTTTCCGCCGACTAAAACTGGTAGTGATGAAAATATGCCAGCGGATATTTGGTAGCATACCTTGTTACTTTTGAAAAATCGATGAAATCGATACTTTTCGAAAGTATACGCGCTCCTCACTAAACTCGATGTCTCGATAACGTACAGCGTAGCCGTTGGTACAGATGGAATTAGCATCGAAAAAAACGTTTTTTTTTTGTCTGTCCGTTCTCTGTTCCAGGGTTTTTCGAAGATAACTTCCGAACGGTTTGAGCTATACGCCTCAAATTTTGCTTCTTTTTAACCGTCCACGGAGTGCATAAGGTATGTAAAAATGGCTGCGTTGAAGCTTCGGCGTCCAGCTTTTTTTTCGATTTTCGACTGTTTTTTTGGACTTCAAATTTGGCAGGCAAATAGCGTTTGGTTCCCTAACAGAACCTATTGAAATTGGGGGGGTTGGGGGGTCGAAAAGTATTTTAAAAAAAAATAAAAACTGCGTCTGCATGGGTCTAAGGGAAAGATCATTTCTCGAAAACTGTTTATGGAACCAAAAAAAATCTTGAACGAGAACACGTAGAAGATTTGGCTGCATAAACTTTTATTCTTGACACTTTTTCAAAAACGTACAGGATGGGCAGTAAATTAAAAAATATAGAAAAATGGGTCCGTCTATAATTAAAAATTGGCGATAACTAAAGGACTGTGTTTCAGATATCAGTTTTTTTATATGGAAATAAAGCTCGCATACACAGCTAAAACTTTTAAATTTAAGGTTTTCACCTATTTACAGGGTGTCCGCGATATTCCATGCAATATTAAAAAACGTAATAGGTGCACTAAATTTGCAGCTACCGACCTCAGATTTGGCAGACAACTAGAAGTCCAGATCCACATTTCCACAAAGTCGAGCGCAATTAAGTACCGCAAAGTTTTTTTTTTTAATTTTTGAAATTTTTGTTTTGGTAATTTTGGCTTCCAGAAAAACATGTTTTTCTGCATAACCATTCAACCGATCGGCAAATTCTTTAACTTGCACACGCGGAGGACACAGTGCTATAACATTTGTTTCAAGCATTTTTTCGATTATATACAGGGTTTTCAAATTATAGGCAAAAATCTAAAAGACTTTAAAAATTGTTCTTTTCCAGAGTAAATTATTAACCGCAACTTAAAAATCGTAGAAAATATACCTAATCGGTTCAAACAGTGTCATAAGCCGCATCGAGGGCTACAATTTTTGTAAAATCACTAATCCGGGGATTGTCTAGGCGCGATAACGTCATTGATTATTACGGCGCACTGCATAGTTTCAGAAAAATCTTATTTTCTCGAAAACCATTTACTATTTTAGAAAAATTCTTGGACTAGAAAACGTGGAAGATCCAGGGTTATAACCTCCATTTCCGGAATTCTTTCAAATATGTACAGGGTGTGTCGATTATAGTTAAAAAATACTAAAAGACCCTGAAAATTGCCATTTCCGTGGACAAATTGTTAGCCGTAATTGAAAAACTATAAAACATGGGATAATTTAGTTCATACAGGGTGCGCGAGATACTTGGAATAATATAATTGGAAATCGTTATTACTTGTACAATTTTTTATATTTATCAAAGTTTGTTGTGACTTTGAACTTCGGTGATAAGTAAAAAACGCTTTATACAGAGTATATGCACAATAAAATTACATCGAAGGTTCCATAGTGGTCCGCAGGTGCACGATAGAAAAACGACGCGTCCCATTACCTCAAGAAACCACGAAGCTCTTTCTTTTTAAAATAACTAGCTGCTTCGTGCTAGGCGCTACGAATTTGCCCCGCCCAGCAACGAATTTTCAAAAGCAATCTTGTTTTAACTGGTCTATGTATATTCCGAATAATGAATATTTCCACAAGTAACAACGTAAAAAAAAGTTTCTTACTCTTTCTTTACTCCAAAATATCCAATCAAACGAGTCACTTTGGACGTTTCTGATCCTTTAGTCACGGGAATGGGTGCAATCAGATGTTTTTGTCAGATTTGAAACGCTGATGGTGGTCAGTTCGGATAGGCAAGTCACACGCCACTCAGTGAATGTACTCGTGCTGTTTTTTCTTTCAAAAATGTATCCAAAAACTAATGGCGTGCGTATCGAACAACAAGAAATTAAGAGAAATTTTATTGTAACATTAAATTCAATATTTGTTTGGTGTGTGTATCCGGCCATATTTTGATATACACCTACGGGCTTTATTATAGTTTGTACCTAGAAATAGTAAATACAAAATTTAGAGGTTCAATGCAAATTCAAATTAAATAAATAAAGTAACAAAAATATTATAATATTATTATTAAAGGGTTTACCAGTCGATTGACATATATTCTTTATTCTTCTTTGATGAAGATCCCTTCCATACGGTTTCCACGTCAGTGGAATCGGATTTAATTCCGAGGTGAAAAATAAGTGCATTTATGTTCCAGATAACTCCTCGATGAGATATTATTTATTTACACAAAAAATAAACTTTTTTTGGAAGCTAAAAATAGTGAAAACTAACCAAAATTAACCACTTAGTAAAAAGAAAGATATAAATGTGATTTCACGAAATACCCTCTAGCCAACGATTCAACGATAGGTAGAAAAATTAAGAGATATAAATATAAAACAATCTCTTATTACATTCATCTGTAATTAGTATATGTATGTCAAGGAAAAGAATCCTACCCGTCTTTTTCTAAACAAAATTAGCCTCTCAAATTTGCTGTTCTTTACCCATTCCTGTATCAATTGACAGTTGAATTTTGTTCGCAACAGCTAATCCATATATAATACTATATAATATAAGAAATAGAGCAAAGCAATAGATTCTACACAAATGCCGATGTTCAACATCGGTGCTCTTAAACATTTATTTGATAAATTAATTTCAATCTATTTATATTTTACTAATATATATATAATTTAAAAAACTGGGCCTACATAAATGAATATACATACATTTACTACATATTTTGGTTTTAATATGGGACTTAATACGTTCCTAAAATAGACAAGCATTATACGTTTTTATAAGAGAAACAACATTGGTACCGGGCTATTCCGTGATTTGGTATGAAGTAGCTCGATTTACTGCGTTACCCGAGAACTACAAGGATTTTTAAAATATTTATCAATGTAAGAAACTAAGCCTGACATCGCCCAGTTAAGTTCCCAAACTTCTGTAAGTTATAACTAAATCTAATGCAGTAGTTCTGGATCTGAAGGCGAATAATCTGAATTGCGGTAGTTCATTCTCGTTCATCATGTAGTAATTTTTTACGCCGTCGGTTAATAAAGAAATTTGTTGATATTCAAAGTCAACGAGTGTTCAACCCAAGATAACGCATTATTTTAGGAACACCCATAAGAAAGTCTAATGAGTTGTTGAGAAATGAAATGTAGATTTGCATGTCATCAGTAAATTGATGACTAGAGGAATATTTCAATCTGGTACAAAATTCAGCTTTGTATAGAAATAGAAAACAACACAATGGCTAATACGCTTCCGTGGGACACTACCTTATTAACGTCACGGTAACTAGATTTTCAGTTATTAAATATTTTTTTGGGAAATTTAAATAATCTTGAATTAAGCGAACAGTTTTTTCGGCAAATCCCAAATAAACATGTTTTTATTCAGAAGAGGTTATGATTGATAAATTGAATGAAAAATGTTCGACCTAAAGTTAAAGTGCATTAAAAAAAGCAATTTCAGCGCATACAATTGCAGGCGATTTATGAAGACTTATAAATTGTATTACTTGTGAATGGTCGTTTAACATCCGTATCTTTCAGACATTTTGCTCTTAAAGTGTTGCTGTACTTTTTTCCTTTTGGTACTTCTGAATAATAACGCCACATGGTCCTATGATGCCCTTTTTAGGACCGTTTATAGGTAGTTAAGAACGCTCAACGAAGCAACTCCGCTGTTGCGTTGTTCTACATTTATTATATTTCCTCCTCGTCTCGTAAATAAGAACAAACGTAGTTTCCCCACTCCATGCCGAATACCACGAATTTCAAAACACAACAAAGCAGCCTGTGTACTCGCGATGACACTAGGATCCTATGATTGACTCTTGTGACGAATTTTTGCGTGGTTGTGTTTTTTTTTTTATTTGTCATGTCAGATAGTCAAGACAAGTATTATAGTTCAAGTAGTCATAATGCAGTGAAGATTCGCAAACGACAATTCAATTTTCCCATAGCCATGTTCAGAGCTTGGATGACGACGGGGATGATATTCCGTTTTCTGTTTTGGCACAAAGGAATGTCGCCGATATTCACGGAATCATGACACTTAAGGGACTTTTTATTGAGATTTCGAAAAGCTACTAGCATATAATAGCGCTAATTTTTTCTACACACATCCTTTCTTTTCATTAAACATATAGTATGCTCTAGAAGGCAGTTATTTATGATTCTGCCCTTTTTTGACAATTTTTTATGGCAAGAAGAGTTACCCGCATCTATAAACTGCTTATGGTAGCAAATTGATTTTTTTTGCCACCCGTTTTGCATAATGCTTATGGTAGCAGTTTTTTACTTATGGTAGCAAATATGCTGGCAAATGTCCAGTGATGCGATGGATAATGGCGGTCATTTATGATTCTGTTCTTTTTTGATCCTTCTCTCTGGTAAAACGGGTGGCCCGCATCAATGAACCGCTTCTGGTAGCAGATTTGCTAATGGTGGCAAATGGACTTTTTTGCCTTACCTCTACTAGCAGTTTTGTGCTCATGGAAGCAAATATGGTGGCCCCCAGTGATGCCATGGATAGAGTATTCATTTATGCGAAACTGCTTATGGAAACAAATTTGATTATGGCCGCAAATGTGTCGACTGTCCAGTACTGCGATGGATAAAATATCAAATCTACATACAACATTATAATACATAATAGAGAGCTGTTTACTTTAGAAAGTCATTCAGCGATCCCGGAAGGCATATATTCTGATACCTCTTTGTTATACTCTTACATAAACACACATACGTGATGTTTTGATTGGAGGATAGACTAAACAACCTAGAAATATCAAATAATAAATAATATGGCGCAGTTTAATATGTTTGCCTTGCGAATGGGCCTAATACACCTACAAATATGTTGTAAAATAAAGTTTTACTTTTTAGATCAAGTACATTCCCCGATGAAAACCCGGTGATGTTTCAGCACTGCTAGGAGATTCCACTCCAAGAATTAGGCGAGCTCTGCCCCTTCGACTTATGGCCAACTGCTTCCGGCGGGAGGGGTTGAGGGGAAAGTCACAAGATAATTGAGCTGCCTAAGGATGCAAGTAGACTCAGCTGATGGTTGGTTGTTTGGACGTAATTTAGGTTAACGTATTAAAGCTGGCAAGGACATTAAAAGCACGGCTTTGGATCTGAGACCCCTCAATTCTCCCAAAAAATCTTTACCCGCATCCAAAAACACATCTTTAAACTTGTATTGTCCACCTCGTTAAACACCCAGGCATGCCGGCCGATGTGGACGCCAGAACGGAGTTAGGAACGTCGATCCCGGATAAATGTTCAACACAGGGGCAGTCGCCAGAAACACCAGAGTGCTTTGGTTGGAAGACTTGAACATTTTTTACCGATATTGTATTTCTTGGATTTCTGAACTTAAATTGCCTTTAATTAGTACTCCAGTTCAAAAGTCTGTACCTTCTGAACGAGGTTGGTCTTGTTCTGAAAGAATGTCCCTAAACAATTCCTTTAAGAATCTTTTAGAATTAAGTGTCGTCACTATTTTAAATTACATCAAAGGAGAATTTATCTCCAATATCTTCTTAATACCGAAATCGGATGGGTCTAAACAATTTATTTTAAATTTTAAATCCTTACATGAAATTATTAAAACGAGTCATTTTAAGCTAGAGGATCAAGGAACAGTATGTAATATGCCGCTTGGGAATATATGAAGTTTTTAAGATTTAAGTTTAGAGGGAAAGTTTATGAGTACAATTGCATGCATTTTGGTCTTCACTGCGCTACCTACATGTATACCAAACTGATGAAACCAATTTTACTCTCTTAAGAGCGAAGGGTTTGCTTTCGGTTTTACATTTTAATTGTTCGGAAACTCTCTCGAGAAATGTGCACAAAGTGTAAAGTTTACCATTTCTGTTCATGAACGGTTTGAATTTGTGGTAAATTTGGATAAAAGTATATTGACGCCTTCCCAAACTTGTCGTTATCTGGGTTTTAATTATGTGTTATGTCTGGGGACATACCAAAGTTTTCGAGAGGGCAAACGCCTAGCGTCGTTCTGGTGGGAATTACAACAGAGTCATGAAAATATCAAACATTTTACATAGCGACCTCAAATTCGTTTTATTTGGAAATATTCTTAGGTGCTTCCTTAACTGGTTGGGGTGCATGTTGTGCAGATATACGAACTCAAGAAGAGCGATGCAAGGCGGATAGATGCCTTTGAAATATGGATACCATGGACGGCCCACCGTACAAATGAGTCCGTTCTTCAAGAACTAAACACTGAATTAAATCTGTCAAAAACGATAAATCGAAGCTTTCTAACATTCATTGGCCATATTGCAAGAAGAACGGACTCGATGCAACTACTAATAGTCGAAGGAAAGGTAGAAGGAAGACGGCCGCGCGGAAGGTCGCCCAAAAGATGGATAGGTCAAACCAAGGATCTTATCGGCCATTGCCTTCGTGAAACCGTACTCATGGCTCAAAACGGAATGGCACAATACCATAAGCACTGCTTCAAGAGCATCATAGTCACTAATCCCTTCTTAGGGAGATGGACTAAAGAGAGATGCTTAGGTAGCCATTATTGACATATCCGTTGCAGTTTTATATCCGTTAAAATTTTGTCGGGCGTAAGCCATCGACAGTAAAATGTGCTGAAATTGATTTGGTATATTACGTGGCCTTCTGCTGCCGTATATATTTCTTTGATTTTCTTTCCTTGCCAAATTCGGTACATATCCTTTGTGTCGTACTGCCTTCCTGCTGCATCACAGTATCGTTTTTGATACCGAAATCTGTTATTATCTTCTCGCTTCACTTTTCTTTAAAATTTATAAATTAAAAATATATAATAATATAATAAAATATAATTTCTGTCAGGATTTTCAGTGAGGGTACCTGCAGGTAAGTGGTTATTTTTATCTTTATTCGATATTAATTGTTAAGTGACCACTTTTAGAATACCTGCACGTATCTTTTGCTTTTAATTTGTGGTCGGAAACATCCCTTTGCTCTGGTGCGGTTTTTGATAGCTATTTTCATCATTATATATATATATATATATATATATATATATATATATATATATATATATATATATATATATATATATATATATATATATATATATATATATATATATATATATATATATATATATATCACTTTTTACTGTTCGTCCTTTTTTTACAATGCGAGTACGGGGGTTATTTGATCATGTCACGTTACCTTGGTGTAATTAATGTCCTCTAAAAGCACCAATTGTTTTTGACCTTTGAATTTTGATATTTTAGTCTTATTACCTTTGTTGTTATTATTGTTCTTATTTTTCTTCTTCCCTCTTAACTTTATCATTAATAATACCTTTGCATAAACTTGATCAGATTCAAGTATTGGTTAATTTAATAATTTACCTAATTTCATCAAATCAGTTTTCTATTGCTAATTTTTGCATTTGGTCAAATTCACAATTGAGGATATTAATGTAAATCTTGTTAGCTTTTAAGATTGCAATTTGTAAGCAAAAATTAGTGCATAGTTTTTTTATATTGTTAATCCAAAGTCCCCCCCCACACATCTCAAAACCTCACCCTGGCATTATTTGCTGGTGTTTTGTCTTTCTCCGAGGTTGGATATCCCGAAAACTACACTCGAAGTTGCATAATCGCACTCAATAAAGTGGACCTGTCACAGGAATCTGATGAAAACTGACACGACATAATCAGTCATCACCGAATCGAGTGACAAGGTCCGCCAGGTCAACCAGCTACCAGGAGTACTTAGGACCACCCCGGGGAGAACAAGTAGACGGCGCTTTGCCTGGGAGATTTGAGCAAATGTGGGTGGTTTCATTTGTTTGTAAATCTTGTTATATTAATTTTCTTATTTTTCTCTCGTGAAAGGTGGGTTTGTCCTTTTTCCAACTTCCATTATTGTCATAAAAGGACTGGCGCCTAACAAAATTAAAATCCCCAGTCGGAAAAATCCGAAGCACGCTCTTCCCGCATTCAACTGAGCAGCCCAAAGGCACAGTTAAGGTAAAATTCTTCTTCCGCAGCGCGAGTAAGAATTTTATCCTCACACATAAATGTTTAACGAAGGTGGTCCACAATAATTCCAGCAATGCGCCCAGAAATTCGCATCGTGGTAAACCACAGCGGCATAGATATAGCTTTTTTCTACTCCCGTCTGTAAAATATCTAATTACGCACCGATATAGCGTGTGGAAAGCGTCGCTTTACCACGTGGGTTTCGTTTCCCACGAATCCGAGCCACTTCGGACATTTCCGGGATTTTACCGCACGGGTTTGGAAGCAATCGGTTCTTTTCGGAGATATTTCTCAGGTCGTAGAAAAAGTATAGTATGCAACACGTTCGGTAAACTTTTTAACTCACTCGGTTATCAAAAACTCGCTCCGCTGCGTTCCGCTCGTGTCAAATAAACTCGCGAGTCAAATGCCGTTGCATAATACGAAGGGGTACCCATAAAAAACCGGAATTGAATTGCCGCGCGCAGAGCTTGTATAGTACACCTTTCTGCCGCTACAGTATTCGACAAAAAAGACCCAATTTGTGGCGGACAGGGGACTGGTTCTTTCACCACGATAATGCACCTGCACACACAGCCATTTCTGTTAAGCAGTTTTTGGCTAAAAATGGCATGGTTCCTCTGCCCCATGCACCTTACTTACTCGCCTGATCTCGTTTCGTGTGACTTCTTCTTATTTCCACGTATAAAAAGGGATATGAAAGGACAGAAGAGGTCAAGAAAAAAACGAGGGATGAGCTGTCGGCTATATCCAAAGATGAATATAAAAAATGTTTCGAACAGTGGAAGCACCGCTGGGACAAATGTATTAGTTGTAATGGAGAGTATTTTGAAGGGGATACGGTCGTTCTGTGATTTTCAAAACAATATATAATTTATAAAAAATGATTCCGGTTTTTTTTGGGTACCCCTTCGTATACTATTTCCTGGCTATGCGCTAAAACAGGACCAGCAGTATCAACGTTCGATTAAAAATTTTAAAGAAAAATGAAGCGAGAAGATAACAGATTTCGGTCCAAAAACGATACTGTGACGCAGCAGGAAGGCAGTACGACACAAAAGATATGTAATCAATTTTATCAAATCATTTTACTTCCATGGCTTACGCCCGACAAGATTATGACGGATATAAAACTAATTTTATTATTTATCAAATTCTGTATGGTTTACGTGTAGAGAAATTTATTTCGTTACAAGGAGTAGCAAATTGAGGGTGTGCGCAATAGTGAGAACGACTTCGATCATTTTGAGATTAATTACGTCGGCACCAACTGCTGGAGCTTTTAATTACTCATCACCAACCCGCTAACGCGTGTCCCTGCCCGCCACCGTGGGAAAAACCTGCGAAAAGGCGCGGTCTGCTCGCGTTTCTGCTTTAAGGTGCGTGCGACGAATTCGTTTTCCTGCTGGCCGCCTCTTGTAGGCGATGCCTGCTGGCCGCACTGCGGTCGGGTCGAGGCCAGGAAGCGGGAAACGATCGACGCTCCACCGCCACAGAACGAGATCGACAGCGTAGCAGGAGAACAGACACAGCGAGGAGATCACGACTTGTAACGTATTCCGAAGCCTTAATAACTCTGATAACGTTTTTAAAAATACCATAAAACGTACAAAAAAGGTGCGGCAAAATGATAGGTACTATTTGGGATGTTAATAAAAACCAAACTACATAAAGCAAACATTTTTTTAAATAATTGAGGCAATGTTTTGTTTTATGGCTGCCTTTAATTCTTTGAAAGTCCGCGGACGATGTGTATTGAAAACTCTCGCTTTCAGGTAACCCCACTTTGTTTAGGAACATTTCTTGAAGAAGATTTAGTGAACGACGCGTTGTGTGCGGTGTAGCACCATCCTGCTGCAACCAAAGATGTTCTCTTTGATCATTGTTCAATTTGTCCACTTATGAACGCAGGAAATTGTTAAGCATTTCAAAATATCGATCTCCGTTGGCTGTTACCGTTATTCCATCTTCTTCGAAAAAGTAAGGACCCCACACTCCGAACTCCGAGATTGCACACCAGACGGTGACTTTTGGACTGTGAAGAGGTCGCTCATGAAGTTCCTGTGGACTATTTGCTGGCCAATAACGGAAATTTTGCTTATTTACGGTACCCGAGAGGTGAAAGTGAGCTTCATCGCTAGACATGAATAAAGCGCCTCCGGGGAATGTTTTGAAGAATATCCCGGCATAAATTTGTATGGGTTTCAAAATCTCTTGCGCTTAATTCCTGCACTACCATCATTTTGTACGGATGCATTTGGAGTGAGTTGTGTAAAATTCTTCGAACACTTCTATCGGGAATTCCCAAAGCAGCTGCATGCTTACGAGCTGAATGCCTTCGAGACTGTTGTACGGAAACTCTTACTCCCTTCACATTTTCCGGTGTTCTTACTGTCCTTGGTCGGCCAGTAGACTTTCGGGTAAGCGCAGAACCTGTTTCCCTGAAGTGTAAAACCCACCAACGAAGCGTTTTTCTATCGAAAAGGCGCGCTGCGTCGCTATTACAGATTCCCTATTTATAATAAACTCCTCTACAACGAACGCTCCACTTCGCTCCAAGCCATGTCGATAACTGAAAATTGCATACTTTTGTCTGCCTAACGCGAGTGCGTACACAGTGTTGTCGTTTTTACATACCGAACAACCACTATTTGAAATCCTACCTACCTTTTTGCCGCAGCCTGTATACTTTATTTGTCACATAAATGCGAATAGATAGACTTCTGTCTCTTTACAGTCTTTACGTCCCATAATAATGGATGCAACATTATGGTTCTATTATTGCTAGACTGCAGTATGGCTTTCGATCAATCACGAGATGCAGTTGAATTCCAGTCTGGGATGATACAGTTTGGGGGGAAAATCAAAGAAAGCATTTTTCTGAGAAACATAACGACATATACTACTCCTTATTAATTTTTCAAAGAAATTTCCACAGGGTACTGTAATACTGTTTACAAAACTTCTGGATTCCTCCAGAGTCGAACTTTCTGACGTTCCGCCAATCATCCTGTTGGCTTCTTCAGAGCTTAACTAAAACTGGCTCGCATTTTCCTCTGTACCTGGTTATATATTGTTTGAGGGGGGCGGAGCTAAATGAGGGGCATAAACACCGTCTCAGATGACTGATTCCCATATTGGTGACAGGTAGAGACCTAAGCCGCAGTTAAGATTGTTAGGTTGTTTATAGATTTCCATAAACTCTCGAATTTTTTTTTTGGTGGAAAAATTGATTACATGCAAGAATTTTAGTTTTATCGAATAAAATTTTATGTCCGGTTTCATGAGTGTGTTCGACAACAGCTGATGAGTTTATTTGTCTTAGTCGTAAGGCTCTTTCTTGTTCTTTGAGCTTAGTTGATATTTTTCGTCTGGTCCCTCCAATATATTCTTTGCCGCATCTCAAATGGAATTTTATCGTTGACGGACCGAAGATGTTGAGAGATTTTTGGACAAATGATAAATCTGGTTTTGACGTTATACTTCTTTAGAACTTTTGATATGTGGTCAGCGATATTTTGAATGTAAGGAGGGATCACAGTGGCAAGTGTAGGATTGCTTTCGGCCTCATTGCTATTGGAAGGTTGTGGTCAAGTGTATTTTATGATTGAATTAATGTGGAAATTATTAGAGAGAAGAGCAGAGGTAAGGTGTTTTAATTCTGGGTTCAGTGACTCGAGCTGAAATAGTTTTACGACTCTGTAAACAAGAGAGTTGATAACCGATGATTTTCAGTCAAGCTCTGAAATTCAGAAGTTTTGTAAAAAGTAGATAATACTCCTTTAAAACCTTATTTAAATTTTAAATACCTTGATCTTATTATATGCCTGGACATGCATACACAGAAGCTTTATCAATCCCAAACTCATTTATCAGTCCAGAGGCGTTCTGGCCAGCAGAAAATTGAAACCAATATTATGTGAGAGGTTGTTATTTTCACAGGTTAATTATTGTGACAGCGTGCACGGGTCCTGTACGCGAAGCGTTGATGCTCAACGAATTCAATTACCGAAGATATCTTCACGCGAGTACACTTTTTTTACACAATACCTGAGTGCACCCTATCTCTATGTGAAAATAATTTTTGTATCAGATGTACGCAACGTTTTAGGGGTATTCTTACACCATTCATCAAACCTGTGTAAAAGTAATGAATGAGACTTATATAGACTAAGGAAATTTAAATATTAAAGTATCTATTAGAAACACCTCTTTCAAGAAATTTTTTGGTGAGCAATGTTAGACTGTATTTTTGTTTCTTTTTTCAATGTTGGTTATTTTTTTCTATGATTTTTTACGGAATTAAATAAATTTAATGTATTAAATATGGTTTTCTTGCCATTATTCCACCATGATATACGGGGATTATGTAATCTCCAGTAGAGGTTGTTGTTGTTAATTACTTCTAACGGCTACGATTACATAAGGTCATTCGGCCAACTTACAAAAATTGATACATATAATTCAAAATTCCTGCAGGATGCCTTGGTAAAAAAAGGGTCTGGACTATTCCATCATCCTCCAGGTTTGTTAACATATTCTTACAAAATTTTATCAAAAGATACAATTTTTAACTTTTTTGGAACCAGGCTGGAGCAAACGTTCGCCATGTGCAATGGTTCTCATCCAGAGGTTAGGTGTAAGAACAGACATCTCGTTCTTCGGATTTAGATGTACTGTACCTGGCCTATTGATAATGTGTGTCAATACAAGGCTTTTTTATTCCCTTTTGTTGTGAGTTAAAATTAAGGCGCAATGTTTGTTAAATTGTAAGACGGTGCCCCCTATTGTTTACTGTTAAAGGCATATTATTATTTTTTATAGCGCAGAATATTGAGTAAAGAACACCCTTTTAAATGAGACCTAGCTCGTTTAATTCCGATAGACCAATCCGGAATTATTGACACTGTGTATAGACCTTGCCATACCACTTTATTTGAGCAGATAGAACAAAAAAGGATTAGGACGAAATTATTTCTAATATGTCTTCCCCATTAAAATAACAGTTTTTTATTAGCACTAGAGGCTACTCCCTGCGGTCGTCCGAGGAACTTCAAAATAATTTCTAGCAATTTCCTCGTCTCTTTGCCAATTTTTTTCCACAGGCGATACAATTAATACTTCCAAGAGCTATTTATAGTGGAACAAACGTGTACATTTTCGATGTGTCCTTATAAAAAACTAAGTTACAATTAAAAATACCAAATTCCTGTCCTACTTGTTTCCGAGCTACGAGGGAAATTTCAGGAATTGGCTGGTTTAAAAATTTTACATATCTTCATTAAAACGGAATATAGTGCCAAAACTATTTTTTTAGAATTTTGTTAATACCTCTTTTTTGCATCCTTATAATAAAATTATAATTTGTTATTGTGTTGTTAGAAAATATTAATTTTTAGTTCAAATAGTTTTATTGTTACATACAGAATCTTATACAGTTTAACCCTAATCTATTTTTATAACTACAAATTACACCTTAGAATTCTAATTCAAGTATTCAACTGTAACAAATATGAACGCCGCCCTTTTTAATACTTTGGATACGACAAGCGATAAGCTTGTTTCAGTTCCCTTTTTGTCCTTTGCAGTTGTTGAAAAAAGGTAAGACAAGTCGAATTCATTTTTATTGTATTTTCAACCTCCACCTATGAACCACCTTTTCTTTTCTTTGCCCATAACATGACCCCTTGTTTGTAGATATTTTCTAATGTTTTCCACAGCCTGCGGAAGTTTCTTAGAATTGGAATATTTCTACCTCAAAAAAAATAATCTTTGTAAATTTGGCACTGGTCTAAAAATTTATTCTATATTGTTAACAACAGAGAAACATCAAAAATGAAGCTAGTCCCTAAACGAAATGTCGGCAAAATACGTTATTCAGTCGAGAAAGAAAAATCGAGCAAACCGGCTCAGGCCAGTCAACCTCTTCACTGGCCACATAACTAAGTAATCTAGTTAATGTACAGACCCAGCCGACTTTATCGTCTCCAAACGAACGGACCAATATTAAAAGCGTACACGCTATTTACGTGAGAATTTTTGATAATCTGCTTTTGATATATTTAATACCAACCGATGGACCGGACTTATGATTAAGATCGCATTGAAATGCTACCACAGCCGGAAGCCACCGATTTGAGTTTAATCGATATTTTTATAAAAAGAATCAAAAATCAAAAAAATAAATACCTATTATTGGTTACAAACTCCCGTACTAGTAGGTATGTCTCGGCTTTTAGCAAGTAAAACCGGTTCGGTAGATCGCGTAACGAAAAAATAATGGGTTTTCTGAGAAAAGTTATAGTTTTTGAGACCAATAACTTTAAGAAAGATACAGCACAGGCAACCTCCAAACAAATGGCGTCATTAAGTTGGATGTAGTGAATGGAAAATACTATATTATGCAACAAGTTTGATAATGACCACTTTAGTCACGAGTTTGATTTGCCACGAGCGGAGCGAATGTTTAATTATTAACACTATACTTTTACTATAATTTACATTTAACCGAATACATTAACTAAGTGGCGTATGTCGTGAACGCCAAAATACAATGTTTAACATGTAACTAACTCCTAATCAGCCCGTGATCTTGACTCCTGAAGTGATATCAGTAATAAGTAACTACCGACATCTACCTTTAGCAGGTACATTAAAACCAAAAGTAACCAAAACTAACCAACAATACCCAAAACAAATAGATATATTAAAGATACATATAATTATTACACGCTTCTTAAAATAACATCTAATCGCTTCCAACGCGTGACTAAAGTTGAAATTGATGTCTTAAAATAATGCCTTGTGCGCACTCCAGTGTATAACGGTATATTTTAAAATATAGAATTGAGTGGACTATATATGTTAATCGTAACTTAAACATAAATAGAAAATAAGTGTTACTTTTTGCAAAAACGAATTTGGTAGTTGTGGTTATCGGTTAATCACAGTTCCAATCGGGGTTGTACTTGTTTACGTGCTTCAGGAAATGCATCGTTTCCTGGTAAATATACTACCCGAATTCCGAAATAATTCGTTATCTACTTAAGTCACTCGACGCCAGCAATACCTTCACTTTTTCAAGTAATCAATGAATGATGCCCGATCGTACTGTGCCCACGGAAACTTAAACAATTCGGTATACTTCACTTGCTTGAATATCTTGAATTAAATACTAGATTCTAGTTTCTTTGTCGTTTTTAAAGAACCAATCAACCAAACTTTGTTTAGCCATCTTTGCAGATTTTCTAATTTAAAAAAAAAGATATAAACTGTAGTTTTTAAAGATCTATCTCTGTTTTGGAAAGTAGAACACAAGAATAATAAACGTAGAGAATAGACGATTCAAGTTGAGGATCCTGGAAAACTCAGAAATAAAACTTTATTTTATTACAGATTCGAATACTACACATAATCTTACTGACGTCTATGGTCTTGCTACGTTTCTCCTACATTTTTGTTTTAAACCCTGACCCAATAAAATTTAATATTTGCATCTGAAAGTGATGGAGGAACTATAAATGTAATAATGTTTTTTTCATTTTAAAAAAAGTTAATGGTGAAAACTTTTAGGACACTCTTTAAAAAATAAAATTATTGCAGTTTAGTTAACTATGGGACTTCGTGGAACATATGATGAGGCCGTACAGTATCAAATTTAAATTGAACAAATTTGATATAAACAGATAATAAAAATTATAATTCAATATTAATAGTATATTTTTAAGATACTCCTTTTTTTAACAACAAATCTAGTGTTATAGGCAATTCATTATAGCTTGAAATATACCTTTCAAGTTCTTTTTAAAAATCTGTATTGTTTATACAAGCTTTCACGTAGCCGAAAGTAGTGTAGAGCAAATATGGTCTTTTTTGCAGTCTCTATGAGTATTCGAGCCTTTCCGTAACATACCAGCAAATACCTTAGAATTAGTGCTATGTTAGTTGTGACGTTTTCGATATCTGTCCATATTAAATTTTAATTAATTAGTAAATCTAAATATTAGAATTCTTTTTAGTACTTTGTACTTTATCACAGAATTTATAGATTTTTAACTACTAACTAATTACATTATTAACCATTTTTCCAATATTGAATAATAAAGCTTGTTATAAAACATTTGCTCAATTTCTTTCACACTTATTCTAAAATAAATTAAAAAACTTAAATTTACCTATATTACACAATTTATGAGCTTTCAAACTCAAAAAAAAATTCTACTCCATTCTGTAAAACACATTATTATAGACATGTATGGAAGGCTGAATTGTAGCCATTTAGCCGCTTCATTGTTTCATTCATTATTTACTCATTATTGTAACAAGTGGTTAATAAACCTTTTATTATTATTGTTATTATTATTATCTAGCGTGCGGAAAGTGTCATTTTACCACGTCAGTTTCCGAGCCATTTCGGACATTTCCGGGATTTTGCTGCACAGGTTCTGGATCAATCGGATGTTTTCAGAGATATTACAGCACGGCACCAATTTTAACGTCTGTCAATTCTGACGGTTATGTCAGTGAATGTGTTTGTGTTGTTTTGCAAAAATATTTGGTAAATGTTTACCACACTTTTTGCATATATATATAAAAATGTTTATAGGGATTTATAATAAAGTTACTGAATCTGGGTTTGGAAGAGTGTTAGGAAGATAGAAGTTCTAGAAAGTTTCACAAGGTTAGCTGAGTCTGTGCGAATCGCTAATAGAGGTGTTCGGGAAGATTCCTCAAGGGTTTGCAAGTTCGCACATTATACTTTGTTGTACACAATAAGTTGTTGTTCATTTTTAACATAACATATATGACTTTAATATCCTAACCCAACTTTCTTTTCTAATACCAACTGCTTTTTGAATGTCGAGGTTGCAATATGTGATGACAGTATCCGAATCCGCACCTGCACTGCTAATAAGGTATTAATCTATTTGCTTGGCTCGTTCTATAAAGAAGAAATATTACGACATTATTTATTAATAGGCTTAGATCTGCATTTACTATTATCATGCGTATGCAGTGGTTAACAGATCGAAAAATTGAATGCGACACGCCTGTGAACCAAGAGTCACACATACTCTTGTGGTAATAAAAACGATTTCCTGATGGCGTCCTGTTTGGCCGACCGTGAAACGCTATGCGTGTAAGTAATTACGAGAACCGATATCTTAATTGATTGATAATGCATTGATCAGTTCTTGACTTGAATTATATTGGATTTATAGTTTTTATAGTTCGTTAATGGACAATTTTCAGATAGTCGTACCTATAAAGAGACAAATTATTGGAACTGTGGTGAATTAACAAATTGACGAAAAATAATTAGTAACATACACAATAGAAAAATTAGTTTTTTATATATTTTTTAATCTGCTTTGTTGAAAACTACTGTTTGGGCAACAATTCACTTGCAACCTACAAAAAACTCGCTAATAAGAGGAAACACAAACCATTAAGATAAAATTACATTTATTTCTCGGGAATTATAAATTGTATTCATTAATTAAATGAGCATTTATCGTTCGTAACTTGAGTATTTCCTAAACATAAATAAAAATTATAACAGTTGGCGGATAGCAATCAAAAACACCCATATATAAACCATTATTAGCATCATAAAGGATATAATGGCAGATATAAACGTAATTATATATTTCTATAATTTACTTAGGGAATCAATTAAAAATATTTATATAAAAATTTAATAATTTAAATAAGACATTTTTTTGTTTATATAAATTGTAAAATATAGTTATAGTTTCGAATACCTGAAGTACTTTTGTATCTAAACCATGTATTAAGGACATATAAATATTAGTATGTCTGTCGTCTCGATTGAGCAGACTTTTGTGACAATGTGGACAAAACAAATGCCGTAATTAAATATGTGACGTTTCTTATAGTTAAATACTTAGCTAATACATAGTTAAGTATTTAATTTTATTACACTCACTGATTTAATCAGAGTTCAATAATATCAATTGACAATATTTAATTTCGATGATAAATATCATTTGGAATTCTAAATAAAAAACTATAATTAAAAATTACTAACAACTCACTAAAATTAATTTTTGGTCTTCTTTTATTCAAAATTATTTTTTTCCGATTTAGCAAACACATAGTAGCACAGGTGTCGAGTTAAAGAAATTGCAATTTCGTCACTCACAGTACGCTTAATACTCTAGTTTTATAAAAAAGCCTTTGTGGAGTTTTCGATTAAACAATAATACACAGACCTGTGGATCCTTTAAAATGAATTAACGCTGACGATCATTTATATGTCCAAAATTTTGTGTGTCGCTAAATGCCAAGAAAAGGAGAAAAATATTGTAATTGGAGTTCATACGCTATTGTTCAAAAAGGGACTTGGTCTATTCCGGAAAAACCCAATAAATACTATTAAAAAAAAACAGTTCTTACCAAGCTAAAAAATGTTACATTCTATTTAAATTAATCAAGGCATAGGTATGTAAATTAATATCTTGATACCGCCGGAATAGGATAGAAAATTCATTATGACTGGGGTGTAATTTGTTAAACATAAACACTGCTTGTATAAATGAAATACTTTATGTTAGGCAATTGAAGTACTAGAATTAAGTTAGATATTGAGGAAAAGCAAAGATCTTTTTAAAAAAACAAAGATTCGATACTTTTAGTACGTTTGGGACAACCTAAATTAAATAAATTAATAACACTTTTAAAATTGCGTATATCACAGAACAGTGAAAGTTACGTCGTGCTTCACAATATAGTGTTGCCATTAGTGGTTTTTGTTTTGACTGCATTTTTGATTCCTTTAAACTATAATGCACCGGTGGCAGCAGTGGTACGGAGTAGCCATATTTGACTGCCGCCTAATTCTGAAGAATCAGTCAAAAGTTTATGCATTTCTTTCGAAACAAAGTTCACATCAAGCTCGTTGATTTATGCTAGCCACACAGGGTCAACGTTATCGTAAGGTAGGCATCATTAGGAAAGAGCATAATAAAAATGCTTAATTGCTTATTTTAAAGTCTTATTTCCCAATTCGTAAAAAGAAATTATTGCCCTTTTACCGTTACGTATATATAACTAACATTGTATCCGAGGCTCTGTAGCAAGTTATTTATTTTTATTTTTATGTTGAGAATGCTCTATTGTAACGCACTTTTTTGGTTGAAATCGAATTCACGACTTGTGAATTTGATCTAAGAATAATCTTGCAGAGCAAAATTTATAGCATTTTTCGGAATTTTTGAAAATGATATTTGGCGGCAGGTATAAGTCGGCCATAAGAGTTGTATAAATATGATGATATGGTTTCGATTTTATGGCTTACAGAAATCAACTTTAAATGATAAACTCAGAACAATATTTCAGATTTCAGTAAGGGCGGCGACGTACGTTATCAGGAAAACGGTTAGTTCTAGGTATTAAAAAAATATATATATGTGCTCGAAATCATTTTCGACTTCCTGAAATGGTCACCAGGAGGGGTCATTTAAAATTAGGTTTGAACAAACCTTTGTAATGTCAACCATAGTTAAAGTACTGGAAATTGCATTTCAATAACGTGGAGTGGTTAAGAAGGGCTTTTCCTAGCTATGAGTGACGGGACTGCGTTTGCTCACCAGGAGGCTTTTCCTGCATTAATCGCAAAAACAATAAATTTCCGACAAAGGAATAAATGTATAGAGATGACGCACATAGCAGCCCAACAAACCAATGAAAACCGCATCGCAATATATTTATTCTAACCTAAAATATGTATAAAAGAACTGCACGCTCAAAAAAAAATTTTGAATTTGGAAAAATTTTCCACATTACGGTTTGTAATTAATGTCAATTATCCCAAATTTAGGAAATAAAACGCTAAAAAATGAACAAAACGTTTTTTTTTTACAGAAATCGTTTTTAGTCATCAAGATTGCCATGAAAATAAATTTGGTCTTCATCATTCTTTTATGCTTGTTGAAGTCTCTATATTATAAACCATTTCAATTACTTTAAAAAATCTTATTTAAACTCATGCTAATGCAGTGCCTAAAACAAATATACGCGTTAGGGGCAACGAATAATACCGACTATTTCAATACACATTTTACTACATTAACAATTAAATATTTAATGAAATTATATTCTAGACCTAATTATTAATGAAAAAAAAAGTGAAACTAATAAATTATTGGATATTTCTTGAATAAAGAACTTTTTGTTCTGAAACAGATACTAAATGATATCAAAATTTACTAATTGAAAATATTTATTAAAAACATTTTAAGATCATTATTTTTCAGTCAATAACAAAATTCAGAACAAAAAGTAATTTTTCTTAAAATTCTTGAAATGAAATGAAAAATTGACTTAATGGTCTATTGGTGACAAGATATGATTATTTGTATATAACAGAAAATCGAAAATGCACATTAGAAATTAATAACATTTTTTCCCAAAATAAAACCTTTTTGTGTTTATATGTTTAAGTTCTTTTAATTATATTTTATATTAAGATTAAGATATTGAAATGCGGTTTTCAATATTTCGTTAGCCGTAAAAAAATCATAGCGTAAGCGTAAGCAATATATTTTTTTAATTTCTAGGACCAACCGTACCTCGTTGTCCTTACTGGGACACCCGGTATATTATGATAAAATTTGTGGTCAGTAGCAGTTTCATGTTAAGAGAAACTAATAATAACCACCGCGAAATAAGCCGTTGAGAATAAGAAGCAATCTTACCAGTTTCAGGCATATTTGCTATGTGTTGAATGTTCACAGCGACGTTAAAAATACTTTACGACCGCTCCATTTAAAATTTCGCAAATTTTTAATTAAATTTATAGTTTCTTTTACGGCTTCGGTGAGGAATATACGTGACAGTTAAGTTCGAAAACTAAGGATGCAAACTTTAATTATCGCAATTTATTGTTTACTCGTAAACGGTATTTATTAATTCGTGGCAAACAAAAAGAAAATACTTTAACGCGTGAATACTGAACGTGGTATCAAAACGATACGTCGATAATAAATGGAATAAAAAACGTTGCTTAAAGTCGTCTATTACTTAGGGGGATAACAATTTCCAACTCAATTATTGTAAATGGTGAGAAATTGCCTAACGGTGATATAATTACCGGCGAAATAATTACTGCCTTGTATCGCTCTTCTGCTAATTAAGAATTTTATAAACCTTGGCAAATATTTGTAAAGACGCAAGATTGGATAATTGACTATATCCGATGTCCGTTTCATGAAATAGTTTATTTTTGATTGAATATAATTGCATATTATGGTGAATCGAGGGTATACTGGGCTTTTGCAACAAATCGTATGTACCTACAGCAAGTTTAAAAGCATCTAAAATTACAAAAAAAGAAAAGAGGTATAATTTCAAAAATTGAAAACCTGTTACGAATCTTGAATAGTTGTGGTAAAGTAAATGCGAGAAAGAATGCAAGAAATGCATTCAACTTAAATCTTCTGTTAACGCTTGATAATTTAGACTAGAAAATAAACACTTCTGCTATTTATCTAATATACTTATCATTTAATATTTATATCATGTTTATATTTTACTTTAAGATTGTTGTAAGTTTAAAAAGGTCATAGATATAAAATATTTATTTTATATGACTTT
Organism: Cylas formicarius; assembly: GCF_029955315.1. Taxonomy (NCBI): domain Eukaryota; kingdom Metazoa; phylum Arthropoda; class Insecta; order Coleoptera; family Brentidae; genus Cylas; species Cylas formicarius. The sequence goes on along the minus strand of NW_026844326.1, from coordinate 14,208,269 downwards.
CTTTTATACTCATGTGACAACCCATTCTATGTAATTTTCTGCTTTAGGATTGACAAGCAAATTTTGTACTACTTGTACAACTACTGAACACCAAGCGTTAGATTCAGTCCCGTTCATTGGTGAGGTGAATTGTGGATCTTAAACAAGTTGCCTTATTTAAAAAAAGTCAAATATACCAGCTTGTAGTTTTTCCGTGCTAGTCCCTGGAAATTTATGTAACAAGTACCCACAACAAATTCCATCTCCGAAACCAAAGGTTCGTTAATCGCGTTGTGTTTTTCTTGAATCTTAAACACCAATTTTGTCTAAACCAGTGCTCATTTTTAATAAATTACTAACCAAAACAAGGGTATTTTGTATAGCCACTCTTCGGTCCAAGGAAAAAGCTTGAAATCAACTCAAATTCCCCGTCGATGTTCTTCGTATTTAATTTTTGTCGTTACTTGTAGATCCGGAAGATTGGGAAAAGTATAAAAGGATATGTTTTTGTCCTTTATCAGAAGTAACTATATCTCAAAAACTACGTATCAATTTTTTGTTCATTTTGGTGTTCCTAATTTTTCTATTTTCACAAAGTTCCGTTTGCCCTAGTTATTTTATTTTAATAAATAAAGATATAGCAATAAGAACCAAAACGTAATAATACTTTATGCATTACGTTTTACCTCAAAAATCAAAATTTATATGAAAAACAAAAAATGAGATAAATAAGAATTGAAAATCTTGATTTTTTTTTGCATTTTCGTAGCTTTTGTCTACAACTGGTTATAAGAAATATCTTGTTTAGTTATTTAATTGAAAGTGATCTAGTATATCTCCATTATGTTTAATAATATTATATTTTGCAATAAGTTTTATAAACGACACAGTGGCATAGTGCATAATTGTGTATTTTACAGCAGGGAGTAGAAAACCAAAAAAACCCACCTCTTATTCTGTAAGGACCTAATATGCAAATGCTCAATCTATTTGCCGCCCAATAAATACAAACAACATTCAGCTATTGCCAACATAAAAATCTCCTTTAAAGAAACCCGCAGAGAAGCTTAAATTACGCAAAATATTTTCGGAAAAACAAATTGGGAAAAAGTTATACATGTGTTGAAAACGGGTTGGAAAGGAAAATTGACTTCTTTCGGTGTGCTAAACTATGATTTATTATTAATAAATATAGTATATAATATATAATAGACAAGTATTTTTTTGCAACTTGCAAACTTTCGAATAATATGGCACTTCGAAAATAATTACCGGCAACGCATGCGTTGCGCGAAAGGAGCAGTAAGGTGTCAGGACGTTTCCTGCGATTCTGTTCGCCTGATACTTAATTCTCAGAATAAGTGAATTTTGTTTGATCCGCTGAATTCATTTTAATTAAGGAGCGCACATAAATTTAATAACGCCTATAATTTAAATTAGTCACCGATCTGTGGGTTATACCTTATACAATTAAAATGGAGGCGTGTCTCTCGAATTCCCTCGCCATCAGTGACGTTACCCGACGGCTAAACGGCACAACAGGGATCGAACGGATTGAAAATTAAAAATGGATTGATGTGGTACGTGGCAGTTAGTTGATTGTTTATCGTATGACATTGGCGGAAATAGAAACAAGTTTATTTATAATAAATATTATTTATATATTTATTTATTCTTGGGGGAAGTAAATTGCTAACCAATTAGATCAGGCGAATAGAATATGGCAACGGTGTTGAACGGCCACCCAATGATAACAACACCAACAAAAAGTTGTCAATCAACAGTAGTTACGTTTATGGCTTTTTCCGGTATTATGTTAAACAACGAATGCCAATAATAATGGAATATAATCTAGATGCAATTCCGGTGGTAAAAATTATCACGGGTTTATATACAAAAAACAAAGTCACAATACAGAAAAGTTAATAAATATTACAGTAACATAACCAAATTCCTTATCATCTTACTGAATAATGGGACAAAAGACAAAAACTTGCTGTGCCCTTTTCTTATCGGAAAGCTAAAAAAATATATAAAAATGATTAGATTTAATTCTTTCTACCACCATAAAGTTTTGTGCAAACCCAGTGTGATTGATGTACTTTTTTTATTTGAATTTTGACAACTAAAGTGGATATCGAAAACAATCGATTGTGTTTACGAAAAGATTTTTAAACGGCTCTGTGACAGGCGAACATGATCGGGCAGAAAGTGTCTTGAAATTCGCTCGTTAGCAGCCTGTAACGAGGATGATTTTACTTTGTTATTTTTTAAATGTAAATTAATTTCGTCTATCGCCTTTTTCAATGCAAATTGATTTAAATTTCATCATCTATTTAAATAAAAATGGTGGTTGTCTTTTGCTGGCGAAATAAATGCTTAAATTATTGGATTTCCTTTGACAGGGGACTAGAATATCGCACGAGGTGAGGAAAGGGTTGGAGCGTGGCCTGTGGTGGACAAATTAGTTCCTTATAGTATTATAATAGGATAGGACGACGGATTCAACGGTAATATCGCCTTCGGAAATCTTCTGGTTTGTAATAAAATTCGGGTTGGTCTTTGACGATTGTTACACCAAAACCAAGGATTTGATGTATTTTTGTTAATATTAATTTCAATTTCAATTCAAATAACCAATTCAATTCGATAACCAAGATATAAAGGCTTAGTTTAAAAGCGTTTTACATTATGTTAAGGTGGAATTTTATCTGTGAAGTGTCGATAAGTTCCAAAAACATAATCAAGTTGACAAAAATGATAACTAGTTGACAACTGCAAAAACAATTTTATCAATGAGGTTCAAATGAGAGATACGATATCTCCAATATATCAAAGTTCAAAGTTCCATTTTTTTTGAATTGAGAAAATTTTGCCGCTTTAAGGAATAACAAGCCTTTTCCTTCAAATAATGGAAATTTTGAAATTTTCATAGCATACTAATTTAATATTACTATATATTACTATATAGCATACTAATTTAATATTGGAACTTTTTTAGAACAGAAATATTCTGATTTTAATTAAATTTTAATAAATTTAGTTGTTTCAATAATTCACTTGAATAAAAATCAAAAAGTGAAGAATTATTTAAAAATCATTTATTATTTTTTCGTTTGAAAAAGAGTTGTACTTTTGAATGATTTATTCAAAGTGAGTAATAAAAATTGCAAAATCTCGATGTCCACATACTTCCCAGGGCGGTGTCAGCACTTCCAGATTTTGAAGTGCTGAAACTTGAATCTAATTAAATACAAATTAGGCCTTTATAATTATAAATGCCAACTTTCAACAAAATATTATATATAACATATCGTAAAAACCTGTTTTCTTATATTCAATGACCCGTATCTTGGAAAACAAGCATATCCTGACGTAAATGTGTATTTGAATTTATTTTCTTTTTTTGTGATAATGGAGTAGTTGACATTTTTCTGAGTATAGGGGAAGTTAAATCTCTCAGGTCAAAGGTTATGCTTTATACCTAGTTACACATGTTTATGTACCGAGTGTACAACCAGGTCTCTGTTTTTAAACACAAACATAAAATAATCCAGTACAAGTGTCAAAATAAGTATTTTTGATAAAAAATAGAGCTATAAATACCACGATAGCTCGTTCCTAACATGGTGCCAAAATCGAAAGAGTCGCCCAAAACAGAAGTGCTTATTTATCTAAGTCGAGATTGGTTAAGGGCATGGTCAGCCATCGGCGCAGCACTGCTGGTCACATTCCCAGCCATTACTTTCAATTCATAGCAGTGTTTAGCTAATCTCTAATCTCCAATCAATGTAGATAGAAATATTTGTCAACATGATACTTGATATTGACCAACTCTTTTTGTTTGACGAATTGACAATTGAAAAACACATTTTTAAAGTGCCTGAAGGTTAACTTAAGTTTTAGGATAGGTAATTTTATGTTTCTCAGAGATTAAAGAACATACTCTTAGTAAAAAGTAGTAAAAAGTATCGCCAAGCTAAAAGAGTGTTCCCGGCAAACATTCTAGCACGTGAGTTCGTTTTCGAACAGGATATTCGACAGATCGGCTTCTTTCTACTGAAGAAAACACTCTAAACACTGCCCGTGTTAAGCGATCTAATTCACGATCAACCGTACCGAAATCCGGCTCCGGCAATCTTCGAAACATAAACAACAATATGCTCGACGCTCCTGTTGGCTCCTTCCTTACCGGAACATGAAACAATAAAGATCGTTGGCTCCTACGCGCACACACGGTGTGTTGTACCCGCCTCGTCTCTACTTCTACTCTGTTATTAATAGCGATACGGATGTGAGATACCGACGCCCGTCGACTCGTAAACAAGTGTGTGTGCGGGGGTCATGGCGTCGAAGCCCCCCATCCCGACGCTCTGGACCGGAAATAGGTGATAAAGAACACAATGCGAATATTCGATTAGTTTTTTGCGTATCGAGCCTGTGCGGTTTTCATAAATTTTCGACTTCGCCGTCTAAGCTATGCTTTGGCTACTTTTGTTGAAAACTGTCAACACTTTAAAGACATACGAATATATATAAAGTGCTCCGAGATGCGTATAAATTTGGAGGGCTTTGACACTAATGACGGGTGCAGCAATTAAAAGAAAAATTGTGGATGTTTGTTTTTAACTTTTTAGTTTTTCAATATAACTCCATCAGAAATGAATGTGATAATAACAAATTGGGTTCGCCGAAACGAATCGGAAATCATAGTTTAGAAAAACATATCAATTATTATCATTACAATAATACAATATATTATTGAAATATTACAATATATGACCAATATTTCAATTTCAAAGCTTTAAGTACAATATTACAATATCAATTTGACCTAAACACCTAGGTTTTAAAAAAAACTGTATGTTTTATGTATGAAGAGTTATCCAAAAAATGGTTTTTGGCTTCTGCAGAAAATATTTAATTACTTTAGTTTTCCTTAAATACATACAATATTATCTCTAGTTTGATGGTTATTAGGTCTTGTCTGAAACGCTTATAATACATGTACTCAAGGTAAACAAACAATGTCCTACAAATATCTGCACTATAAATTTCAGTCTTTTAATATAATAATTTTAACTAGAGGATTTTGAATTACATACCACCCCCCCACCTCTCCCCAGCACCTAACATATTCAAATCCTATAGAATAGAAGCGGTTCAGAAGATTTTTTATAAATAAGTGTAATAGTAAAAAAAATTCGTAAGACAAAACATTTATAGAATAAAGATTTTATTTTATAACAATAGTTTGCTTAATTGATTCTGCTCAATATGTATATTTCAAAATTTGGAAAAATTTCTCCCAGTTATAGAAAAACTATACCTGCATCGTTACTTATATATATTATATTGTGGAATAATGTAAAAGTGTCCAAAAACATCTTTAATATATTTTTAATCCATTTAAACAATTTCACTGTGTCGTACGCATACGAAGTCACGTCTAAATTCCGTAATTAATTTATATGTAACAAACTCAAAAAGCTTCCCATTTTCATAAATTGAAGTCTAGCGTTTACCTAATTTCTAAGCAATTAAGTACGTACATTTTGAATTTACCTCCTGTCTTGGGCTACTTTATTTTCATAGTTAATATGTTTAAGAGTGTCAAACTTTTAATTTTAATTTTGCTTATTATTATTGTTTTTATTATCTATTATTATAAGTTATTTAAACCTGTTTATTCGGCAAATATATTTTATAAAACCATAAGTTTTGTACATTTTCGGGTTAATAAAAGCTTAATTACTTACATAACGCAGTTTTGTTTTGTCATTATAGAAACAAATCTGGGAATAAACTTACGTTTTATTAAAATTAAAGCGGTATTTTCAGAAACGCTTGTGCAAAATGGTAACGACGCAATGTTTTTTGAATATAGGAATAAAAGCTCAAATAATATTCTATACTCTTTTCACTTTTCAAAAAAAAAAACAACAACCTTGTTAGTGCCAAGTGTCATAGGTTTCTAGTTTAAAAAGTAAGTATTCCTATTTCACAGTGTTAAAATTGTTTTTAGTACGCAGTGGGAAATTTTAAATTTTTGATCTAAACGATTTGCCAGTTGCTATAAGCGGAGTAAAACGAGGTTTTAACGAGGTTAAAATTTAATTTCAATTTTAATCGGTCTCTCTGGAGGCTAGCGTGAGATATCAGACAAGTTGTCAACTGCTTAGAAATAACTAAAGCACAATTTATTACCCTGACATATAGCTGTAATAATATATTGACGAGCAAAAATTCTCTTTCAAAACCATAAATTCAAAGAAACAAGAATTATAATGAAGCAAAAAGCTCTTAAAGAATTCTAAAAGATGAAGTTTTTAAAATCAAATTAATTGATCTTCTTGTATTGACCTATTTATATAAGACATAACTAACGTATATGTTACATATAAATTATAGAAAAGATATTAAGACACAGAATTTCATATTTAGAACACTTTTCGCTTCACTTTACGATACAATCTGTACTAAAATACTGCAAATGTACGAAGTGGCTCGCGACCCTGAGTAACAAAATGGCACTTTCCGCACGGTTGATCAGTGCATAATTGAGTATTTTAGAGTAGGAAGTGGAAAAAATGTATTTTCTTTATTATGATTGCAAAATCAATAATATTACGAATATACCGGGTGACACAAGAAAGTGGGAATATTGCATAACTTTTAAACAGCTAGAGATAGCGATTTGAAATTTGGAAGGGTTAATATAGGTTGAATGTCCAATTTTTTGACAATATATAGTCAATGGTTGCACTTCCGCTTTGAGCGGATACGCCAATAACTTTCGAATTTTAAATAGCACAACCTATTTTTTATTTATTTTTTTCATTTTTGGATTCAGCAGATTGTACTACGTAGGATAGGACGGCTTTGCTCTTTTTTTTAATTTTGTATTTAATTTTTGAAAATTTTGTCTAGGAGGCTGTGACCATCATAAATACTATCACCCGGTCATGGAAAAAATTGTAAATGAAACTTTTCTTTAGTTATCTAATGGTAAATAGCATTTAATGTAATGAACAATTAGTTTTTTAGGATAACATAATTTTTTCAAATAACACCATAGTGGGAACAAGAACTTTTTAAAGCCGGTATAAATATGTTGATTAAGGTTATACTTAAAAGAATGATAGCTTTTTTTTTAATTCTCCTCAGAGATTCTCTTGAGATCTCTAATTCTAATGCCACTTCTCTTAGCGACGCAGCTAACGTATCCCACACCAATGATTTCCATTTGTTCACTTATCGTAAAATTATCATGTCGATTATTTTGTGGATTTCTCATTTTCAATTCCAGCTTTCTAAAGAAAGAATGTGCAGGAAGGCGACATCCAGGATAGCGAGCTGCATACAATGCACGGGCCTGTCGAGAGTTTTTTCTGCATTCCCCGTATATCAGAAACATATCAACTTTTTCTCCATTTGTAAATTGATTATTGTTTTCCACGATAATCAGATAAAAATGTACAAACTGTCAGAATGTTCAATCACGCCGACTTGATGAATAGAAGCAAAGCTACCTAAGTAATATTTTGTTTTTATTCAAATGTATTTACTTATCTGGTTTTTTCCTTCCTGTGAGTTTATTTTTTAACGGATTTTGAAAATTTCGGTGTCAAAATGTTGCAAAAAAAGTACCGATCTTAAAAAAAAATTGTTCCTACTAGGGTGCTATTTGAAAAAAACCAGGTTATCCTAAAAAATTAATAGTTCATTACCATGTAACCCGGTAAATAGTATTTACGATCGTCACAGCTTCCTAGACACAATTTTTAAAAATTATACAAAAAAATAAAAAAATATATATCCTGGTTCCAAAAATTCAAAAACATGTAGGTTGTGCCATTTAAAATTCGAAAGTTACTTTCGTTTTCGCTCAACAAGGAAGTGCAACCATTGACTACATATTGTCAAAAAATTAGACGTTCATATTAACCTATATTAACCCTTCCAAATTTCAAATCGCCATCTCCAGCCGTTTAAAAGTTATATTGTTCCCACTTTCTTGTATCACCCTGTATAATGATGGTCTGAATCATTGTTCTAAATTTCCTCGGGGTCGTAGTCGTTCCCACATAACGACATAAAAATTGTGTTTTGAATAAAAACGCTCCCTGGAAATATCAATCCTCTTATTACGTGTTAACTACGTGTCAAGTAATAACAAATACAATTTTCCCACACATGTTTCCCATCACAACATTGTCAAAATTTTACCGTGATTTTTCAGACGGCACGCCACTAAATATTAGAGTTAAAATTGACACGATTTGGTCGCGTGTTTGTTTTTAATATCAATAAGTACGGGTAATGTACGGGTTTGATTTTTTGTGAATATAAATACCCACTTGCGTTAAAGTGATGAGTGTCTACGGTACCAAGTCTATATACAAATTTGTTTTATGAAAATTCTTTGAATTAATCAATGCTACTTTACTTTCACCTAATCCTTAAAATTCCTGTAGATAATAATACTCGAAACGATCGTTTTAATAATTCAGCCGCCTTTAAAGATATCATTACGAGATTTTTAAATGAATTAAGATGATTCAAGTTGATGTTTCTATCTAATTTAATTAAACAAAAATATTTAAATGATGGAAGATAAAAACCAAGGGTCGCAACATGAGAACCTAAAATCGACGCAATGTTGCCATCATGTAAAATCACACGTTTCTTAAGGCTAAAAGACTGTACGTGAATGTCATCCTAACTTAGTGGCGAAGTTCATTTAGACGACGCGGCAACGTAGCATCCAGGTAAAAGGGTTTCCTATCTTTTTCCCGAGATTGTTAGATAAACGTTCGGTAAAATATTGTAGCTGTCAAAAGCGCTAATAGTCCAAAAATGGGGTAAATCAGTCAACTATGCCGAATAGTCACTTGGCTATATTATATATTGTCCGATGGAAATAAACAAAAGATTTTTTTTTCATGGAATAAAGCTGATCAAAACAAAATAAATAAAAGCTTCCTTAGTGCAGTTGTTAACGACAACGTTGTGAGTTCGTTTTTACTTGAATTTTAAAGATATTTCCTTGAACTCACCGTTCTATACTACAGTAAAAAATTTGTGCATTGTAATTTTAAGACGCTTGGTAATTAAGTCAATTAAGATCTCTGGACTCCTACTTAAATGCCGAGATACAAATATTGGGTAGCTTATTCATGTAGTTCTGATAAACTTTACCGAAATGCAAATCTTTTCTACCCGAACCTTCTGAAAAGGAGTTGATTAAATGACCAGGTATCGGTATTCTCGAGCAGTCGAAAGTCCTAATTGCTTGTTTGACTTTCAATAAGATACGACCAAAAATGAGCTTCTCAGATTTAGATGAGCGCCACTAAGATTGACACTGGCGAAGGAAACTTCCATTAATGTCCTAACCACTGCACTATTGGAAGGAAAGTGGTTAGTAATAGGGGCTCAATTGATTAAGATCGATCAGTCTGTCAGCTGGGAGCATCAGGTGGGAACTCTTAAAGTGTTTTCAAATTATATTGATTAAATATTATATTACGTTTATGCAGTTATAATAAAATCACGCGAGTACTAATAGAAAACATGATGATACTAAATATGGACAAATTATCAATAATTACCAAAATAAGTACAATAGGCGCTATTTTGTATGAAATATGAAAAGAATTAATAATATTTGAACGTATAGCAAAATAGTGTAAAGGATAAAGGTAATTCTACTGGGACAGTGAAAATGCAGTGTGAGTTGTGCTCAAAAAATATTTTTAATTTTATTCGCAGTTTTTTTGGCTTTCATTAAATTTTACTTTGAAATTTTTGCTGTTTCCAAAAAAATACCTAAATATGTTATACACCATACTGAAAAAGATTTAGTATATCAAAATCGATGTCTTAAGAGTGTTTGTAACTTTTAACATTTGGTCGTTTCTGTAAGTAACTAATGAACAGTTTTGAAATCTGCGCTTAGAAAATTGCCGCCACTGTCTTTGTTTTTGCCGATCTGCCGTCGAACAATAGAATCGGAACCTACATTTATTCGGTTCATCGCATCTACAACAACCAATAACTATAAAAATCACATAATATTAGACCGCATTGTATATCTTTGTCAGCTGTCACCCGACGCCGAATATTTCGGTGTGTCACCAAAGTAGTTGGGGTCGGACCCCATGCGGAGACCGAAACGTCGGTTTCTAAAAGGTAGTGCATTCATAATCAGATACGGATCCACACCTCAAAAGTTACGGCTCGTTTACAGCTTTTGATGAGTACAGATTTTTTCTCATTGTAGAAATTGAAGAGTACTTATAAGATAAAATTATTCTGGATTATGCACGTTATGCATCCTCAAATGTACTCGTAAATATTACATAAAATCAACTGATCGTATAAAAATAATTTAAACTTTGCACAGAAGTATTACAGTGGGCAAAATATTTTCTTCCAGCAAACTAAAGAATGAAATGCAATAATTTCTAACAAAATGCATCAAAAAAGTTATTAAAAAATGTCATCTGGGCGACCTCGACAATAGTATAAATTTGTTTTTTTTTTTTCGTTACCATAGAACAAATTCGGAAATGTAATTTACTGTAATTAATTATAACTAAATATGTAAATCATTATTAGACACGTACTCTCTGTGAGTTCTTTGAGTAATTACATGGTTCAATATTTAAGGATTTAAATTAAAAATTTTTAATGACATTTGAAAAAACAACTATGCAGGTATTCAGTAGAAGAGGTTTTTGGATGTCTTAAGGAAATGAGGACAACAGCTTTTTAGCACGTTGCTAGTTTATTCACCATATTTTCTTTGAGAAAAGCTTACAAAAGGCAAAAAATATTATATAAGCATGAAATTACAAATTGGTATGGATTTATATTGGATATTAAGTGACCTAGCGTATACCTAGATCAACCTGTATTACATGATATCATAATATCATAAAAGGTAGACGTTTTGAATGTAACTTCAATGACTTTTTATTACAACTTTTTATAGTTGAATTTAATATAACCTATGTTCTATGACAACATGGAACAACTGCTAATGTAATTCATACATGTAATACCTTTTTTAAATTTCATGAGATTATTATTAAAGTTAATAAATTTAGTTATAAATAGTATATAATGCAACAATCGCACAGGAATAGTCATGTATTAAAAACCTATAGAACGTAAAAAGGGAATGACCCAAAATTAAACTTTTGGCATCTCTCATTGCTGTGGTAATAATATACGGCACTAAAAGTTTGTCTGTGAGATACGGGTTTATCCAGTTTTTTATTGTCTTTACTCAAAAATCATCATCATCTTTCGTAATTTCGACTGCAACCGACTAATGTAAAGTGCAACTTAAGAAAATGTTACGCGACGCAACGTCCATTAAAGATAAGTGTGTACTATATTACAAATGCGCCACAAACGAGACAAAACAAATGAAAGAGCGATAACAATCAGCTCATGCCAAAATGCCAATTTGCTTCTCGAGGTTGGTCGCCTCCAATAACGGACCTTCCCATTTATCTCACATCGCTAATATTTAGTCTGCAGATTTGTTACCTACACAAACATTGTGTCCCAGTTTGATTAATAGTTCAAAGGAACCAGAATAAAATAGAAGATCAAGGTCCTGCAATAAATCATTTGCACCGCGTAGATTTATGTTATAGCCCGGCACTTTTAGTTTGCGCATTCAATTGAATACACAAATAAAGCGCGAAATGTTTAATAATCCATCCATAGTTTTCCTCTTTAAAAAAATAATTGGCCGTGGCAAAATGCACGTTTCAAAAAATAGTGTTCGATTGCGGATTATTCCCCAATTAAGCGGTTAAGCTAATTGTTTTTCTATTCAAATTAAATCTACGTGTAGATCGTGATTCAATTGGGAAACGGCTGCTGAACAGGTTTCTTAACTAAGTAAAAATCGCTGCAAAGTGTTAACTGCTAATAGATTTTAAGGCTGTCATGAAATTCCAAGATAGATAGACGCACGAATTATTACCAAACAAAGAGTTGTATTTGTTGTTTATGATATTTGTTGTGGGTAGCCTTCTGAGATATTTATTATTTACAATTCATGGGTGGTTAATTTTCAAAAAAGCATCTATGATTTGATAACAGTTCTGTCAAACTAGATTAAGAAAATAGTTTGTTTAAAAATTATAATTCGATATTCGATGCTGAAAATCTTTATCCAAATTCCAAACTCTGAAGTGAAAATAATAATACTAATAAATATTAGATCAAAAAGTATATATTCCAGAATTATTAGCAAAATGTATTACTTATTTAGCATACCATTTTGTCATTCGATTGTATGATGCAAATAATAGATACAATAAGTTATTTCCTTACACAAGTTAACAAAAACAAAAGTGCTTTTTCTGAAAAATATGCTACCCTTTAAAATATTGTTTAACTTAATTACTGTTACCATTATAATTAGATCAATCCCAAAAACTTATCCAATTTGTGTGTAAAGCCATACAGTACAAACAAATGGGTAGAGAAAGTCTATACTTGTTAATTAGTAAAAGGTCAAATTCCTTCTCTTCTGCCTGAGTGGTCTATTGAAGAGGAAAACATTTTTCGAAGTGGTTTGTTCTTCACACACTTTTAGATCCCTCGTCGTACAGCTCTGGCCGAAGAAAATAATTTAACAGGGTTGCTTAGCCAGTGTTATTTTATTTTTATGATTTTTTAGTGATATTGAAAATGAGGATGTTGCAGAGCAATAGTCGGTGACGGCACAGTCGGCAATAAAATGCCAAATAGAATAAAACAAATATAAAAAAAACAATGTTAAATTGTTGTCCGAAAACTCTGTTCATGCAAAAAAAAAGAAACAATACCAAAAAACCATATAAACCATAATTAATTTGTATTTACAACGAAACATCTTCGGTGGTACCGTTATATCAAGTTTTTTTTTATTATAAATTCTGTATACGTTATACAACTGATCCAATTTTCTTTGGTAACTGACTGGAGAGCTGCCTTCCAAACTACTGCAGCACCATCGTAGCTTGCCTGGCTTGCAGTATTTTAATTAAAAAATATTTTGCACTGAGCCCACGCCAATTCTATGGCACACAATAGTATAATGACAATAGTAATAATAGTAATAATGACCCATTTCAGAAACTATTTCATCTGGAACATACGACAAGTTTTTTTTTTGTAATTTTTGACAATTTTTAACAACTCACATTTAAGATCATTTCCTATGTCTAGAATAATAATAAAAGGCGGCATTTCGAGTTTCGGCAGCAGTTTTTCAAAAATGCCACCGTGCTTTGTAGTGGAAACTGGTGGTACTACGGGGGTTACAAAAAAAAATACAAAAGTTATTTCTATTAAAATGACCTTTTTTTTATTTTCCTAATCGCCACTTTTTTATATACAGGCTGGTAAAACAAAGTTACATTTTTTAAAATAGAACACGCTACATTTTATTGCATTTTTGGATAGTCCTTTCGAAGACAAACTCAGCGATATATATGAGTATGGGTCTGTGAGGCACCGTTTCGAACTTATTAGCGATCATCTTCAGAATTCTTGTTATGTTTAAACCATCATTGTTGGGTTGCTTATTAACTTTTTGATATTTTTTTCCGTCCATTATTTTTACGAAAATAATGTGTTTCTTTAGGCAATGATCAATTTTTAAATATTTTCTTAAAATAGCCACTTCAATAGCAATTTCAATTGAATACATTATTTTCCAATAATACATAAATTCTCTTACATTTATAATTTAAGAATCTTGTAAAAAAATATTCATATTCCAAATGATATAGACCACATCTTTAAAAAATATATAAGAACCTGCCTGTTGAAAGACACAGACACAAAATTGATGATATTATTAAATTTGACCTTTTCATCGCAGTAGCTTAGAAAACAATAGTAGTTCTCTGTTGTGGTAATATTACTGATTCTTTGACAGGTATCAGTGTATTATAATATTTTAATCGTATTTTTTCGGACTTCCACTATTTTCTATTTATTTTATTAAGATGCATTTTTATTGAGTCTATTTTGTATAATTTATACGAAGGGGAATAAGTTGACCTTTTAGATCGCCAATAACAAATGTCCGGCTCTTGCTCTCAGACAATATAGAGCCAAATGTCCCGATAGGCGATTGCCAGGAAAAAGAAAATTCCAAAATATACCAGCAGTTTCGAGCAAATGGCAGTGTATTAGTGAAAAAAAGTAGATGCCGAACGGTTTTGGATGAAAATATGCAGCTAGATATTCTTCTGCATTTTGAAAATACTCCAGATGTGGACGTAAGACGCACACTTCAAACATATTTAAAAATTAACAGTTATAAGCCATTTAAATTCACACCAATACAAAAATTACAAAAAGCAGATTTTAACTTAAAACTCGAATTTTGCAATATAATGATGGATAGGAATTTTTTAGATAACATATTTCAAAATATAATTTGTACCGATGAATCAATATTTACAACGGCTGCGGTGCAACTATTAGAGTTCAGAAAAAAAAAATGTTTTTTGAAGTAAACAAGCAGGGGCGAAGATCCGTGAAAGTATGGTGCGCAATCTGAAGATCTAGATTACGATCTAGAGGTACGATATTTAAACTCATTAAGGAACGTAATTCGGCCACTTATAAATAATAATATTCCCCAAAGAGAGCATCCAAAATGGCGCTCCTTGCCATCCAAGTGCTGCAATCATTCGTTATTTAAACGAAAATTTCAGAGAGTGGATTGGACAACACGGAACCAACTCCTAGCCAGCGAGGAGTCCAGATTTGACCCGATGGAGTTTTTTTTGTGGATCACATTGAAAGATATCGATTACAAAGATAAACCGTCTACAGTTTTGGAAGTGCTGCAATGCTATGCTATGCTATGCTATTTGAATGAAACGAATTACATCTCAAATGCTCTATACCATTTAGAAATCGCATATACTACTTGTAATCATCAAAACTGCGGACATATTGAAAAACTAATTTAACTAAAACGTAGAAATAAGTAATTTGAGAAATTTGGCAACATTGTACAAAGCTTAATATTCTGTTTTTAATATGACTTCTTAACAATGCTATAAAAGGGTTGTGAACAAGTTGACAAGGAGCTAATTGCCAGTTTCATATCTTAATAATTTAGATCTTATGCCCAGTTTTTAAGTTTATCTGCCCATTAAGCCAAAACGATAAATCAGAGACCCGGACTATGTTATATAATTGAAATTGCTATTAAAATCGCTATTCGAAAGTCCAATAATATACAGGATGTCTCATTTAAGAATACTAAGAAAAGTGTCATTTTGCGAAACTTGATACCACCGTGTATTTTAAGAAAATATTTTAAATTTGATCATGGCCTAAAGAAACACATATTTTCGTAAAAAAAATAGATGGAAAAAAGTTTAAAAAGTTAATAAGCAACCCAACAATGATGCTTTAAACATAACCCGAATTCTGAAGGTGATCGCTAATAAGTTCGAAACGGTGCATCACAGACCCAAACTCATATATACCGTCGAAATTGTCTTTGAAAGGACTATCCAAAAATACCATAAAATGTAGGGTGTTCTATTTTAAAAAATGTAACTTTGTTTTACCACCGTGTATATATAAAAGTTACAATTAGGAAAGTAAAAAAAAATAAAGGTCATTTTAATAGAAATATCTTTTGTATTTAATTTTTTTTTTGTAACTCCATTAGGTTTCGAGATAAGGTATAGGCCCCTCTTCAATGGGCCACCGTGTACAACACCGGGCCTTAATAGACAAACACTTGCAGGTAAAATCTGTTCATAGATATAAGAAAGTGACTAAATGATACGAATTAAGGAAAGATCCGGGCAAGCTGTAAGAATGAAATATGGCCGACCAGGTCCGTACTTTGCTTAGAATTTAATTATTTGGGGTTTTGTTAGGAAAGATACTAAACAATATTTATTTATTTATGCATGTATTTATCTTTAAAGCTAAAATAAAATTACAAATTTAACACACAAATTAATTTCAACACCGGTTTCATCTTTTTCAAGTCTCCTAATTAAGATATCTAATGTAGGCACGCTTTGTTCCTCGTATAACTTGTAAATTTTACGCCGTATTATATCTTGATCACTTTCATCTACAGTCGAGAAAATATCAGCATCGCTTCTTTTTTTCCTCCCTGAAATGGGATTATTCACAATTTTCCATACAGTTGATGTTGGAATTTTCCTCAATGTGGTCGTTTCTTCTAAAGATGCTTGCTTGCTGGCACCACGTTCAATAAGAGTCAAATAAACATTGTTTATAACTTCCTTAGTCTCAATAGAACAGTGTTTTCTACATTTGGGCGGGAGCATCCCCTGATATCACTAGACTCCCACATATTTTGCATAATTCGCACACGATTCAACACACGCTGGATTACACACGAAATAAGAATGATTACTAATAAACTTAAACTAAGTAGTATACCAAAGCAAAGAATATTAAACACAGGTAGGTATAAAATTATTTTCTATTATGGACCACAATTTTGCCTGAATTTAAATTCCGAAACTTAAAGTAATAATCTTGTTGCATTGCATATTAATGACCACCCTTGGATAATCCCATTCAAAAGCAATTGGTCACTTTCTCATATCTATGAACAGACCATAAATGGGTTAATTTTGCCATTGTTAGTGAAATAGGTAAAATAAAAAATGGTTTTATTTCCAAATCCATAGTCATTGCCATCGCAAATTCTACTGACTATAGCATTCGTTTGTGTTAGATCAGGCAGGGCCTACCTAAAAATGACATATATAGGATAAGTGCATTGTTCACAAGAATTGTACATCAAATATACATTATTATCATGAAACGGCATTTGCGCTTCCAATATCTACCCTAAACGCTATTTGGATGATGCGATTGTTGTAGAACTATCGTATACATTTTACAGTTGCGCATCACCGTGTAATGATCAAATTAGCCATGAAAAAACAAGAGAAGAGAAGCGTGGGTTTGCTGGATCAATATTGATTCTAAATGAAAATCGTGGGCAATACCTATTGGTTAACATAACTTATGCCTTAGCGTTTCTTTGAATAAGATAATTTGTAAACGAGATTCTAACAAACCCGGTTAAAATTTCCTTACTCAATTAAAACATCGAGACGGACGTATCACGCAATAAAATTATTTGTGCAGTAATTCGATATTATCGGTAGGCGCTTTAATATGGGCACCAATATTTTCTTGGGTACACTTATGCAAATGTATTTATTGTTATTGTTGTTTGCACTGTCATTCACCGGTGTTTATTTAGCGTTTAGATTTTTTTACTGTGCCGTCACTAATTGCTAGTAACTGCCCGTGAGTGGATTTCACACCTTCTGTATCCGTCGTATATTTTTTAGGTCACGCTTCGCTCGAACGGTCAATTTTCGTAGACGACCTCAGTGAACAACTTATTTTGCTAGATATTGGTAGACGGAACTGGTAATCGTTCGCGCGGCGACATATTCACTACTTAATTGATATTAATATGAATGGTTTATCGTTCCTGTCCGGCGGCAAAGAGATAAGATATATGAACATAAATTTTTTTAAACATTTTATTATATCATGTTAAACAACAGTTACAGAGTTGATAGGTTTTTGCTGTTTTGTTCGTTGGTGGATATTTTCCCATATATTCGACTCTTCAAACCTAGCAATCTTGAATAGCGATTTGAACTAGTACCAGTAAAAACCATAGTGATTGTGACTACAAAATACCAAAACAGTTAAATAATTGTTACTCTTACCTGGTGTTAGGAAAGTGAATTTTTTCTACTCCCGTCTGTAAAATGCATAATTACACACCGATCTAGCGTGCGGGAAGCGTCACTTTACCACGTCAGTTTCGTTTCCCACGGATCCGAGCCACTTCGGACATTTCCGGGATTTTACCGCACGGGTTTGGGAGCAATCGGATGTTTTCGGAGATATTTCCCACGCCTTGAATTTTGGCGTTTGCATACGTGTTGTTTTGCGAAAATGTAACCAAAAACTAACGGTCGTAAAAAAAGTATAGTATGCAATACGTTCGGTAATAGTATATTATGCAACAAGTGCAGTAAAGGGCATACCCAACGTGTTGCATACTATACTTTTTCTACGACTGTTAGTTTTTGGATACATTTTCGCAAAACAACACGAATACATCTACTGACATGACCGTCAGAATTCACAAACGCTAAATTTCAAGGCGTGGGAAATATCTCCGAAAATATCCGATTGCTCCTAGATCCGTGCTGTAAAATCCCGGAAATGTACGAAGTGGCTTAGATCCGTGGGAAACAGAACTGAAGTAGTAAAATGGCGTTTACCACACGTTAGATCGGTGTGTAATTAGGCATTTAACAGACGGGAGTAGAAAAACTCTTATATGACTTATATGACTCATTTATTAAACAGTCGCTGTGCTGCGCTCCGCTCGTGTCAAACAAACTCGTGAATCAAATACCTTTTACCGCACTTGCTGTATAATATACTAATAATAAATCATTAACGGCACTGTTGCATGCTGCTGCAGCTCTGAATCTGAATGTTTCAAGCATTAGTACGATATCTAGAACAGCTAAGAATAACGAAGTCCTAAAATCTTCTGCAAAAAAGAGTGGATTTTGCTGTTATTCGTAATGTCATATGCCTGTAATTCTAGTAAACCAATTTCAATATTGTTAAAAAAAGAAGATACTTTCAGATATCCTTCACAACTTGGCAACAGCGCCACTTTTCTATTCGATGACGATACGGACGAGATTTATTTTGAATAAGAATTTGCAAATTATGGATTGCTTACCTTTCATCACAGTTGCAGTGCATCAACGTATTCATCCTCCAGTTGAACAATCCGTACTTGGTTTCGAACCCTCCGATCCAGAACGGGCAGAAGAGGTCGTGCCTTCTGCAACATTTGTCTGTCCTAGAAAACCCTCCTAGTCGGGTATATTTATCAGCGGAATACCCTTTACCACACCATTTGGTACCAGGTACGCGTAGAAGGTCTGAGATGTCTCTCTTGGACCTAAAAACTTGCATTGCTCAAATGTATGTATCAAAAGCACCGCCATATTATTATATATGCAATTTGCAAGAATTGAATTTAATTTTTCTTGGAAATACATCCGGGCGCATGAACATACTAATTTATTATTTATTGTCTATTGGTTGGGCCTGATAATTAAGGTTAATTGCTAAATGAGCAAACAATTTACAGCAACCTTATTGGAACTGCAGCAATACCATAAATTAAATTAAATATTTATGCTATTTAAAATTGAAAATAAATAGAAGAATTTAATCTCACACAGTTTTAAAAATAGGCCGCTTCCAGAAGAATAAAAAACTGAGTAAATGTTTTTACAATATGTTTTAATTTAGATCATTGGAATAATCAATCGTATATACAGGGTGTCGGAATAGTGCGTCGCTGGTTGATATCTTGGAAACCGTTGGCGATAGAAAAAAATGTTTTAACTAGAAAGTAGGCACATGAGACCCATTACCTAAAATCATTTTCATTAATGTATACAGCTTTTGGCCGAAGTAATGCTATAAATACGATTTATTTGCTAAGTTAATACAATTAGTCAGCGTTATAGAGGGTGTCTGAAATATAGGGCAGAAATGAAGAAATCTTAAAATATTCTATCTCAGTTTTTATGAGCGGAATATATATTTTTTAATATATGCTAGTTAATTAGATGTTTTCTGATCTCAGTTTAATGCATTAATAATTAATATGTTTGCTAGTGATCCATTTTCAATTAAAAATTATGCAGTGACGTATAAAAATTTGAATTTTGAAAAATCTGCCTTTTGCATTTGAAGTTTCTATAAAATAATAGTATTTGTCAATTAAATTTGGTTTTATTTTATTCATTATTTTATTATTGTTTATCATTATTTATTATTTTAGTATTATTATATTATATTATATTATTTTATTATTATTCGGAGACTGCATCAGATAGGTGGACTATTTTCTATTGAAGAGAAGGATTTAATCTTAGAAACAGCATGAAACAAGAAATGTATATCTCATTTTAAAAAAATGAGTTATGATATTTTGATTTTTTTCATTTTCTCCGCACTGTATATAGCGCTGAATGATTGTATTAACTTAAGCAATTAAATCGTAGTTTCAGCAATGTTTCTACCAGAAAGCAGAATTCTACAACAAAATTCACACCATTTTTGAAAAAATCTTGCAATTCATATATTTTTTGCAAAATAGCAAATATTTAAAAAACTATTAAGTTTAGCCACGGCAAATATTATACAAAACGTGGGTAAAGAATTAACGGCTTCCAAATGTACTATATATTGATAAATTAAACAGCTTAAGATATTTTTACTATAAATAATATTTTTTTTACTATTTTATTTAATGTACTTTTATATTCTGGGTGTTATTTTCTTAATGAGTGCGCAATACGTATTTAGATCGTTCCCAATACTTAAAATTAATTCAGAGCAACAAATTCGATTGCAAAAAATAATAAAAAATGTATACCGGGTATAAATTATTTGCTTGTGTTTAATTCGTTTTGAACGTGCGAAAAATGTTGACATAATTTCAAGCGCAAATGATGCGCTTCTGGAAAGTATTGTCGGCAGATTGATTTATTTTTTGGTACAAAAATAACCCGACTTCATTATCAATCAGCCGCGAACCTTAATTATCTTGGTAATTCCCGGGTTGTATGGCGATTATTATTTCACGCGTACGTAATTATTTTGAACGAGGCTTTAATTTAATCGAAAAATATCAACGCCCTTGATCATTCTTGGAATTGTTTGCTATTATTACCGATGAGACAATAGAACATCATCTGTAATAATATGCGATAAAAGACCCTGTATTAAGAATTCTGATCTGGTACATCAGAGTTACAATAGAAGTGATAGAAGTTAAAAAGCCGTTACAGCGCAACATGGCGCTCAAACAACCAGCTGCGAAATAAAAGCTACTAAGGAAATTAATATTTTTACATTCGCATAAATTGTTTTGGAGCGTACAACTTTCTATACTCACGCACTTGCTGGAGTATCTGGTTAATGCCGGGGCATTGAAGAAAGTGAAATAAAAACATTTGAATATATAAATATCTTGAGATAAGTTGAAATTTATTCATTCTAGACCGATGTATTTTTACCTTTGATCGGGAAGTGTTTTATTATTTCTTATCATGGCGTCTGCGTCGGTTTTGATTTCCAAATGCTTCATATGGCAAATTTCGCGCAACCTCGTATAATTTAACCACGTATATTCTTCTGGCAACCGTTTGCCGTCCAGAGAAATGACACTAATATTCGAGGTAGATATCAGATTGTTCAGATCTTTCTTAAAATTTGTTAGGAACGATTTCACTTGCGCCCTCTGGTGGCCGAATTCGCAGTCTCTAAGTAGGTTGTTTTCGTCGTAAATTAACTGGATGAGGTGCTTTCCGTCTGATAGTTGGCGAAAGTGAATGCCCGTATTGGAACTGAAACAAAAGAAAATTTTTAAAATTATTTTATAATCGAACAACCGTTTTTTGGCGAACAACAATGTTTTGCTTTTTTCTGCAGCCGTTGCCGTTGTGTAAAGGCGGAGTTGTTTAATTTAAAATTTTAGATAGACATTAAATTATGATTCACCTGTAACCAAGCCTTTTTACCGTGTCAGTTTAACAGTATGGTTATTGATTTCAAACATTAACCATATGCAGAAGCTAGGAAATTTTTGGGAGTGTACCTACTACGGTTAACGGTTCAGTTTTTCGAGAATGCAAACAATACCGAAAGCTATATTAAGTAAATATCACTCGCAACCGATTATTGCCCAATATTTGGTTAAAAGTTAAACGATACAGCTGATACAATACCTCTAGATTCAGTTCAATTTATATTTTAAGCCGATCATGTTTTTACTATAATTGGCATTTGGTAGGCAATTTTTATTAGCGTAATTAATTATTTAATAAAAAATAATAAATAGGTGAAAAATAATTAAAAAAAAAGAGAATTGATTAAATTGCATAAAATGAAAAGCACATCTTTATAAAACATAAATATATTAGTTTATTATGCTACTGTTACTTTTTTTTTGATATTTCGATAACCTGGAGCCATGATATTTAATGTATTGTGGGATATTCAAGGTATAACTTTCAATTACCAGTAAATAAAGTAAGGTTAATAGTTTTTATGATAATAAAAATCATAATAAAATATTTGCTTAAATTTCAAAAAATCATTCACTATATCCTATGATAATAATGATAACAATAGTAATAAACATAAATTAAAACACACTTAAACAAATCTGATTTAATTTTTTGCAATATTGTTTAAATAATGTATTATGCAAGTCATACTAAAGAGCTGAAGATTAAAGAGTTAATCCAAAGATGGTTTTAGGAAGAAAAGTTGAAATGAACATTTGTTCTAAACCTATTAAATTTGGAACTAGGGGTTGTTAAAATTTAGATTTTTTAAATTAACTTCCTAGACATTTTTATCAAATTTGGTATCGACAGGTATAACTAAATGTCGTATTTATTGTCAGATGTTTCTACACAATCGTCTGGAATTAAAGTGGACGTTTCAGTTAAACTTAAAATTGCTACAACCAGATCGCCGATTTATAATCAACATACTTTGTATTCAGATCTTTACGAGAACTATACTCGTTATCTATTATTAAACCTGTACCTCTATATTATCATTCACAACACTTGAGTTGTCGATTCGACGTAACAATGTTGAATACGAAATCGTCCTTAAGTCAGATTTGTACCGTAGGTGAGAACTTGCACCACTCTAAAAAGCAGATTTATTTAATTAAGTCACTAACGGGCAATAGATACCCCATTGTTATATTTTCGGGACCTGTTAAGCTTGGTTCCTACGTCAATAACAGGAGCAGCAAAACAAAGAAACTTATTCTACAAAGACAATTACCATTAAAAAAAGTTTTTTAAGAGTTGTTTTATAAGACTATTTAAGAGCGGTACGCGGATTAATCCGGGGAAAATATTATTTTCACGTCAAGTGAACATTTGCTTTAAAAGTTATGTGTATACCTAATGCTAAATAGTGTCAATAAAAACCATGAAAAAAAGCAAACCCAAACCCAAACATTTCTCTAATGAACTTTCGTATTCCCAATGGATATGCAACTCTGGCTTTAGAGAATCTTATATAGTATATGGTACAACTAGGTGCTATATTAATTTGCATGTCAAACTCTGTGTATTATTTGATAAAGAATAATATAATATTGAATATGCTCCGCTCTCAATAACTCAAAGATAATGTTTAGTGTAACTGTAATTTTGTATTCTGATAGAATAGATCAGTTGTCAAATTTGCATAAAGGTGCCTATTTTTCAAGACAAATAAAATGCATTCCTCTATTCCTCTCCAGTAGCCGTTAAAAGATTGTTATTTAAAAAAATAAAAACAATGACGTTGCAGGAATTCTTTATTAGTATGTTTAAATTTTCTATTGCTCATCTTTTTCACGGTACCTGGCAAAACATTATACAATTTCAGGTTCAATGAGTTGTTCTCAGACTTCCTCAATCTAAACCTAGGCCGTCTAAGGAGATCCCCCGAACGAGTTGAATAGGCATGGCAATCGGAATTAGCGCTAAAGTTTCCTTTCGTTCTCTGTATCTCTAATAACTGGTAGTTGATATAGATGCAAGGAAGGGGCATCACTTACTACTATATACTATATATATATATATATATATATATATATATATATATATATATATATATATATATATATATATATATATATATATATATATATATATATATATATATATATATATATATATATATATATATATATATACTATCGATCATTAATACTATATTGGTTTTGTCATTATTTACTATGCTAGTTTATTTTTTTAAACTCATTACTGTATCTACTTATTTTAGAACCTATCAATAGTCCTTACAGGTGCGCTCTAATGCAACTATGTGTTGTACATCATGAAGAGAATTGCTCCCGTATTACTCCCGTTACCCCATCTATTTAATGTTGCTGCTTCCCAATCACTACCTGATAATGCCTACGTATTAAATATGATTCAACCCGTGTTAAGGCTATTACCTGAAGTTCAAATGAAAATTTTTAAGCAAAATTTTAAAACCGACCTTAACATAAACCTTTAACACAATCCTGGCGAAATATCTCCTCCCTCAAGAAATTCCAGCCCAATTTGTGTAAATTGAAATAACGCAGTTTGAGTTGACATCCCTTTTATGTTACCATGCTGGAATTCATTAATTAGATTGTTAGCCTGCAGACAGTCTACAGGTCTGCAGAGATGTTGATGTTTAAAAGCTGTTAGCTTATTTGTATATTTTTCGGTTGCCCTTTTTCCAAAAAAACGCAATATTTTTGCTCTATCTGGTCTTTTTTTATATAGCGCTCTATATGTTAGAAGTGTTATTTCATTAATATTTATTTATTTATTCCATGTTAGGCATGATTTTCAAATGAATTGATATTTATGAAAGTAAGTGTGATTTGGCATCAGTGGATAATATTAGATTTCTCTGCAAAGCAACAGAGTTGGAGCAAAAGCGTCAATACAGCGGGAATTTAATGAATTAAATGGAATTATTGATAATATACACTAACAGCTTAGAGATTTGTAACACATTTATTAGAGTGATAGATTATTTCATATCCAAGCTACTATATTTATTATTCCAAGTTCTTAACTACATCTATAAGTTCGCTAGTGTTAACAAGATCAATCAGCATTGGTTTTACATTAACATGCAGTCGTAGGTAGCTTTTCTTTATTTGGATAATGCGTCTGTTACTGCATTTAAGGGACGCTGTAGAATTACAACAACAACAAAAAAGTCCACGTTATATGGCAATTCGTACAAATGCATGTGAGGCGGCCTTTTCTAAACCTTTTATAGCTGCTCGAAAATCCGGGTGCCGGCGCCATTTTATTTTATTTCATTTTAATTAAACTACTTCGGTCGCGTTTTTCCTACGTGTTTGTATAGATGCTACATATAATAAGTGGGCGTTTGATCCTAATACGACGTGATTCGAATAACATACCGACGTTTGAAACGCCAGTATATTTTACATGAGCACAAACTAGAATGCCTATAAACTTGATCGCGCAATAATCTTAAGGAACATTTTTTAACGAGATTTTCACAGTTACCTGCTGCTAAAATTAGCTACCTGAAACAGTTAATCCTTATAAGGGAAATCGAATCATTTGCGTACTTTTAAGACAAATTGGAAGGCGTTGCTCGTTTCATTGGCGTCACGTTCGGCTTAAACTGGTTGCCGATGGAATTTCGGTATCAACAAGTCAACAAATAAACGACACTGCAGAAGTTTTTCAAATTCTACAGTTTTTGAATATAATTTTCTTTCGTAAATTCCAACCAAATGAAATTTTTAAAAAATTACCTGCATCATAAGCAATTACTAATTTTTGAGATAATGAATCAATTTTTGTTCGGCTCTTTAATAGTTAATTTTAATTCGTTTTGAACCTAAAGTTTATCATGACATTTCAATTAATTAAAGTACCGTTATATTCGAAAGATGGAAATGTAAATCAATAATTTAAAAAGAAAGAAAGATATTCTACAACCCAAGCGAAAAATAGGTGTCATTATTTTTGTACATTTCATTTATTTCTTAACAAAAAAATTATTACGGTTTTTAGTTTTTAAGAATATGTTTAAGATTGAAATCTATATATTACAGCTTCTGTATGAAATCAAATTGCCGGTCTTCCTTATGAGCTTTAAAATTTAAAAAAGTAAAAGTAGGAAAATTTTTAAAAATATAAAATTACTAAAACATTTAAAAAAAAGTTAGATTTGAAAAACTCATCAATATATCAAAAATCACTCGAATTTGCATTTTATTTTTATTTTAGATTTGTTCATAGTACTTTAACAATGCTTTTAAAATACTAAAAAAAAATCTTTGAGAGGATCATTTTCTATGCAAAAAACTAGACAACAGCAATCCCTCTTCAAATATCTGTAAATTATTTAAAGAAAATACCAATCCCGGAACCTTTACTCTGTCAATATTTAGGAAATGCTTTAAATCTGCAAGGTGAAATCTGCAAACTGCGTATACCCGAAAACTGTTGTGGTATCTGCACTTTGTTAGTTAATTTTTATAGTTTGAGAATCAGGTTTATTTGGTTAATTTGAATTTGTAACCAAAAAAAGGTAAATCGCCATTGCAATAACAAAGCGAAAGAGGATAACAGCTACCAACACATTTATTATGTGGCTTTTCTTTCAGATTCTTCAATGAATTACATAATTCAACAGTTGTTTTCCAAATGTCCAATACTGCAAATCACTTTGAACATATAATTCTCAATGAAGTTCTGTAAATTCTGTAAAATCTCAAAAAACAATCGCTTTGGCTACCGTTATTACTTTCGAAAATCGATAAAATGGAATTTTTCGAAAGGATCTGCGCTCATATAAAAATTTTATATCTCGGTACCGATAGGTCTTATGGGATTGCCGTTGGTACATAAATAATCACCGTCGAAAAAAAAATATTTTTTTGTCTGTTTGTCCGTTCTCTGTTCTCCCATTCTCATCTTTTGGTTTTTCTTGAATAACTTTCGAACCGTTGGAGCTACAAAATTAAAATCTCCCTCCTTTTTGACCCTCGACCAGGCACATAAGCTTATAAGAAATGGCTCTGATCCGACGCCGGTATCCGTCTGTTTTTTGCGATTTTCGACTTTTTTTTGGACTTTGCTATGGAACACGATAAGTGTCCGAAATTTGAAGCAATCGACTTCATATTGGGCACATATATGCAGCTTTGCCCCATGACAGAATCTATTGAAAATGTAGGGGCATTTTTCCAAAACTGTTTACGAGACCAAATAAATTCTTGAACCAGAAGAAGCAGAAAATACGGCTCTATAAATTTTTGTTCTTGACAATTTTTCAAAAATATACAGAGTGCGCCACAATTTAAAAAAAAAACTGAAAAATGGGTCCCCCTATTATTGAAAATTAGTTACAACTGAAAGGCTATGATTCAGATCTCGCTTTTCTATATATTGCGATATAGCCCACATAGACAGCAAAAACTTTTGTATTTAAGATTTTCACCTATTGCCCAGGGTGTTCCCGATATTCCGTGCTAAATGAGAAATGTGTTAAGTGTCCTAAATTTGCAGATATCAACTTCAAATTTAAACGGTAAAAATTGGGCGCAATCAAATTTTATCAAGTGTTTTTTAAAAATGAAGTTTTTTTTTGGTAATTTTAGCTTCCAGAAAAATATGCTTTCCTCCATAATGGTTCATCCGATTGGCAAAATTCTTTAACCGGCGGACACAGAAGATGCAGTGCAATAATAATTATTTCAGCCATTTTTTTGATTATATACAAGGTTTTCAAATTATAGGCAAAAATCTAAAAGACCTAGAAAATTGTCCTTTTACAGAGGAAATTATTAGCCGCAAATCAAAAATCGTTTTGGCTCAAACGGTGTCATAGGCCGCATCAAGAGCTACAATTTTTGTATTTGCGGTTTTCGTCTATCACATAAGCTGCTCGGGATATTTGAAAAAATCCATATCGAAATCGTAAGTTCGGGTTCTGTCAAGATGCGAAAAAACTTATTTTCAAAAAATTCTCGAACCAAGAAACGTGGAAGATCTAGGGCTATAACCTCCACTTCGAAAATTGTTTGAATCATATACAGGGTGTGTCGTTTATGGGCAAAAAATCTAAAATATCCTAAAAATTTTTGTTTTTGTGGGGAAATTATTGGCGATAAATGAAAAACTGTTACAGATGGGATAGTTTTATTTCAACACTCTCGTAAACCGTGTCGTGAGAGAGTTTCGGGATTCGTTAATTATACGGGGCGCGAGATATTTTAAAAAATATCATTCGGCAACGCTATTATTTGTGCAAATTTTAATATTTACCGATGTTTGCTGTAACTTTGAAGTTCGATGAAATGTGAATTAAATTACATCGATTTTCCGAAAGTTCCATAGTGGTCCGCAGGAGCACGATAGAAAAACAATGCGTCCCTTTACCACATGAAACCGCGAAGCTCTTTCCTTTTATCATAAAAAGCTGCTTCGCGCTACGCGCTAGAAACTTACCACGCCCAGTAACAATTTTTCGAAAGCAATCTTGTGTTACTTTTGAACCAGAAGTTATTGAGTTAAAATAAAGGCAAAATACTCAACAATTGCTCAACTAACCAAAGCTAAACCAATGTGTCTTGGACAAATATCACCACAAACCATCAAATATTTACCGTTACTTCCTTCTTTTGTTTACACATTTTTTCCGCGGCAAAGTGAAGATATGAAAAATTGAAATTGGAATTTCTTGAAGACCCAAAAATACTGTACCGTTATTTTTATCGGGCCTGTCTATTTCCGGGAGACTACAATAGTCACGCAGAACAGTAAACCCGATACGTGCATTTCATATGACAATTAAAAATGCGAATATTACACCTTAAAATATAAAACCTAGTCTTGAAATTGTTCAATATCTGTTTTGGTAAACTCATCAAGCTTGTGTACATTTGTATACAGACTGGATTTAAATGAATTAATTTTAAAAAAAACTGACTTGGTCTTCTCTATGGCAATTTTATTACCTTTTTTAAAAAAAAGCGTTAAGATGTCAGTATGAGTTTCAGGAATCGTCTAAACCAACATAATTTAAAAGGTCACACGAGTAGCCAACCAAGTGGTAAATCGGAATCTCAAAGGTTAAATAATTTACTTATAACATAGCAATAAATAAAAAAAAAGGTGGAGTGCCCAAAACATGCAGTCACGTCTTAAATTGGTGTAGAGGAGGGCAAGGCAAAGCAGACAAATACATTCTTCTAATTTAGCAGAATTAAAGAACAGTTTAGTGATTACGGTAGAAACGAAATTTTTACTGCCCTTGGTATGCATCTGAATTATTGAAACGCCCATATTATGTTTGCTTGATTGATCCAAGTCTCGACGCATTCTCCACTTCCTTATTTGGACTAAGCCATTTATAATTGCAAATAACTGTAACGCACTCTCGAAAATGTAGGTAATTAATTTAACTTTCCGTATCAATTTACAGCACGCAAGAAAATTAAATTCATGCCGTTTTTGTCCTATTAAAACTTGAATAATTTGGTGGCTTCGTTTCTGAGCGTTTGACCGCTATTTTGAGCGTTTAGAAACGTAACTTTAGTGCCGTCAATTAGCAGACACCCTTTCGTATATGTCTACAGAAAAACTCGAACATAAAAGCAAGTACGACCAACCCCCTTGGGGTGGGTCCCCGCACTACACGAAAATTAAGCGGATGCAAGAGTCATTTGATACTCTTATCCTTAACGCGAGTGAAAGGAGGGGACAATAATACCATAATTAATCTATTTCAATCCCCACCGGCGATGAATGAATAAAAGGTGCCTAGACCTATGCGTTGTCTTGTTATTAGCGGAAGTTTTAGACAACTACCTAGGCTTTTTTCACCTTTTGTACAACTTTTTACTACAGCGTGGGGTCATTGTTTCAAAATTTGATCGATTTTCTAATATTTGCATATTTTAAGTTTTTCAAATGAGTAATTTTCATGCCCATTTTGCGAAATTTTAGTATTGTCCCCCCTATAACCAGTACATAAAATGTGGAAAAATCTAATTCATCTGTATTGATAAATTTTCTTTAAAAATTATAGAAATTAGTAATCGCTTTATAATGTTTTAGTAAGTTAGATGAATATAGAAAATATTTTAGACTTCTATCTATTCTACAGATTTCAATTTAATGTCTTTTATTTACATTTTTATTTCATTCATTCGTCTTCATCATTCACTTTTATTCTACTTTACTTACTTTCAATTTAAAAAAAATCAACAATGTATAATTTAATAAGGCAAAATGGTTTAAATTTATACTTTAAGCATTTTAAATTATATACGATGCTATTTACGTGAATAAATACTTATATAAAAACGAATTTATTTCTTTTTCATAAGAAAACAAAACGAACGAGGCTAAATTGTTGTCATCTACACATTAAACCCCATCAGAAATTGAAATGTAGAAATGCTCTAACAGCTTCAATATAATTGGAAGAACTCTTTGAATAGACAAAATGCGGCATCTAATAATAAAGATAGATAAATATATCGGGTCGTAAATTTGCTTCTCACTGTTGAGATCTTAGTGACTGTAAAAAGTTTAAATGAGGACAAAGTTGTTTTGGTGCTCAGTGTAAAGCTGTTTTGAAATTATCAAAATATATATAAAATAAAATACACTGTCAAAGAAGGTGAGCCTATTAAATTTGAAACCCTATCATCTACGGGTAACATCTACACCATATTCATTTTTCTCAAATACAATTCTAATTTATCTAATTTTATCAAATTTGGATAAAACTTATATAATTGACTAATTATTTGATATCATAATTTATATAAAAATTGCTTAATTTAATATTTAATAATATAATTATAATATATCAATTTTATTTAATATTAATTAATTTTTTATTATTTATTTTATTTTATTTATTTTTTTATTATTTATTATTAATATTATCAATTTTATTTAATACATTTAGACAAAATTGCGTACATTCCGTGAAAGAACCTGATAAAACGGCGTGGAGGGCTGGGGGGGTGTTTAAAGGGCCCTTTGCTGAACTCCCTGTCATATATTTTAATTTGATTCATGACTTCTGAGACGATTAAAATCTAATAACGCGTCAGATTAACACCGTCACAGTAAAATCAGCGCGAGAAACTTTCATGATGATCGTAGTATAAACGTGATGGAAAACGATGATCATCATCATTCTAATAATAATGCACTGTTTGCACCGGACAAGCAGGGGCGGAACGAGTATTAATAACCATTGTTATTTTTTATTAACCTATATTCGCGGCATGTTACTTTTTAAATAACTGCCTTGAACGCATATTTCAATTTCTTTGGTAAAGCTTTTTTTAATACTGAAATAATTATTTGTAAAAAAACGACAAATTTGAGTAGCATCATTGCGCCGATGGTTCTAACATTTTTCTATTTCATATCCAATGTAGTTAACTTTATGACATTATGACTTTATGACATTGTCATAAAGTTAACTTTGTTTCTAAATTGACGGGTGCTCCTTCAAGAGGCACATTGTATTAACAGTGGAGGCTCATTAGGTAGACAAGTAATTAAACATTAACTTTTAAACAAATGTAATGCTATCAATAAACGTGTTTTTTATTCATAAACTTATTTTATGGATAAGTTAAATTTTCAAATTCTAACCAGCAATGATTTTTGCCAGTTATTATATTTATATTTATAGTATATTTTGTCGGGCCATACATCAAACAGTGGATGAATAGTTAATGAAATTGATTAACGTTTGTCTGAAACCTTGAAGGAATAGTAATTACATCTATTACTTTTCAAAGACGTCTATAAAACTTTTGTTTTACTTTTTACAAAACTTCTGGATTCCTCCTGCGTCGGTTTTTGTTGAATCGTACTAGCTCACGTTTCGCCAATCATCCTGTTGCCTTCTTCAGAACTTGACTGAAACTGGCTCGCATTTTACTCTGTACCTGCTTTTATATTTTTTGAGGGGGGCGGACCTGAATAAGGGGCATAAACCCCGTCTCGGATGACTGATTCCCATATTGGCGACAGGTAGGCGTAGGTATCCCAGTATAGTGGCGATTTCTCCAATGAAAACATTTGTGAAAGCGGTTTTGTCCGATAAGAGCGCTTACGAAATTGCGACTTGTATGTTTTGAATTGGCGAAGATGATGCGTACACTGAAATAAAATGTTAAGATTTAAAGTTGGCCTATTTTGATTGATATCTGGAAGATACTTAACTGACAATTGACAATGACTTAAATAGCATCTTCTGGGACTATTTTAATGTTCTATTAATTTTTTTTATTTCTATCCGTGATGCATTAAATATCTAATAATTGCGAGATACAAAATAGAAATATGAAATAAATATATTCTTTGGCATCTTGAACGACTTGTGTTGAGAAGAAAAAATTAAATAATTAACTTTTTATATCCAAAATTATGCTTAAAAAATTTGTACTAACATTCATAAAAAAAAATCTAAAGTAATATTGAAATTATGAGAAGAAATATCTTTTTTTCGGTAAACTTTAACGGCCTCTTTTATGTCTAAGATTAATGCAACTAAGAAGATATGTTTACATGAAGTTTTTTGCGGAAAATGGTTTCTTATCAGCTGTACTATATATAAACAAAAATATTAGTGAAATAATGGAGACATTCAAATCGAATAAGATTTTCTAACTTAGGTATACATCTTAGAATATTTAATAATATTACTACAGTAAAATCTGTTGAATCTAACATACTTTTAAATGAATGATTATTGTTAGGCCATCTCCCGATGAACTCTTAAAAGAAGTGGAACTTTAAATGTTGTATATGTGTATATGTATCGATGAATGCAGCAAATATTTCTAGGTAAACTACTTATACGGATGTAAATATTTTTCCTAAACTAAATATTTGGTCGGAAGAATAAATCAGCGTGCCATTCGATGTCATATTAACCCCTTTATGCAATGAAACATCTGTTACATTGATTCGAGTAATTTTTGCTGCCACGGCGAGTATTTACAACTGATTGTGAATGCAGACAAGAGCACTTATCAACTCGACATACAGGATCATATATTTGATTTCTCTACGGTAGTTCGCCCACTGATCCTTCAATTTTTCAGCAGGACCGCGGCCGTAACGAATACAGTGTTGTCGATGAGGTTATATCGTTACACATAAGTTAGTCAAATTGTTTTCACTAACAGGATTGTTTCTGAAAGATATACCTGTTGGGTAATAATAGATATACCGAGTGTGTGATAAGTATGCGGTCTGGTGAGCCTACAGGGGAGATCAAAATAACTATAGTTTACCATATTAAAAAATTCCAGGACCAAAATTTGGTGTTCTGTGAATGGCGTAAAGACAACTCATTGTTATTCTCTTATTAGTAAAAAAATATATACATCATTATCCTAGGTAGCTAACTAGGTGCGTATATAAATATAAGTAGGCATAATCATTGTTTTAGATCAGTTTCAGTCTTAATTTCGCTGTCGTCATCCAAATTCACCATAATTCTTTCCCTTGCCAACAGATCTTCATTTACATATGATAGTTCTAATTCTCGAGCATAAGCTACACAAATCTCCCAGCTTTTTTTCAGAATATTCTGCATCTCTGTCTAGATTCAATCCTTCACAGAAGAATTCAAGATTGGCGAAACATTGGTCCTTTTTAAGCTATTATCTTGGTTCGGGTTTAAAGGCCGTCGTCGATTGGACGTAGACGGAGATGGAAGGACCTCTGAAGAAGCTCGCCACTCGTGCTAGCGAAACGTTAGGAAGTAATTCCAATCGACGACGACCTTTAAACCCGAACCAAAATAATAGCTTATCAACGGGCCGCGAAAGCCTTAACCAATTTATCATTGGTCCTTTTTACCGACGCTTGGAGCTCATTCCATATTCAATTCTATAAATCGCCGGTTATACTCTACCACAGTACATCTTTTACAGGTCAGGAGAGACGGACTTGTTGGGACTGCATTTTGACGGGTGTCATTTTACACAGCTGAAAACTGCAAAAAAATAAACAAATAAAATAAAACTTTTTTTTATTCAATACTATTAAAACTTTTGAAAGGGGCGATGGTAGATTAAGCGAAACATGATTAAGTATTTATTATATTATTATTTTTTTAAAACCGCAATTTCTATCAAGACACATGTGGAGTATCTTTTTGAAGAAAAGTGACCAAGGTATTTAGAAATTTACCTTTCGCCACTGTTAAATGGCACCAGTCAAAATATTGACCCTAAGAAGTGTATGAGCAAGTCCGTTCCTGACTTCTCTGACAATGAATTTCTATGGTTTACCCACAATTTTCATTACTAATCGGCTCAAAAATTAGAGCCCAAACGGTAAATTGCTTGGTAACCCTTTCAGTATCTCCGTTACAGATTCTTTGGGAATTTTTGTATATGTTAATTAGGATTACTTTTACGCAGTCCAGAATATGTCATTAAAGAACAGAATGAAAGAAATACATTAAACGTGGATCCATAATGATGATTAACGAGTACACTGAAGAGAGTAAGCAATATCAAAATTCCTTATAAAACATCCACTCTTACCACGAAAATAATCTGTATTTTTAAATTTCAATATTGTTTAATTTATCCTTATATTTACAAATCAAATTGCCTCCTAATCTTGGGACCATCTTCATCATCTTCATAAAATTCGATTCAAATTTGATTTCGATGCACCAAAATATCTTCGATTCGATGTGGGCATGAAACATTGTGCGAAATAGGACGCTCGAAGCACTAAAATAGAAAAAAATAATATACATTTTTAACGATAGCGAAACCCTCGCGGCAAAAAATAGCGACAACGTTGCAGGCATTCACGCACTTATAAATTGGTTCCTGGGCGTTCTTTATCTTTATACTCTCACCTAGTGTCACGAACGTTGGACAGTAAATTCTCAACTGTCTTCTATATACGGAGCAGTTATATAAAATGATTTATTTTAAGAGGTAAGTCAAAGAATCCAGACCCATTGACGGCAGTTGTAGGCGAAGACGCGCATGGGATAAGATTTGGTCTCATGGTCATCGCAAATAAAGCTATAATGATTATACGATTCATAAATTAAATGCGAGATCTTAAATGATCTTTTACCGTGCTTCTGAGAAACGAAGTTCGTGTATAACGAATACGGATAGTCTACCTCATGTAGATTCGGGTTTGATTAGATATTATGTTTATACAATGTGGTAGGGGGTCAAATTAGAAAACATTGAATAAATTAAGTTTGTCTGTCACAAAATTGTTATAGCTTGGTCGTCTCGGATACTGAAATACATCTTTATTTGCCCTGTTTTAAAAATAATGTACCACGTATCCAATTTTCAGCACTTTTATGGGTTATTTTTGAAGATAGAAAGTCGCGGTTTACGCGACACTATGCAACTGTTTTTGTGAAATTAAAGATGCCGTCAACAAAACTATCATGACCCTTTTGGTTTTTGAAATACAATTTTTTACTTGCTTTAACGATTCATTAGTTAAGAAGCACATATATTTTTTAAATCGAACGCGCTGTATTGGAACTCATTTAAGATTTTCAGGAATATATATTAGTGCAAAAATGTTTTAAAAATTAAGCTCATTTCACTGTTTTCATATTTTATTTTATATGCAGCTGTAGACCATGATTAATTTATTAAAAACCATATTTAAGCAAACCATTATAAAGACTAGAAGAAACTCAATTCTCTAAAATGCAATAATTTAAATGTGTTTCATACGGTATGAACTACTATTTATAATAATTTTCAACTTATTATAGTCAATTATTACATTAATTAATACATAACAATGCAAAACTCTCTAATTTTTTTTTTACTGGCTTATAAAAGAATTAATGGCCCCCTTCGTAGAGTTTCGAAAGTTAAATCAAATGCCCGTCGAAGTTCTGCTACAGACTCTTATCGTTTTTTATATACTTTATTTTCCATACATCCCCATAAAAAGAAATCTAAAACTGAAAGATCCGGAGATCGTGAAGGTGACCTTACAGGTCCGTTGGTACCTATCCATTTTTCAGGAAAGTTGCCATCTAAAAATTGTCTTAAAAGTCCAGAGTTATGCCTTGGGGCACCATCTTGCTGAAGGTATATTTCATTATAATATACTAATTCTGGAATGAGTTCCTCAAAAAGAAGAAGAACGTCCTTCATAAATTCGGTAGGCTACTGATTGTAGGCTATATTGTTCTAACCTAATACATTTGTTTTTCTTTGCTCCCTATTCTCGTTCAAATAATTTTTAAGGACGTGGTTGAATAAAGGATCTGTCCCTAGCTAAATTTATTTTCAGACGAGCAAATATATCTGAAAACGATTGTCTTGCCTCTGGATATCTAATATAAACAAAACACATTTCTTAAATATAAAAATTATACTGACTATATTCCTTTAGAAACCTGACTGTGTTATAATTACGAAGTTTCTTGGGCATTTTCATTGCATTGTATAAAACGTACCAACATATATATTCTTCAGAATTTTCATATACTGCCATTATTATAGAAAATTAATTACCTTGAAATAAACACAGAAAGGACAAATTGATAGGTAATAAAAATATAATATATAATAATAAAACTCGTAAGCTTTTGACACAATTGCTTTTTTGTTTTTAATAGATGAGTCATAATCAACTATCAACTTAAGATTATAATATCATAATATTTATACTATTAATAAGACATTATTATTTTTTGGAAAAATATATTTTCATCCTGTTTTTCAGAAAAACAGTCTCGCTTATAGTAATAATATTTTTTAGTTAGTTGATTTAGTTGATTTACTATGGCCTACTGCTACAAATAGAGTAAAAAATGAAAAAAAAAATTGAGTTTAATTTTCAAAACAACTTTACGAAGGAGACCAAAAAAAATATATGTAAAAATATATATATGAACGTTTTCTTAACTCTTCAATAACTCAAAATCAGTAGTCTTGGATTT
The DNA here is from genome assembly GCF_029955315.1 of Cylas formicarius. Lineage (NCBI taxonomy): Eukaryota > Metazoa > Arthropoda > Insecta > Coleoptera > Brentidae > Cylas > Cylas formicarius. The sequence goes on along the minus strand of NW_026844326.1, from coordinate 14,171,612 downwards.
CACCCTGTATTTCAAAAACCAAGAGGGTCATAATAATTTTATTATCCGCACCTTAAATTTCATGCGTAAACCGCAACATTCTATCTTTCAAAATAACTGAGATACTCGGTAAAAGTTTCCAAAATGGGATACTCTGTACAACTAATTATAAGTGACTATATACTATAAAAACCAAAGAAGATTGGCCTCTCATTTTCATTGAAAAAGTCGGCTTTATTGCTTCTTTAAATTGGCTCTGCAATCTTAAAAAATATTCTGTTTCGAGCAAGCTATAAAATATGAAATGGAAGCGGCATTTGTTATTAATTACAGTAGGCCTTGCAACAATTTTGGTATGGGCAGTAAAACAATATCTCGAACTCAAACGTTCAAGAAATCAATGCGTCGCCAAAAACAATAGAAGCTTATAAAAAGAACTAACCAAGTGGAATCGTTTCAGATACAGTGACACGAATAAATTGAAATATTTATCGGGCTGTTGTGAGAACCCCGTTCGACGCCACTAATGGTTTTCTCTTTTTATTAATTGTATTAGGTGTTAGATCGAATTGCCTAGAAGCAACTGGATTTCTCTTTACTTTGTAAGACATTCCGTATTAAAATTATTGTATTATTTGTTTCCTAAAACGTTACTGATCAAGGACATCGATTAAATTATGTAAAATTATTACTGCAAAAAGATGGTGATTGCCCACATAACTTTGAAACATTCAATAATGAATATATTGCTTGTAATTTAGAGGTTTAAATAACTTACCCAAAGATTAAGTTGCTAGTATAAACCTTTTCCATGTTTTTCAAACAGCCTTGGTCATTATTTTACTCTTTCGATGTACACTAACTCATAGGCGCATTTGGTAAATTATTTCTAATCCCATCACACAAGTGTTGCTTTTGATGAAAAAAGTGCGTGTCCCAAATATTTTCAATTTTACTTTACGCAAGTTGAAATGACCATATTTTTATTTACTTTATGAGAGCTGTTTCGGCAACATCGACTCTTAATCAACTCTTGAACTGTGCCTGCTGCTTGTCTATCAGCACAGTCGTACATAATAGTTCAACTTATCCTCACGCTCAAAAAATATCTAATTTTTATTCTATTTTTCACAGAGTTATTAATACGCCACTTTCAACAAAAACGAATAAAAAGGAATTAAACATTACAAACCGTGTATTATAAATAAAATCGTGAATAAAAAATAGTATCAAATAACCTGAACTGAATTTCAAACTGGCAACACAATTGGAAAATATTAAAAAAACAGCAAATCGAAGGTTGAAAAAACTCAAATTTATGTTGAACATAAAGGTGGCATGAAAATAAATGTTTAGTACCTAATTTCGTTACGCACTTAAATTTAGAATAAAATAATTTTGAGGACAAATTTGAAATGTAGCATATGGGATTCAAAAGCAGAAAATTGAACTTATTAAACGCTATGGAGATTAACAAACTGAGATATTCAAATGGTTTACTTAACGACCAAGCAAATTTAAATAATTCACCTCTAATTACCTGGAATAACAGTATGCGTCATTCAGCAGCAGATGGACACGTAAAGACACGATATTGTCACATATTTTTGTGAAAATATGGACAACCTTCTGTTATTATTTAAAGAGTTTTTCACTGTTTTGGATAAGAATTTTTGGAATCAAGGTTCAATCTATATTCCTTTGTATTTTAAGGGAAACACTCGGTATAGTACTTATGTTCAATGTTCTGTTAGCACATGCGGTTTTTACATTACCGACATAATACGAGCTTTGACTAACATAACAGAAATTTTCTATTTTCTAAATGATAAAATCATAGAAAGCAGGGTATTAGATTGAAGACAAAACATCCAAGAAGAGAATCTTTCTATTTTCTGGTTCCTTTTCTTTGATCCAGTTGATCAGGATTGTGAAAGAACTACAACTGCTTGTATACACAATCAAAGTCAGTGACAAAAAACCCAATGAAAAATGTATTCACTATTTTCGTTTCAATTATTTTTTAAAATTAGTTTTTAACGAACTATAACGACACGCAATGCTTTGTACCTGTCCGCACGAGAAAGGGAAGTCTCAAACGCATTTAGCTATAATTTCATATTTATCTGGAAGTTACTATGGATTTGCTTTCTTTCGCTTTTTCGGCTGTGATAGTGGTTAACGGGTCACGTGACCGAGCAAAAATTCCCTAGACCGGAGACAGCCTCATGAACATCGAAAATTCGTCGCGTATAATCAAATTGAACCGAAATGACTCACTTAAGTTCGGGTTTTTGATCTGCGAACCTTGACACCCCACAAAACTATTCCTCCTACCCCGAGTCCGACCCTCGCGACGGCATGTGAACTCTTAATTTGTATGTTCAATGCAATGTCACTAATTTGGTTAGCAAAGCCGAGACGCGGCGCAAGTGATAAAGCTGCCAAATATTTATGGTTATCGATATCGAGTTTATTGCAAAACGTTTGTTGAAAGGCCGTTCGATTGTGATTTGTTCTTCGTCTGATTTATTACGCGTAAAATTTATGAAAGGTTATAGTGATTCTGATAGATGCTATTAGGTTTTTGTTGGAAAGACCGATCGATGTCCCTTACTGTACTGATATTTTACATTAACAAGAGAAACACACAATTGGCACTTACGCTAGAAATTTATATTCATTATTAATTACTCGTGATAATAATTTAAGCATTAGTAAATAGATAAATACCCTAAAACACTAGTGCTGATACAAGATACAATACAGTATGTTTTGCTGCCTTCGGAGACATTTTCATTGGAAAGTTTTAACACTTTGGACCATTTTAGGAACTTATGAAATGGTGCAATATTATTATCGAAGAGTGTTTTAAATTCAGCAAGAGGCACGTTGCAACAAAAACTCATAAATTTATGATGAATTTGGAGAAATGTATAGGTATATTCATATTTATTCGACTATGCACTCTGCGTAATGTCACAGTATTTGCGACATCAACTTCATAATATGCTTGAAATAATTAAATTATACCAATCAAAATATTTATAAATAAATATGCTTAATTATGATTGAATGAATGAATTTCAAATCAAATTTTATTATGCAGTTTGTTTTTTGGGTAAAGTTTTATCTGAATCGTTAATATCTTAGAAATAAAGGTAAGGCCACGTCTTTAAAATCCCAGCTCATTTTTTACTAAAGCTTGGCTTTATAACACCCGAAATGTGTAATTTTCGTTGACTGCTATGGTTTTTGATGCTTTTCCTTTTTTGTGAGTTTGTTATTTATCACTAGCTGTCCCTGCAGACTTCGTACTGCCTCAATCGATAAATAAAAAACCTACACTTTCGTATAAAATAATCTTAAAACAAACAAAGCGAATCCGTATTTAATAAAAGAGCATTTTTTGAATGAAGCATGAAGTTTTATTATTATTTTTGACACATCATGTTACTTACTTACAAAACAGAGTTATTTTTAAGTTATAAATTTGATATTGACAGACACACGCCGTTATGATACAGTCTGTTAATCATAGATACCGTAACACAATATCGTAATACTTTTTTTCTACTCCCGTCTGTAAAATGCCTCATTACACACCGATCTAGCGTGCGGGAAACGTCACTTTACCACTTGAGTTTCGTTTCCCATGGATACGAGCTACTTCGGACATTTCCGGGATTTTACCACACGGGTTTGGGAGCAATCGGACGTTTTCGGAGATATTTCCCATGCTTTAAATGTTGACGTTTTTCAATTCTGATGGTCATGTCAGTGAATGTATTCGTATTGTTTTACGACGATGTACCCAAAAACTAAAGGTCGTAGAAAAAGTATAGTATGCAACACGTTCGGTAAACTTTTTAAGTCACTCGTTTATTAAACACTCACTCCGCTAGTGTTGAATGAACTCGTGAGTCAAATGCCGTTTACCGCACTTGTTGCATAACATACTATTTACGTCTTCCGAATTGCGACAGGATAGATTGACATATTAGTTAGTTGTCAAATTTAATGTCAAATATTATGGTTGCGTTCAAAATTTAAATTGTAACAAAACCTAATATTTATCAATCTATAAAAAAAAATAATCTGATAGATTAACAACGAGTTTTGGAACGCGGTATATATATATATATATATATATATATATATATATATATATATATATATATATATATATATATATATATATATATATATATGTATGTATATATATATATATATATATATATATATATATATATATATATATATATATATATATATATATATATATATATGATGACACTATATTCCGGGATATCATCCGTTCGCTCGTTGAACTCCGACTGGAATCCTGCATCCGACTGGAATCCTGCAAATCCTGCATCCGACTGGAATCCTGCAGACGTTTCGCCAAAATCTCACTTGGCATCTTCAATGCTCGCGCTCCGAAAACACTTCGAACACTGGGAGGTTATCGGCGGTGCGTGCGGTATTTATACTCTGCGCCGGAGATGGTAACGGTGCTGCTTGTGCGTGGGGGGAGGTGGCTCCGCCCCCTGAATTGTCGCGTTGTTAATTTCGCCCGATCGTAGTTGCGATGTCCCCGTTGGCTGCTGCGCATCGCTCTGCTGTTTGATTATCGTTCTCCACGTGTTGGATAAATGCAGAGCGTCGTCTCTCGTATTGAGGTGTCCGGACTTTTCTATTTCGATGGCCTCTCGTATAATCCTAGTCCTAAAATCAGGAATATTAGCTATTTGTTTGCAAGTGCCGAAATCAATTTTATGGCCTGTCTGATGTTGGTGCTGAAACAAAGCAGATGTTGTTTGTTTGTTTCTTATGGCTAAACGATGTTCCTCGAGCCTGGCTGAAATCTTCTGTTGGTCTGTCCCACATACGTCAGGCTGCACGATCCGCATGCTACCCTGTATACTCCTTGGTTTTCCAGAGTAATTTTTTGTTTTGGGTTTCTTAGTATTGCTCCGATGGTATGGTCAGGTTTGTATGCCGTTGATATGTCGTGTTTCCGTAATATTCGGCCGATTTTGTCAGTAACCCCCTTGATGTATGGCAGGACAGCGATTGATCTTCGTTGGGTCTCGTCCTGCACTCTCTGCTGCGGCTGTTGTTGTTTACTGATTGCCTTGCTGATGGTGCGCCTTTGGTATCCGTTTTGTTGAAGACAGGTACTAATTTTCTTCAGTTCTTTATCTCTGTTCCTCTCGTTTGTGAGCCTGAAGGACCGAGCAATTAATGTATTTGCCACTGCCTGTATCTGTGATGGGTGGTGATGAGATTTAGGTTATATATATATATATATATATATATATATATATATATATATATATATATATATATATATATATATATATATATATATATATATATATATATATATTCACGAATTGATTCACGGATGGAAAAATGTGATGACACTATATTCCGGGATATCATCCGTTCACTTGTTGAACTCCGACTGGAATCCTGCAGACGTTTCGCCAAAATCTCACTTGGCATCTTCAATGCTCGCGCTCCGCAGTGTTCGAAGTGTTTTCGGAGCGTGTTAGCTCTTGACTCATTTCACAATACCGAAAATATTTAATTTTGGGTGGTTTTTGATTATGATTCCTTTCTGAGAGTTTTTTTAAACTCTCACGACTTAAAAGTGAAAGTAAATGTAGTCTTCCATACCCCATTATTTACTAAAGCTCTGCTCACTTCACAGTACCCAAAATGTGTGATTTTCCTTAACTAGCTATGGTTTTGGTTTTAATTCTTTTCTATGACTTTCTTTATGAATAATTAACAGCTTAAAAATAAAGATAACACGATGTAGAGTCTTTAAAACTCCAACTTATTTTTTACTTCTCAGTACTCAAAATTATGGTATTTGATCCCGATTTTCTTTCTGTGAGGTTTTTTTTTGTGAATCATTAACATATTAAGGTGATCCCATGCAAAATTTTCAAAATCGCAGCTTATTATTTACTAGAGCTTGGCTGGGTTCGCAATACTCAAAATATATGATTTTCGGTGACTGGTATACAACAGGTAATATACGCCTAAAGAAATGCCACCAACATCCGCCCATGGCAACAGTAGTGGACTCGGCTTATAAATATTTATTAAGGGCAGTGTGAATGATTTATGTTCGTTAATATTATGAATAATTGCAGCCGTTTACTATTGGCGGAATGGGTTCTTGTGATCTTTTTTATGGAGAAGACGATTTGTCGGGGAAATTTTTACTGTCGCCATACCCCGAATAATTTGTGACAATTACATTTTAAAAACAACCAATTTAAATTAAACTGAATAATAAATTTACCACTGCACATACCTGGTAAATGGCATAAATTAAAGTAGCTCCACATGATTTTCCAGTTCCCGTTAATTTTTGACAATTGACATTTTGAATTAGCGCAATTCAGAAATCCATCTTGTAAATTGTTAGATATCCCTAAAATTGAAGGTGCTTTTCTATTTTCGACCATTTTGAAAATTGTAGATAACTTTTTTATTTGTGAAAAATTTTAATTTACATAAAAATATTATTAAAGCATTAATAGAACAATGTGCCAAACAAGTGAGAGCTCTGCTTTATAGTACTAATTGAAAGTTTTTTTTAATCTAAATAAAGTAAATAATCATGCAATTCAAAATTGTTTTGAACATCTATAATTTTGAAGTACTTACATTTTTTTCGTTCAAAATCATTTTTGTTTTAGCTTCTCCATCTTCATGTTATTACTTTTAGCGTCTAGCATTCTTAACAAAACCGTGTTATTGTATGTAAATTTAAATCTCCACTTGAGAGGGATGAAAACGAGATTTTGTTTGTTTAGTTCATCCGACTTTTCGTGGAATGAATGTTAAAATCGAAGGGAAAGAATGACTAGTTACATTTTTATTTATTGAGGAAGCGACTGAGTTCTTAAGGCCAACCCTTGCGTAAGTTTGCTGCCCGTCCTCAGTTTAAACAACGGGGAAGTTTCACAGAATGTCTATACTTGTCGAAATGATTTGAATAGGAATTAAATACTCTTAAAAAAGCTTATTTAAATGAAGACAAAGAAACAATGCTCACTAAATCGTGTGTTTTTACAGTATGGTATTTATTTAATTTTAGTTTATTATTATAAGCCACAGCCATTTTTTTTGCACAGATCATGCTGCTGCCAGGGACAGTAGCAGGTATAAATACTGATGTGTATTTAAAGTTAATAAAGGTAATAGAAAAAAGAACGATTTTTTAGGAATGACTGTCTTCAAAGTCCCCCACTTTCTTGCTCTGCGTTTACGATGCTTGAGTGTTTCCGTGTACTCGACTATAAATCTTTTTATTTCAGTTTTTAAAACGGGTCTATTTTAGAATTATCAGAACATTTTTCTTGTATAAAAAGCAGTTAATTATTTTTTCCAGCGTCTAAGTACTGATAAGCATAAAATTCGCATACCTCACTTGATTTATGATTAGTATGTCGTAAAAATTCCGACAGTGTACGTATAAGAAAACTTAGATTTACGTCTCTTAGAATAGGAAGAGCCAGTTTATTTATATCTCTCTCAATTTATTCATAAGGCGTAAACGACTGACTATAATATTTATCGACTTGTTGTCGCCACTTTTTCCGATAAAAACTTCAAGTGCAATCTAGAGTAGAACAAGTTTACGGAACTATGCGCATATTATATTGAAGAGAGTATATTGGCAGACGCTAGTTATTCTCATCGTCCTGTTTCAGGTTGTCAGATGCCGCTACAGGCGCTAGTGATTTGCGATTTGAGGACGGTAGCATGTGTCAAATTAAATTTTAAATTAGGGAATAAGTAAATATTCATTTGTTTATTTTTTGCACTTGCCTGGATACCGTAATTCACTTTTTATTAATATTGCGAATACCGAAATGTCTCATAAGAGCTTAGTACGCGTAGATAAGGAAAATGATAAATTTTATTTGATTTTTGAGGATAAGCTACTTTAGAAACATGATTATCGTTTTTTAGCAACCATGTGGATATATGCTAAAGGCACATTATTACCGAAGGAGCTGTCATAGAATATCTCGATATTTGGAAAGCTTCAAGTCAAAGCGCAGTACTGAAACTTTACTTTGAATTCTCGAAATCTTAAAAAAACCTTATGCGATGCTCTTGTTCTCTCCGTGTTTAATCACTGTGATGTCGTATATGGGCCTTGTTTAACAGCTAATTCGTCACAACGTATTGAAAAAAATCAAAATGCTGCTTGAGGACGCGGCGCTTGATCCATCGCTGTTGCCTTTATTTAAAAATAATTAAGACAAAATATCCCGAATACCTCTACGAAAAAATAACTTTTAGAACAGACGTGAATAACTTAAATCTAAGATTTAAAGGGGTCATAGTTCCTCGTCACCGATCTGGTGGTATATTTGAAAGATCCTTCAGTTACGACTTGGCTAAACTATATAATGACCTGCCCCTTTCCGTTCAGAATGCGCCAATAAATTATTTTCCAAATAAACTAAAAACGTGGTTATGTTCTAGAATTTAAAGAGAAAAAATTGAAAAAAAACATTGAGAAGTTACAGAACGCAGGAAGAATCAAACCAATGTGCACTGCTAGAATTCTTTAAAAATTTGTGGTACTTACAGTACTTTAGCCTCGACTTTAGCTAATAGTTTTTTCTATTTACAGAGGTAGGTTTTGGTTTTTCTTTCTGTTATATAATTAAGTGGGTACTTAACGCAATTGTAAACATAAGTGTAGAAATCAGCAAGCAGATACGTCTGGGCGCTGCACTCTTGCCTTTTCTTGTAATTTTCCTTGTCAAAATTACCAGAATAAAGTATATTATTATTGTTATTATTATTCAATTGAAAGTTAGTTAATGTTAAGTGCTAAATAATATTTCATTTTTCTATATTTATATTTGGGAACGTATAATAAGTTTTTCCTTAAGGTACAAATTATCAAATCGAGGCATAACCTTATGTGTACGTTTGAAAATCGTATCGTGTGTGAAAGTATTGACATGGGCAGAAGACAATATTCATATTTTCAAAGGAACTGACTACTGAGGATATTGAAGAATACGTGCTTGATTGAAAATATCTCCTTTGGAGAAATTTGGTTTCGGTTTCCATTAAACATCTAAAACCAAAAGCTAGAATCACGACTAATGTTCATGTTTATTATGATTTTGTTACGATTTTAGTGGCCACTTGGTCCAATAGGTCAATAGAACTGCTTTCTAGAAGGTCACAAAAATCCAATAATGGACTTTAGTTTTGATTTAGTGTTGGATTTTAGTGATTGGAACAAGAAAATGACACTGTGTGACGTCACCTAAAGATTTTCCAAAGTTTTAAGATTTTTCGGATAACTTCGGGACCACTGCAAATTATTTACCTTTTGAACTGATATTGTTAGGTGTGAAGTTGTATATTCTATTCTTGTGTACATTGGCGGGCCTATAAATCTATAAATATAAAAAAGCCGCACGTCTGCGCGAAGCGCCCCCTATAACAAACCGATTAAATCATAAATAACTTTAATGGGAAGTGCAAGCAATAATTTGAAAAGATGACACGGCCGTCGTAGTCGTCAAATTAGAACGGATGGTCACTATATACGAAACATTTATCCGACCTTCACTAAACGCTATTGTTAACAAAACCAACACTTTATTATAATCGAGACGAGAGAAATCCTCCAGGCACGTTTTGTTCCATTATTAAAAAACACTTGTAACGCTTACCTTTTTGATCTTTTTATCAACCGTCCAACACGGATATCCCATTCAAATGCAACCGGCATCGACACAACGATTTTTAATTCGACATCAGCGGCGGCGGCTGTGATATTTAGGCGTACGAGGAATTCTGAACCATTACTCATACAAAGTAGAGAATATCTTTCCCCTTGAAACGAGTAAATCAATATTATACATTGCTTTTAGATGCCCAGATAGGGTGCCACAAGTTTAACAATACTTTAGTCACGAGCTTATTTAATGATAGGCAGCACAACACAGGAGGCACATGCTTAATAAACGAGTATTTGAAGTAATAGGGATGTAGATATACAATATAGATTAACAAAATTTATACCTTAAAGTGACACTGCGCACGCCTCGGTGCATTTTAGAGTAGGGAGTAGAAACTTCTTACTGTACCGGTTCTTAACCGACACTTAAAACGGAATTTAAATTTCCGTAGCTTTTTAGATAAACCCCATTTAACTGAATTTAAGCACGTTTTTAACAGCTTATAATTATACATGGGTAATTTTAAATACCACTTTCGTTAGGACGATGCTTGAGATTTCTGGTTACTTAATCAACTTGATGCGTTTCGTCAATGTCATTTTATGGTCATTAAACGATACTCACCTCTAAGCTTTAGGTTTTAATTGAAAGCTTTGTATATGCATTTACCTTCAAAGAAAAACGCAAACGCATACAAATTCTAAAATTCTGTGAAATAATATGGTGTGCCAGAAGTCAACGATCAAACATAATCAAAATAACCCTCCATATACTTTTCCAATTGATTAACGCTTAAAATTTTTGTTTGGTTTTTGAAGTCTTCATCAAAACCAAAAATTAGATGCACTTAAAAAATTTATATAAAATAAAGGTAATACTCTCGAGTCTTATTCTTCTTTTATTGTTTAAGGTTCTTTTTACAATTCCAAATACTCAATAAATATATCAAAATATAGTCAATGCGTGTTTTCAAAAAACTCAGTAATTTTTAAATAACCCTCTCTCAAAGAACTTGTAAAATTAATGTGAAAATAGATTTTTTTTAAATACTTTTTTTACATATTCAAGTTTCTTCAAAATAGAAAATATCATGTGCTTATAATTGTTTTTTCGTGTATTATTGTCCCCTGTTCCAATTGTTCGTTTCAGTATATTATTAAGCGTTACATGCCGTTACAGATGGGACAATTTGGTTTAAACTGCTGTTGAGGCCGCATCATATTTTTGTATTCGCAGTTTTCTTCAATTATCATGCTCAAAATATTTGAAAAAAAGATGTTTACATTTTGCAAAGTTTTCCATGACTTTATACAGGGTGTATGTACAATAGAATTTATTTTTCGAAAGTTTTTTTGGGTTATTTTCACTTCAACATATTTTTTTTTCTAATTGTAAAATGAACAATTTTACTACATTCATTACTTACACCTTTCAACTTTCGATTAAGTAGAAACTAGCAATAATTAACAATGCAATAGAATATATTTTAAAATTCTCAAAACAATTCTTCAAAGTATCGAGAGTTTTATAACAATTGTATTCTTATAACTAAAAAAACTGAAACGAAGTTTATTTTTCTTCCGTAAAACCATTTTTCGGTAGTGAAAAAAATCTAACCAACAAAAAAAAAAGTTCTGTAAAATCTAAATAACAAGCGAAAGTGAAAAAAAAAAATTGTTTATATAGTTATTAACCGAGGCGTTTTAAAGAATGGTAATAATTAACATACCGCAATACATTGCTTATTCGGTCCTGTGAAGCTAAACCAATCAACACACTCGCTAGGTACGTGCCTAGTAAGAATTAATAAAACTACTTTTGTAATGGCAGATTGTTATCCACGCGTCCCGATATTTGGTGAATGCGCTTTTGAAATGGCGCAATAATGGTCGTATATGTTAATTTTTTGACAATAGGCGCAGTATATCCGTCTATAAATGGGATAGTGAAAAGTACGCTGAAGATATTACGAAAACGCTGAGAGTTAATCTAGAGAAGTATGCGCGATACTATCTTAAGTGTTGATCTAACTAACTAGTGAATGTGTGGACACGACCTGATAAATTTTATGGTCAAAATAGGTGTCATAAATTCTGTTTAGAGAAAAACCACTATCCGCTTTATTAGGTTTGTTAAAATAATATAACTCTCTTACATGGAGAAATTTTAACAGAGGCTCGATAATTGAAATTATAAATTCCGTGTTTTTGGAGTTTTTTGTATTTAACCCCAAGACTTGTCAACCATTTCCGTATCAAGAAACTTGAGATGCTGCTTAAACTTCTGATATATTTTAAATTAGCTTTCAAGTAGCTCATAGCAGGTGCTATTTGTAACTAATTAAAGGGTGATTCAATAAGGGTTTCCACATAAAAATAATAAAAAAAAAACTCCGAAGAATATAAAAATATACAAACATTTTTATTTGCCATTTTAGATTAGTGTATTACAATTAGGTATGAAAGATGATGCCATTCAAATGACCCCTGCGACTCATGACGTAATTCGTTTATTGAAATTTCCTGTCACTTTTTGACCCAATTCAGGTTCTATGCCGGCTATTTCGCGTCTAATCTCCTGTTTCAGCTTTGGAATAGTGTTTGGTTTATTTCTATACACTCTGCTTTTTAGATATCCCTAAAAAAAAATCTAGGGGAGTAAGATCACATGGTCGAGGCTGCCAATTGATATCGTCGTTACGTGAGATAATCCGACCAGGAAACTTGCCCCGCAGCAATTGCATCGTTTCTCTGGATGTATGACAAGTGGCTCCATCCTGTTGGAATCACAAATCTTCAATGTCCATACCTTCCAACTGCTCCCAGAAAAAATCAGATATCATGTTTTGATAGCGAACACCATTAACCGTAACAGCGTTCTCCGCATTATCCTCGAAAAATAAGGGCCAATTATTCCTCCGCACCAAAATGCGCACAGTCACTTTTTGAGAATGCATTGCTTTTTGAACAATCTCTCTTGGATTTTCTAATCCCCAAATACCAGCATTGTGTTTGTTTACAAAGCCACCAACGTGAAAATGTGCCTCATCGCTAAAAATGATTTTCGTTGAAAAATGAACCCCTTGTTCTCGTATCCATTCTGCAAACACGTGGCGCTGTTGATGATCTCGAGGTTTCAACTCCTGAGTTAATTGGACTTTATATGGGTGTAAATGCAAGTCTTTTGTTAAAATTCGCTGTGTGGTTGAATACGCAACGCCCACTTGCTGCGATCGATGACGAATCGATGTGTTTGGATCTTCGGCTACACTTTCGCGAACAATGGCAATATTTTCATCTGACCGACCTGCACGAGCACGTTGAGGGACTTTGAGGTTAGTTACAGATCCAGTTTGCTCAAATTTTTGAACCACATTCCAAATTGTCCTCTCAGAAGGTCGATTTAGGCTTGCACAATTTTTACACGTTGTTCAGTCGTATATTGCTCCATAACTAATTTTGTTTATGGTTTGAGGTTAGAAATCTCATATGATAATAAACAAATACAGTGGCGTTTCAAAAATATTTCACATTGTAATGTGGAAACTCTTATTGAATCACCCGTTATAAACCCATCTACTCTATTTTTTTATCCTATCCATAACAAAAGCCAGTTGTCATTTACAGATTTAATTAAACGCATATAGTCTGTCTCAATCTTTATTGTGTTGGCTTTCGGCGCACCCTCCGTTATCTACAAAAAATTTATTGTTACTTGAGTGAGCACGCACGGGTAGGCTAAGTATATTTCTTTTTTTCTGATATATTTGACTGTGCAGTGTTGAATAATCGTTTTTACAGTGCGTTTCAAAAAAGTTATTTTACGAGAATATAGCAATGTCGCGTCGAATTCATTTGTCGCTTGATGCAAAACAGGTTGTGAAAAATGCGTATGAAGAATTAATCCTTATTAAACAAGAGGCTTTAAAAGAAACCTGCCTACTTACACAAACACCAATATGGTCGATAAAAGATATTATTAATAGTGGAGAATTAAAAAAAAATAATAAACGCACCGTATAATAAGAAGGAAATAGTATATTACGCAACAAGTGCGGTAAACGGCATTTGACTCACGAGTTTATTTGACACGAGCGGAGCGAGTGTTTAATAAACGAGTGAGTTAAAAAGTTTACCGAACGTGCATACTACGACCGTTAGTTGTTGCGTACATTTTTACAGAATTGACAAACGTGCAAAATGTGCGAAGTGGCTCGGATTCGTGGGAAACGAAACTGACGTGGTAAAGTGACGCTTCCCGCACGCTAGATCGGTGCGTAATTAGGTATTTTACAGACGGGAGTAGAAAAATATATTGTCTTTATCAAAATGAAGTTGTTCCTTTTTTGAAAACTAAAAAAGGGGCTAGAAGGAGATGAAACCAATATAAATGTAAGCCGAAGAGTTTAGAGTTTTTTGTAAAATGGAATCACACAGATTACGCACTTGGAAATTTAATTACCTTCAAGAAATTAAATATATAGATTAGGCAAGAAATCCTTGATGAAACATGGTTCGATGCACACGACACTTTATCCAATCACTATAATACACGCTGGGTCAGAAGACGGGTTTGTCCCAAACTGCTTGCTGTTATCTGCAACGAATATTAAGGATTTTAGCTTGGAATATCATGAGGCTACAAGTGCTGAACTTTTTGAAAATAGTCTTTTACAAAATAAGCCGTTAAAAAAACGTCTTCCTTAATATCATTGCACGTTTAGCCCTATAGACCATTTCTGTAACCAAGTAAAATGAAAGGTCAGAGCGGGAAATATTACTCCTACTTTAATTCCCAGTGTTATAAAATTGATAAAAAATGTAATTAATAACATACCAAAGAACATAAATCCTACCATAATTAATCTCAATAACGACTGTGATAGTGAAACAGAATTAGATTTAGACATTTAGAATAAAAATGTAATTATGTATAGATATTCCAACTATGAATTTGTTGTATATATTGAATGTATTAATGTATTTAATGTAATGTAATTTAATAAGATTATACCCACCTAAATAAATAAAAAAAAATATATTATTACCAAAATCTTTGAGAGTCCGTCCCTAGTGTTCTACCCTTTAATACCTACCGGACCCGAGTTTTATTGCCGTCGACAGGACTTCCATAATTGCGGGTAAAAGCCAGCACGATGAAGATTGAGGCAGACTATACAATTTTTCTTAAAACTATTATTATTTATTATTTAAAATTTTCCAGAAAATTGAGTTTGTTAAGGTTATTACTGCCTGCAAATAGACAGGTATCATTATTTGTTGTTCTTTGTTATAGCTCTTTTTTAGTTCTAGTTTTAAACCCATCGTCATAGAAATATTTTTTGTGTAAGACAGCAAGGACCAAAAATTTTAATAATAGAACATAGAAATATGAACAAAATATTTTCTTTTAAATTTGATCTTCAGATTCAATATATTTTTACACAAGAAAAATATTTTTCTATAGTTTGTATTAAATTTGGATAAAAAAAATAACAAAAAATGTATCTCCAGTTTCTTGGTTTCCGTTTCGTTTTGAATCAAGCTGAAAATGCTATATCAGTTGACATTCCTTTTTATTCCAAGTTTCATGTATAAAATGTTACGGTGAAACAAAATAAATAATATGCCCAATATAAACTGCAGCAAGTATTAAGTGTAATAATCGTTTTTAAGACATATTGGCAAAAACTGCTTTATAATACCTAAGAACATGATAGCAGTGGTGAGCGGTGAGAATTTGGTGTTTGATTCGTCCTTGTTGTCCCAGTCCATGAAGACCTGGAATTTCATAAGCAGCCGGACAGTAGGTAAGGAACCTATGCTAATCTTAAAGTACTTATTTTTCGACATTAGACGTTAGACATTCATTTGAGTCCTTCATTCACTCAAAGCGATTATTCTGTCACCATTGATAATGACTCATATTCTAATTTCAATTTTAAAAAGTTGCCAATTAGATGCAAACACACAAAAGTATGACGAAATTCGCTCAAGATTTTCGTAGTACCATCTTTGGTAATTGTTAGATATTGTATGACGCATATATTTTATCAATTTCAATAATTGTTTTAACTAATCCAAATCCACAATTTGTTATTAATATCCTATATCCAAACAAAGGCGGGACATTATATTACAAATTCGAGACAAATCCGGAATATAAATATCCATTCTGTAGTGGCACTATTACAGGAGAGAATTTTATTTATTAACGATGGTGGGTATTTATTATTAATTAGTAGGTTCCTTAATAACAATAAGTTCTTATTTACCAGACTATGATGACAATTTTTTTTAATGCGATCAGTCAATGCTACAATCATATTGATCTTTTGCTTTTTAGGGTGATACGATGTGAAGGGAATGTATCTACCGGAACTAGTAACTTTTCTATGCCAATCAAGAATAACTAAATTTTCACTAGTGCGAATGACCTTTGTGTCAAGGAAAGGGACTGAACGATCTTTAGCCTAGACGCGTTTATCAAAGTCGGACACTAGTTTTATTGCATCCATACCGTCGTTAAATTCAAACAACCTTCTGCGAGTTGCATGTCAAAAATAAACAAACCGAAGTTTTACGATCTGCTGATCGCCTTGACGTAAATTTTTAGGGAAAAATTGCCCCAGTGCCCCGAAAAATTCACATTTTGAACCCATTAAAACCGGGTATAATTCATACGCTATTTATTGTGTTAAACAAACGCAGTGTTTGTGAGAATCCGAAAAGATTTTATAGTTGCCCGCAGTGATTCATTTCTATGGACGTATCTTTTCTTTGAATAAGTTGCCTATACGTGCACCTATAAACATAGGTTGTTAAATATACATGTGTCAAAAGTTACAATAAACAAGTGCAGGTAATTACAAATAATCTTTTAGTTGGGTTAGGATTGTGTAAACACGTTTTAAAATTAGCCGTCGATGTAAATCCCGAAAAACTACTAAGAAGATCGACAAGATTGTTTTTTTTAAATGCGACGTTCCCTACTTCCTTAAGTCCAGTTTTGCAAGTCGTCGAAATTTAAAAGTAAGAAACTCAATAATCCGGAAAAACAACAAATGCAAATTCTTTTAATAACGAAATTAAACACGTCTTATGCGATATACGTAAAATCTGACAAATAGTGTAATTAACTCTTCTATTTATTCTCCTCGTGGTCATAATCGCCTCAGTCAGATAAAGCCTTTCGCGGACAGATGCAAAGATACTGAATTAACGGCCTTCTTAACGCCCATTTAAATTCTTTATAAAATCTCTTCGTAAGAACGTGTGATTATTGAAATAATCTCAAATGATTCGGCTGCTGTGAAATTAATATTAAGCAGTTAATGATAAAGGTTTTCTCTTTTTACCCAAGTATCAAAAAGTAACGCGATGATTAGTTCTTTCTCTGTCTGTTCTGTTCTTATATCTAACTAACAAATATACTATAGACTGAACAGAACATTAGTTTTTTCTTATATTACTCTATGTTACAATATTATCCAAAATTACGGAAGTCGTAACAACTCTAACAAAAATGTGTGACCAGCCAATGCGTTCCTGCTAAAGGTGGTAAAGGTCCTCCATAATTTCAGACCGCGATAAAATCCCGTTACTGACATCTTTCAAACTAAGAACAAAATTATCTATGTGGTCATGTAAATGTATATCTAACACCCAAAAGATCTAAAACTGTTAAACATTATGTTTACGGTTTACGGTAATTAGCTCTGGGTGTGATCAAAAATTTAGGTAGAGTTGCTACAAACAAATGATACTTTAACTCAGCTGCATTTATTAAGATTATGAAATCAAGGTCGTTAATGAGTCTTTTTGTAAACCACGAAATAATCCTGCTTCCCTGCTTTTCAAACTACCTCATTGTCTTTATTTTTTGTTTACCCAACGTTTTGGGCCGATGTCTCACTACTTGTTACCGGTCTCCACTGAATCATTGTCTACCACCTTCAAGCAAACATGTAAACTGTATTTAGAAGGAGGTAGAGGTACTGTACTACCTACAGTACTTTTCCGGTGGAGGGCCAGAAGAAGTGCATCCATAAATGGCTGCTAAGGACAGAGACCCGGCGCAATAGAATAAATTCAATAGCAGACATAATATGGCAATATCATTGTTATAAAGTCGCAGAAAATTGACAAATACCAGAAGGAGGAATACCTTGGAGGTGCGAGGATTTTCAAAAACCATGTAGGAATCACGACGCTTCCAAGTATCTGTCATGTATATGTTACCGGCAAAGTTCGTTATGCAGTCATACCTAGGTTTGCTTAGGCAAAGTCCGCATTGCCGGGCCACTTTAGGCAAAGTCCGAAATTATTAGATATTCCGGACATTGCCCACACTGTGGTACGACAATCTTAGGTTTGCCAAATATGTAGCAGGCAATATCCGAAATAACCTGCCGCATTACTATCATACAGTCAATATTCTTTCTTGTACAAGTATAAGACACAGTTTGCACATAGCTCTAAGTAAAATGTAATGCATTCTCGAGTGACGTTATCATATTTGTTGCTTAGTGCTTTAATTATAATATCTCTTCCAGCATGTCCACATACCTTGTGAGCACTTCAAACAATTCTTCTTCATTGGACACAAAGTATTTCACTTCAGTAACTTGCTCAGAAAATGGCAAAATTAACTTTTTAATGCCCCCAACAAGCAACACATCGTAACGTTTAAAACGTCGGTATTGAAGAGTTGTTTTTTCGCAACTTCCTTGGCTTCTTCAACTTCTTTAATTAATAGTTCGTACTTCTCTATCTTGCATACTCTTTAATTTCTCCAAAAATCTTACCTTCATTTCACTCGCGTCACTCATATTTGTAGTTTGTAGTCAAAAATCTGATAACGATTAAACTTAACTGAACGGAACAACCGCCTAATTACAACTAAAAAGACATACAGAATGAAAATTCAGTGAAGTCGTACCCTACTGCATAGGTGAACACGTAGCGACAAGTTTCGAGCGTCCGCAATCCGGATATCAGGTTATTTTGGAGTTTGCCTGCTACACATTTGGCAGAACTAAGATTGTCGTACCACAGTGTAGGCAATGTAAGAAATATCTAATAATTTCGGGCTTTGCCTAAAATGGCCCGGCAATGCGGACTTTGCCTAAGCAAACCTAGTTATAACTGCATAACAGACTTTGCCAACAACATATATACAGAGTCAATCAATTCTATAGTACTTCCTGATTAACTACACATTGTACAGCATGTATATTTTCTTTTATTTTGTTTAAGTTGTGGTGCTTTCATTTTGCAAATCTGCCACTCTCACTCTAGTAGGTAGTACAAAAAAAAAATATGCAGCGTTTTTCTCAACAATAAAATCAATCAAATTTTCATTGAACGGTCTTTGCTTCCGCCGTTTAAAGATGTAAATTGTGACCCGAACAAACAAACGCTTAATGAGAAGCCTCCTGAAGCCTATACAGATAAAGACGTAATATTTTAGACGTCTAACGCAGCACAGAATCTTGACCGCTAGAGTCCGGATCCCCAAAAAAACTGTTGCAATCCATCAAGTTAACTAACGTTCTTCACTTGTTTTTTTTTTTTCTGAACGTAGCCGGGCAGCCGCAGGGAGATTTGAATCGACAACTCCAATGAAATAATTTTCTTTCGAAACAGGAAATATCGAGACAAATTCGAATCCGATTATATCATAATCGACCTGTTTAGGTGATCTATCATATTTATATTAAGATTTATTAAGCGAGTTACTTACTTAATTAGCGCAACAGTGGCGCGACATAAGAGTTCGTGAGAAATTGATAATTGAAACCGAGAACCGATTCAGATATAATTAATTTATGCGTATATATTTTACGTTCTTGGTGTTAACTTCTGGGAAACGGAAAACCAAAAATTGCATAAAATTTTTGTCTTGAGACTAGCGTTAGCCCTATCAATCCCAATAGTCTTCATAATTTAAAATTTTACATCACTAATTAAAATTTTATATTAAATTTTACATTTCTGAACGATTTTAGAAATTTTGGAATTTGAGAATGGATACATATAAAAAATTTAGGTTCGAGTGGGGTAATTGCAAACGCAGTTAAAAACTGGTTTTCTTTAAGGTTGTCTGTCCATTTATTGGCGCCATAAGGAATTTCATAGACAACCGGAGATTTTTAGTTTCATTTTGCCTTTTGTTGAGAGCGCTGTACAGATTTTGTTTTTCCTTTTGACAGTGGTAGTAAAATGTGTTGAAATTTCTTTTTTATCTTAAAGTGAGTATTGCTATAAGAGTTTAATATGTTTAAAATAATAAATAATATTTGTATTAATTAATTAATATATTTATTTATAAATTTTATTGATTTGTAAATGATTCAATGTTAAAAGAATCCAAGCTTTTTTTTCTTGTTTGTGTTTACATTTGCCCCGTTCAAATCTAGTGGTGGGGAAATGTAAACATTGAAAGTGCTAGGAGCTGTAATTATATTCTTTTAAAGTGTTTAACACATGACTTTTTTGTTTCAGATGATTATACACCAAGCACGATCTTGAAAATGCAGTCAGGGATGTTCAAAATGGAAATTTAACCTATCGGGCTACCAAAGAACAATACGGCATACCGATTGCTACAATTTCACAAAGATTGGCGGCAACGGATGCAGGTCGCGGCCGAAAGATCACTTTAAATCAAGACACTGAAAATAAAATAGTTGAATGTTTGTTAGGATGAGTTACTTAATCTTATCCAATAATATGTTAGGGCCCAAAGCATATCAACTCCTTTCACTAATCACCGTCAAGGAAATGATTGGTACTATTCTTTTATAAAGCGCCATCAAGATGTGTTATCAGTAAATAAACCTGAGCATCTGCAAAAATGCAGGAAAGATGCGAGGCAACCCGATATAATTTATATTTTTTATGAAGATCTCCAAAATACTCTGGAACTGTTCGAACTTGATATTGAAGATAAGGCTTGCTTTGTTTATAATGCCGATGAATCGGGCTTCAAGAGCGATTCCAGTCGTTTAAAAGCAATCCGACAAAAACGCAAACCATTAGTAAGAGTCTCTGAAGGATCTGGGCGAGAATCAACTACGGTTTTAGCATATGCTGGAGAAGATGATTCTTTTTTGCCACCACTTAAGTGTTTAAGGGAGCTGGAATTGAAGAACGTTAGGCATCAGACAAAGTTTATTCTGGGACTGTTTACTCGGTATCTAAAAATGGATGGATGAAGCATTCATATCAAAGAAAATAGAGAAGAGAAATTTCTACCAAATCAAGAATTTATTCTAATTTATGGTGGGCATGCAAGTCATATCAGCGTTAGAATAACCAAAGCAGCTATCTCTAACCATATTATACTGATGAAACCTCCCAGCCATATTACCGGCATGTTACAGCCTTTGGACAAGTGTGTTTTCGGTCCAATTAAAACATTTTGGGAAAAGGAGTTGATAAACTGTGACAAAAAGAGTGTGGGCAATGTTAGGCAAAGCTTGGATGCGTGCAATGAAATCTGCGGACTTTTTCCAGTCAATAAAGACAAGTTTCCTACAAGCAATTTTAAAGATCAAGAGCTTCAACAATATTTTCAAAAGAAACGAAATATATACAAAAACACAAGACAATCTCCTTTAACAAGCAACATTCCAAATTCTTCTAACAAATCTGAAGTTGGTATAAATCAACCAGCTGGAGAATTAGCTTCACAAGAAGCAACGCTTCTTTATATAAATGAAAATGCACCACCAAGAACAAAGAATACACCAATAATTTCGCTCAACACATCTGAAGCTGATTAAATTGTATCTGAAATAGTAGCACAACAAAAATATGAGACATGTGAACATCTTCCCAGTGAACCATGTACATCTAAGTGTACAGGGAAAACCTTTCCAGATACAATTCTATCACAAGATATATCAGAAAATCATTCACAAGAGTTTGTAATAACCAAAACTTAACTTTAAAAAACAGTTTTTCTTTTCTCCAGAGAAAAAAGAAAATGTGCCTACAATACAGCAGTGCAATCCTGCAATTTTGACCAGTACTCACACTGAATTATCTCCAGAAGAGGAAATGAGTCAAGATGAGTTCATAATCATAAGTCCGACGCCTCTTGTGGATTTAAAAACCTGTTCTTTTGCTTTAGTTACCTTTTAAGGTTGAAAGAGAAACACTTCAAAATATATCTACTCTGTTGAAAACATCGTGAACGGTGAGGTGGAAGTTGGACTAAAAAGCTTAGTTGAAACTAAGCATAATTTTGCTGTCAATGCTAATGACATAAGTTTTGTTAAAAATGAGCAAATTTTAGGAGTGTTGCCTTTTCCAGAAATTAAAATGCGAGGAGAAAGAATTTATTACCATTTGAAAAAAAAGCTCCTGATTTAGAGGGCGTCTAGATAAACATTTGTGTTATTTTCTTGTATCTGTTTATTAAATGGTTTTTTTTTCAATAGGGTAAACGTCTAAAAACTTTACTTAAAAATGCATTTCTTTGGTTTTTCTGAAACCTACTACTTTGTTAGCTTTAAGGTTATTTTATGTAAAAAATTCCCACATTTTCTTAGAACGTTGGTCTACCAAACTTACTAAAATGTTTTTATTTTGTATGTATATGTAAGCGTTTCTAATAAAACTTTCTAAAATATTAATTCACACATATATACTTTATTGGGGAAAATGTAAACATGTAAAAAAAACCTTATTGTGGTTCAAATTACTAATACTACGAAACGTTTACAATTTCCTATATTTTATCTCCATAATTCCTCTAGTTTTTGATATATATGATATATAAATATATTTTTTTTATTAAAAAAATTTCTTTAAATCTTTTTCGGCCAAAGTATCTAAAAATAGATAGTACAGTTATTTATAATTAATTATATTTAAAAAGCAAAAAAAATGTTCACTTGACTCTAAACTTTATGCCATTTTTTTTATAATAAATGTTTTCTGTTTTTTTTTTTGTATAATGGCACTTTTACCTTTTCAACTGTGACACAAGCATTAATTCAATTCTGCTAGGTGTCCAATGATTTTTTTAAATTATCTATCAGTTTAGTCCAAAAATTAGCTTTTATTTTTTAACTTTTTTATTTCTCAAAATAAAACCAGTGTTTTCACCCTTCTATTTTGTTCTCAATTTAAAGGTTAACTTGGTTAGAGTGCTATGTGTGATTTTTCACGATTTGGACTTAAAATAACAAAAGTGTTAATGCTGACCTGATAGGAAATGGTAGCTTTAACTTTAAAACTATTTTTAATGCAGCTTTAAAATACTTCGGAATTCCGACAACTGTTGTTTAAAGTCGTCTCGAAAGTTCAAGTGAGGCTTTGCAAAGCCCTTGTGGTCTTCGGCGCATTAGAATGGCCACTTGTAGGCGACGCACCCCTGCGTGGTCGTAGGGGATTTGCGGGAAAGCTGTTTAAATGTCCCTGATTCGGGAGGGGTGGAAAACAAAAATTAGCAACGATTTACATTCGGCTGGATAATCTCGAAGTTGGAAAACAAACGTACCTTAAAAGTTGCGAAGTTTCTTGGGCAATGCCCATTATCAGATAATTGAGAATGTCTTATAAAAATTATCTTACTCTCCTTAGTATTCTAGCTTGTTAATTGATGTTACGACATCCAATACGTAACATTAGACTTTTTGGGAAAACGGAAAGTAGCAAGAACTGTGATTTTAAATGTATTTGTAAGTTTTCCACATATTCGAGGCCCCAATTAAAGTTCTTATTGCTGAGATACTTGCATATTTAGAGAGCTAAACTGTTGGTTTCAAATGCTGCCAAAGTTTCAGCAAATTCCCACTTCCTGGTCCCAAAAAGTCCAATATTGGGCAATATGGCCGACGGCGAAGTTAATGCAGCTAATGACAAGCAAAGAAAAAAGACGAAACTTTATAATTAATTAAATAATGGATCAATTCATATTTAAAATATTTAGTGGGATGGACAGTTACATTGTAGAAAAGGAACCGAAAGGTCCGGAAATTTGTTGAAAAAAATTAATAACTTTTGCAATATCGTTGCTCTGCATTTGTTTCAATTCGATCGGTTCTATCCAATCAAAACTTTGGTAATTCGTTAATGATTTTCAATTTTGTGATTTACTGATGACAGTCAAGAAACGCTATTAAGAATTGTCATCAGAATATGCAGATTCAATTTAAAAATTAATACAGATAAAGCAAGGATAGAAGGTTCTTCGGCAGATGCATAATTGAAGAAGGGCAAGATACTTTAAAAAAGTTAGAACAGTATTTAAAAATATGAGAATTATGATGAATAACATAAGGTTCATACAGGGCCTCACTCTGCGTCTAAGTGACAACTTGTAAAATGTTACACTGCGTATCACTTAAAATAAAACAAATCGTCCATAATTTTGTGTTTTATGTATGTTTGCTCATAAAATTCTCTGTAGCACTTTATGACTTAGGGACAAAAACTTAAACCTTTGAAATGTGGATATGAACATGGAAACATGTTTCGATATAATTTCTAAAACTGACAATTAAAAAAAATGTAAATCTAAAAAACAAACAATGAAATAACCTTGATATTCAAAAAATAATATTTAAAAATGGCTTCATTATATCAATTAGTTCCAAAGTGTTAGTATAGTTAGTAGTTTTAGCTAATTTTTTTAAAGCGCGAGTCGGTGGACTTGACAACCTTCAATGTGCTAATTCGATTTTTGAAAATTCGTTGAACCCGCAACCAACAGGCCTCTATTGTTCGACTCTTTAAATCTCCTCCGCAAATACCCTCAGTATCTCGTAAAACAATGTAGCGGAATCGACCCCATCGTGATGGCGTCACTCGAGAGGCATTGCCTCAAATAGGCCAATAAAATAGGCCATCAATTGCAACAGGAAAACCGGACAAGTACCCACTTGATTTGCTTTGTGTAAAAGCGCGGGAATAGGGAAAAAGTTATAACTCGCCTCAAGCAATAAAAACATATTTCACTTATATGCGGAGCACATAGCGTCAGTAATAGGCTGGCGAAAAGTTCAAATCCTACAAACTAAAGTAAATGATGATACTTTTTCATAAAAATATGTACCGTCTTCTAATTCAAACTTCCTTGGTTACCTGAAGCGCTCTGAAAAAAAAAATGTTCCTTATGTAAGGTGGACGCTAGATTTGAGTCATTTCAAAAAGCATGTGTATATAGATGAAACATCAGGTTGGTGTTGCCTTAGTGTTTTAATGTAAAATACTTTTTCCTCAAAAATCGCATGATTTTAAAATCTATCCCTGTCTACTCCAGTGCTGCAGGTAATATTTGTAATTACGAAATTATTTTCTCTCACGACTTGAACAACAGACACAAGCCTCTAGATGGTAAATAAGTCTTAGAGTCTTAGAGGGAAAAAAGTTTTCTTGGCCACTCAGAAACAACAACTGTACTAAGAGACTCAGTATCAGGACGGCCCTATAGTATGTGAAAAGGTTGAACTGCCTGACAGTGACCGACTACTCCTTGAAAACCACACCAACTCGATGCAAGCTTTCCTGGGTCTCAAGCCCTTACACCTTAGAGTGACGTTCGTTGCCCAGAGAGCGGGCTAAGATTCAACCTCGTGAGGAACTGGAAGCCGGAACAGAAGGACGGGATTGGGGCTACCTTATGCTTTCATATACCATAAGAACGCAAATTCCTACAAAGGACGACGTACTCTATGTACGCTCTGTATGAGACAAGATACTAACCAAACTACAGAGACTTAAGCTGGTGTATGGCAGATCTATTGCAGCATATATATTTGTCCCTTGGGGATCTACCCCAGTGTATTCCAAACAGAGATTTCCAACAGAGGGTACTCGGATAAACGCATTTATATTTGAAACGACAATTTCTGTGAGGATGCTACTTGACGACCAAGAGACACTAACAATACTGATGGAATGTAATTCTTTCGCTCTCGTCTGGGTACCTGCTCATGGGGGTATTGAGGGCAACGAGATGGCTGACACATTGGGCTGGACCCGGTTCTGGAGACCTCTTGGGAGAGCTTACTGACACTGAAGCAGTGCCAAAAGTGGACCCTCAGTTTCATTCGCGCCCAACTACGAACGCTGGTAGAAATCCGAACCGAAGAGAGGAAAAAAAAGGTACTTTAATATCATGGTGGTGGACAATGACAGTACATGCTGCGGACCACTAGGGGTAACGGATTAAGAGTACTAGGAGTTCAATTCATTAAACCCAAGGAACTCTCCGAACTCGCCATGAAAGAGGTACTGTACTTCCTGTAGTTTACGGGGCTCCTCTAGGGGATCGAGGCAAGATGTGTGGACATAATGAACGGAACGTCCGAGTGCAGCATCATGGCCTTAAGCTCAGGGACGCCCATATTTTTCTACTCCCGTCTGTAAAATACCTAATTACACACCGATCTACCGTGCGGGAAGCGTCACTTTACCACGTCAGTTTCGTTGCCCATTAATCCGAGCCACTTCGGACATTTCCGGGATTTTACCGCACGGATTTGGGAGCAGTGGGATTTGTTCGGAGATATTTCCCACGCTTTGAATTTTGACGTTTGTCAATTCTGACGGTCATGTCAGTGAATATATTCGTGTTGTTTTGCGAAAATGTAGCCAAAAACTAGAAATGAGTAGAAAAAGTATAGTATGATGAATGTATACAATTATATAGGCTTTACTAATCCACTCATCAGGTCAAGTTTTTATACGTTCATATTATAAAAGTATAAACTTTGGGGTATTATTTCTCTCATTTCTGCTACTACATATGTTTTTGTACGTCTTCATTGCGGCTATTTGATTTCAGGCATTGATAAGCAACAACATAATTATAAATTTCTTCCCATGTTCAATATGGTGCCGGTTGGATTTTCTAGTCACTGCATGTATAAAAAGGACGACGCGATGGACATTTCATGAAAATGGTTATTGATTTAATCTCTTGTCTGTAAACAGTTAGGTTGAAAAACCCAGGCTGGCAAAATTGTTTTAAACTAGCACTTGACCTTATGTCAGGGAAACCTTATAATTTGCTTATAATTTTAACCTTTAGGCGTTTATGGGCGACACAGGAATATTTTATGCGCTAGCATAATTGCCTTGTTTTACGCAAATTATAGAATGGAATATATTCTTTGCGAACTTTCTCTCAATAATCTTTAAATCGCCTTTCAAGTGTAGTTATAGTTATTATAGTTAATATCAACTATATAAGGGGAGTTTCGTTAACATGGTGAAAAAATTCAAGAAACCAAATTGAATTGAATTTAAGGATTTGTGTCGTTAGCAGAAATATCCTCTTTTGTGAACCGAGTAGATAATCATGACAATCTTTATTTCCATTTGGCGTTTCAGGTATCAGATAACGCCAAATGAAACACTTGAACAATTATGAATTATGCATGAAGCAGTTCCAGCGTTTTACTAATTACAGATGCATTCCAGGCGAAGTTACAAATAAATTGGAAGAAGTTATAAGCATAAAAAAAATTACGGTGTACACTGTTCGCTTGGTCAACAACAATCTTAATTACTATAATGCAATTATATATAGTATTAGACTAATTTTCCGCTGCAGTCCTAAAAGTTTTATCATTTTTTTGTTCAAGTGCTAAGAGACTGCGGGTTGGATCTCTAAGTGTGAGGTATATAAGATCAGTTTTATGATAATTTAAAATTAACCGATTGGTTCGAAATCTTTAGTAGCGCCACAAGACACAACTGCAACGTCTCCAGCAATCAGTTGCATATTTTTGTAACCTAACGAGGAAGTCTCTAATGACCGCCATTTGTTGCAGAAAAAAACTTTTTCCTTGTTATTCTTCGGGCTTTTGCAGTAGTTTGGCAACTGGTTTATATAGTAGATAGTTTTTTTTTATTTTTGAATACTTACATGATTGCCTAATATCCCTCCTTATCTATTTTCACTTACTTTTTCCAAAACTGTGGCCAGGTAATAAATATTTTGTTCTTTTTTTTAAGTTTTGCTTATTTTTGGTTAGTTGGAGTTTTCAAAACGTTGGCATCAAATTATTATAATTTTAATTCGGTATTTAAAAAGTGTACGTATTTAAGGAATTACGATATATAAATGATAAATTGTGTCTCAATACTTTGTTATTTTTTTTAAATATAGTAATATAATTTAATATAGTATAATATATAATAATATAGTAATATAATACAGTAATAAATATAGTAATAATAAATATTTAATACTAATTACGGTCATCTTAAATCGATTTAGGAAATCCAATTAAAAAAAAAGCAAAAAAAATTCAATACGGTTTGGTTCGCTTATTTAAGCCAGAAATAGTAAGCAACGAATCGCATAAAGCACAACCGAAAGAAAAATAAGGCTTCCAGGATACCTAATTAGTTTAACAAGTAAACGTTCCATTATTTCAAACGCTATCTTATAAAGGTGTAACGCCTAATTGATAGGTATTTTTCAACCGCATTCTCGAATTCTTATCTAAAATCGACAGGCTCATTTATAGCCCCTCTGTGCGCGGTGTCATAATTAATTCTCCCTCGGAAAGCGCTACTAAATACTTTGATAGCCTTAAAGCTGTATCCTGACTAGACTAAAATTCTTATTTATCAACGGGATAGGTAAAACACAAGGTTATTAAAATGTTCTTTTGGGATATATAGTGTGTTTCAAAAATTTTGTTGCAACGTTTTTGCAAGGGTGTATATTCCAAAATACAAATTTCAGTGTTGTTTAAAAACATTCTTGTTCTAATTTAACGAGAAACAAATTTAAAATATTTTTTGGTCTTCGTTAACTTTAATTAAAATTCTTAACGAAACAATACGGAAAAAAATATGCTTTGACGCCTATTTCCACTCTGAATATTTAATGTAATTTCAGATAGTAATGTTTTGTATATTTTTATGTGTTGCCGGGCGTACTTGCTAATTTGTTTAACATTAATATTTCTTATAGAAAATTGTATCTAAAATGTTGATATTGATATGTCAAATGACCTGTATATGTGTCTAATATGGATAAAGTAATGTCGTATCATACCGGACAAAATAAGTGCCTGTTTGGCTAAGATTTATTACACGTAAACCACAAAATTAAAAAAAAAAGTAAAAATCGAACCTAAATTACATATCAGTAGATATACCTTTATCAACTTCTATAACAACTTATTTTTATTTTACATGACTGACTATCGTTATTGCTTTTTACAAAACTTCTGGATTCCTCCTGCGTCGGTTTTTGCTGAAACTGTTTCAGTCATGCTCTGAAGAAGCCAACAGGATGATTGGCGAAACGTCAGCAATTTCGACTAAGCAAAAACCGACGCAGGAGGAATCCAGAAGTTTTGTAAAAAGCATTACAGTAGCTTGTGGAAGTTTCTTTGAAAAATTGACTATCGTTATTATTAAACATACAATAAATTTATGTGAAGTTTTTCACCTTTTAAAGCTTTGAAATTACACTTGTTAATTGACATTCATTTAAGAGATAATAGACTGACTTTAAATTTAGTATATATTTGCACTAATTAACAAAATTATAAGTAACTGCATATTCTGAGAAAAGTCCTTGCACTATCGACTTACGTTCGAAGAAGATATGTTGTAACGATTGTTATGCATTCGAATTGAAAATGAAACTTTATTAAAAATAAATTTTTGATTAAAAATGCGTGGTTGACAGATAAACTTAATCTATTTATGGATTTATGGATGCGAAAATTTAGAAAGCGTAAAATAGAGCGCCCACCAAAAGAAGTTCTTTTTCAGTATACATTTATTTGAACTTAAGATAACAAATTGTACTTGTTTCTTTTCTGGTAATAATTGAAAACAGTCTATTTCTAGCCTATAATATAATGTCTCGATGAAAAACTAATATGACAGCTTATAACATAAACAGATAGTGATATTACTATTACCGGTAAAACAGATAAGAAAACTATTTCTTCAAAGCAAGTTTTCAGTTAATATCGATCAGATTCTTCATGACGGCGTTACCAAACACTCGTGCCAATATAAAAGCCAACGTCAAATTGTTTTACTTAATTTGGAGGTCAATAATCAATGTCTTAATCTAATTACATCGCAAAACTAGTAGCGCCGCTACCAAGAAATATAAAACAAGGCGCGTTAACGTGAAAGTAGACAAAAATGCGCGAATAGAAGCAAAATCTTCGTCTTGAGTCATAAAATCTTTAATGGCTGTAAACACTTATTATGTTAGCATTAATACAGTCCGATGATTAACCACGCTTCAATGAACATCCTTTCTGCGAAATACGTAAAAATAAAACACTGAATATACTCACAGCGGTCCAATACTAGTGTCTTTCGCAGCGACGCCCTTATAGAAAATCCTGGCCTCTACTTCTCCATCAGGTAAAGTGTTTACAGAAACGAAGTCGGTGATTTCAGAAGCCACCGCAGCGGAGATCAAAACTGCCACCAGGAGGTGGCTAATGCACCTGGGGCACTGCTTCGTAACCTTCCACATTCACCGATGAAAGGGTGGGTTTGTTAACGAAGAAAGTACACTAAGATGACCGGCGCAAGGAAGAAACATGTTAGATTGCGTTTGGTCTAAAAAAAACGAAAATAAACTTGTAATGATTTCTAGGTGACACTGCAATATTTTTGCCGAATTGATTTCATCGAATATTCTATTTGGCAACCCGGTATGTTTAAAACAGGCCTGACGAAGTTTCTTGAAAGTATTTCGAGAATGGTCTGAGCATGCGGTCAAGGTCCGAGGCAGTGCCAAAAATGCGTTGAAAAAATTAATAGGATCCTGTCGGGTTTCATCTTCCGAAATATGAATTTTTCGAGGTTGAAATCTTGGCAAATTATATCTTTTGGTCCATCTACATAATTATTATTTTGCTTATAATTCATAGCGTTTTATTAAAAAACTAATAACTTAATCGCGTAAAGCGTTTTTATAGTTGGTAAATAAATAGTAAATAATAAATAAATAAGGATTTACTTTCAAAAAAATATATTTTTTAATTTTTATTTAAAATTTAAATTTAAAAAATTTAAAAATTTAATTTAATTTAAAAAAAGATCGAGGGTCTAACTCTGCGAGGTACTGGACTAATTAACCACTTGAAGAGAACAACAGAAAATTAATATGCACATATTATTAATATTACTATATCAGAGAATATTAAGCCATCTTTCAGACAAAGGCGACAGGTTTATAAGATGCTTAGGAATAAAGGTTTGAACACTTAAAAGTTTTCAGATATTAGTTACGGATTTATAATATTTATATGTGTTTTAATAAACGGCCTGTCAAACAGTTTCCTCTGTTTCAATGACGACGAGATTCTCGGATGAAAATTACACAAATTGACGAAATTTATGTAACAAATATAAATAAATTCTCTATGTAAGAATTTTCTAGGATACTCTTTATGAAAAAACTATGTTTCTAGGAAAATTAACTCCTTTAATTGAATTTTCTTTGTAGCTTTCAACTATACAGTACCTGCAGTCTCTAACTTGGAATATATATAAATATATAAATCAAAGTTTCTTTTGTCGACACTTCGATTAGTATATTAAATTGATGTAAGAAGATTTAATACTGACAATCGCAAATCAGATATGACTTGACCGACTATTTTTAATCCAACGTTAAAATTTAACATAAACGTGACTCATCAAGCAATATGTACTCTATGTTTACTACAACAATCCTGTTTAGTAGATAATAATAAATAATAACTAAATTTTGTGTTCTCCATAGCCAATCACCAGTAAAATTTCTTGTAGGTTTCAAAGAATTACTGAATTTGGTGCAGTTTTTCGACTTGCTGTTATAAAAATGTATAACATATACCTATTGGAGTTCCACTTTTACACTGAATAAAGATTGAATTGAGTTAAATTATATTAATAACCGATGACTTCGTATCTCAAATTTGGGACACGCTGTGTACAATTTTTTAAACAACTAATGATGCTATTTTTTTTTTGCTTATTGTTTAATGGCATCGATTATTTTTTACTCACCCAGTACAACCTTCAAATAAGTTACTACAATAAATATATGAAGTATACAATAACTTAACCACGAGACAACTACACCGTGTCTGAATGTTGTTTTTTCGATGTCCCCTTCTTTTTATTTCCGGCCACAAAAGTTTCTGATTTTTATTTATCCATAAATTAGTTCAGTATTGATTAAATCCGTAAATTTTTGTATAAATTGATATTTAACGTACATTTTTGTTAATGTTAATGAACCAAATTATTGATACAAAAGTGCCCATTTTTATGCGAATTGGATATCCTACCACCTGACGAAATGCGATACCGAAATTCGAAGCCGCAAAGAAATTTTCAACTAAAAATAACTTGTATTCGCACCGTTATATTGAACTTGAAAATTTGCGAAAAATTTTGGCAAAAATACAAAAATATTTTTAAGTAGTACTCACATACCAATATCAGAGTATTAAATAACCAACTGTAAATATAGAATGAGCAAATGAACGCTCATTTCAAGATAGATAATTTGTATTCCAGTATATGCTATATATATATATATATATATATATATATATATATATATATATATATATATATATATATATATATATATATATATATATATATATATATATATATATATATATATATATATATATATATATATATATATATATATATATATATATATATATTTTCCCGTAAAATAAATCCAGTTAGCTTAAAAGCGTAAATATTAAAAAATAGTAAATTATAAAACAACAATAAACATTTAAATAAATTAAACAACAGGTAGGTAAGTAATATTTTGTTGACTTCGACATAACCGTATAAATTTATTTCTACTTTATTAAATTTGTTATTTCATTTTATAATTAGATATTTTGCATTAATTTGGTAAATTGAGTTAAAATTTTGAGTACTTAAAATAAAAGTAAATTTTGCTCCCCATAAACCAGTTTTAAAATTTTAAATATAATGGAAACATCAGAAAATACGGCGAATATAAACCGTTCAGTATTATTTTTAAAAGAGTAAATTTCGAAATTTCGAAGCCAATGAAACCGTTGATAATTATTATTAATAAGCGATTTTCCAATTCGAAAACTATTATATTACATTACATACTCACATTTTCATGGTACCAAACGTCGCCGGCTCACTTACCACAAACGACACAAACAATAATCTAATGGAATAACGATCGAAAAAAAAAAACTGCGGCACAAAAATATCCGAATTCGAAAAAACCGCGCTACGGCGCGTGTATATGCCGCACGTTTCGCCGCCTCCTTGACTAAACTCGATCACTGCCCGCGTGTGCCGTGATACTGAATGATGCACTTTTCGTGGTCTCAGCTTTTGTCGAAGACTTTTAGGATCCTGGTAGGCTATTATGTGGAAGCGCAGCCTGCCGAGACTTTTCTTCGGTAGCCGATTCGAGGACCCTCCTACACGCGATTTTCCGCACGCACCCCCGGATTTGATCCTTTTCTATTGTTGGCGTCGTCCTTAGGTTTTATCGTCCTTGATATTCCGACGCGGCAAGTTGAGTTTACCTTTCCCTACCTGTGCGAGCGTTGAAATCTTCGGCACTCGTAGGGCCACAGACGTAAGGGTCGCGTTTTTTTTAGGACTTTAGTTTTTTTTTAAGTCCATATTTTATTGATGTGAAATTTTACAAATAAAAAAATAGGGCTAATAATGGTTATTGTTGTATTTCTCTTATTGATGTATATAAATGGGAACATTCTCGTTACTTTATTTCTCCAATATATTCTTACCGAAATTATTTGCACCTTATTTTTTGGTAGTCAAACAATATTTTCTTTATATATTTATAAAAAATATACTTTAATCTAATCAAACCTAACATCTTAAAAAAAAATCGAAAAAGGCGAATACACATTGTCGCTCTTAGAAATTGGAAATATTTAAGTCCTCCTAATATTATTAAAAAATGTATTGGCCAAAGGAAGTAATATTTTATAGACTATTGCATTTTGCATGTATTTAGGTAAGGAACATCAAAATACTGAATTAGATTTTATTTTTAAATAATGTGCAGAAATATACGTTGTCATGTCGTCATTCAATTCAAATTAACAATCTGCTTTTTTCGAAAGGTCGAATCCACTGATGTAACTTTCGCTGTTGATGTATATTCAGTGTGACGAATGTGGATCAATTTTAGCTCACGATAAGCGAGGATCTGGAGAAGTACAATACAATAAATTAATTTGCTCAAGATCCTGAGATTTTTATTATCAATGCAAATATACAACTTGTTGAAATACAAATACAAATAAAATACAAAAAAGTAAATTAATATATACTGAGTTTTTCAATAACTGTTCCGCTATGTTCCAGGATAAATAAAATATTAAAAAATAAAGTTAGTTTGGTTATTTAAAAAAAAAAAGTTTATTTAAATTATTTGTAAAATAGTTTAAATGAAATTCATACTGAGTGATCCATAAAAGTTACTGCTGGTAAAGGGGAGGTACCAACTTATTTTACCCCCTAATTTTTGAAGGGGTTATTTTTTTTCGGCAAATATGATAATTTTTAAATAATTTGTTATAAATACTCTTATTCAAAGTCGAATGAATTACTGGGTTAGGAATTATTAAGTTATCAACTAATGTAAACCGAATTAATGAGTCCTTTTAGGAAAATTTTATACGCGAATAATGATTTTTTTAAACACTGACTCTGATCAAGGTCTTCTTTCTATTTGTGGAGTGGCTGATGATAGCCTATACTACAACACTTAGCCTTCAACATATAAAGTTAACCCTACTACACAAAAATGAAATAGTTTTCCGTGCATGCCTCTATAGTTCACCAAATAATCTGCACTTTGAGCCATTTTCAGCGATTCCATCAGTTTTTATCTTATAATATTACCTAATAGTGATTTTCACACACTTAACTCGGAACATTTAACTAGATCGAGGCATATTTTCAGAAGATACTGCCGCAAAAATGCCGCATTCAAACTTATAGGCGATTTGTCCCCGGCCATGTTGGTTGTTGCATGCCTCAAGGTCAGTTGTTAACAACAGAATTTTAAATCTCGCGCATTGAATAAACCTTCTCATTTTTTTTCATACTTCCTCCAAGACAGGTTGCCTAGCGCTTTCATATGATTCGCCAAGCAAGCTTTCTAAGGAGAACTCAATTTTCATTTGTTGGCGTATAACTAGTACACCATCTTGACATTTGGTACATCATGTACAAAGAAGTTCGTGCCCCAAAATCTTGCCCGTGTTGGTTCAAGAATTTTTGCGTTCCGACAAACGGTTCAAGATTTTTGGTTTGATTTTTTTTTAGTACTTCCCGATGAGTTGCCCCTTACTAACCAACCAGCGTAGATACTTTTAAAATATTCGATTTCATCGATTTTTTTAAAGTAACAAGATTCAGATATTGCAGACTAAATTAAAATTTTAAACTTTTTTTTTTAATTAGATAATAGCATCAATAACATCAATAATATCTAGTAGATATACCTCAGTTCAATATTGAACGTTGATTGCGGCCTCTGTAATCGTGACCGTAGATACTCGAAACATTAATATACCGATGTGAATAAATACCAAAACCATCTTCCCACAAAAAATATCTTTACTCTCAGAGTCAATAATGAATTGCCTGACAATTATCAAAGTTTGTTGGTGGTCGTATATTCGAGTTTAATAGCAACATTGTTGAAAATAAAAGGAACTGTTTATACGCTCGTAACTTATACACACAAAAGTACAACTTGTCCGTTACCATATAATGGGTGAGACATATAACACCCATAATAGATTATGTGGTATATCCTCGTCTAAGGTAATTTAATTTCAAACCGTTTTTTTTTTCTTTAAAAATAGTAATCGTGTCACTTGCCCAAATATATGACCGGGTCGTATGGAAAAATTGGACATTCTAACCAACAAGGAAGTAGTTGAGTGGGTGATAAGAAATATGGTTCAACTGCGTTTTATGCCTAGGCCAGTGCCAGAGAAGTTTCGTTTTAAGAAGGTTGGGATTCTTGGATATAATTACGGTAAAGAATAGGTATATAATATTTCACAAAAATACGCACCAGTAATAATTATAAATGCCAATGTAGCAAGCGATCATGCAATAATGGGATATAGTCACGTAACTCAGCCTTATAGCAATTGTTATAATCTACGTTTTTATGACTTTTCAAGATACCCAGCGTGATTGGAAATGAATGTAAAAAACTTCAGCTTATTGTGAAATAAGGATAGCAATTGCACTTTAGATTAACCCATTGCAACGCCTGACATATACCAGCAAAGATTGATGCTTCTGGCGTATACGCGATTAAACTAGAATTTTTAATTGCACCGCAAAAATTCCGTTAACCTTCGTTCGCCCAGCCTCCGGTCATAAAGATCAGTTGGGCGAGTCAATAATAATTGTCATCGGTAGACAATATCTACTCTATATACTCATATGTAGTAATCGTTTCCCTATATTATATTTTCCTAAAATAGTAGATAAGTAGCAAACATAAGTGATTCGATCAATAGCAATTGTGTTTTTCTTTTATTTGTTTGACACTGCAGCTAGAATAATTTGATCAATTTGACGTTGGGTGGCACAAGTTCTTCTCTTCTTCGTTAAGAGACTGCATCTGGTGTGGATGACCCTAATTTAGAGGTGTGTCCAATAAATCTTATATTTCGCAGCGGAGTGTCGGTATGGTCCCTTCCTAAACCTAAAACTTAAATTATTGAATCTAGCCACGAGAAACACTTCACAAATCAATCAGTGTTGAATTGTTTGATTTGTTGTTGTGTTTACAACATATCACATGGTATCGTCACGAGTGATTGATTGATTTTACTTGTTTTACACGTTAGAGAAAAACATTGCAAAAAAAGATAGATAGACATTTTGAAAAGTCCGCAAAAAAACTGACGACCTAAAGCGGTAAATAAATATGAAACAGACACATACAAAACCGCTATTTTATGGCAGCTGAAAAATTTAATTTTTACTATATACCTTCTCTTTAGGCTATGATTTAATTACTCTCCTC
The DNA here is from genome assembly GCF_029955315.1 of Cylas formicarius. Classification (NCBI taxonomy): domain Eukaryota; kingdom Metazoa; phylum Arthropoda; class Insecta; order Coleoptera; family Brentidae; genus Cylas; species Cylas formicarius. The sequence goes on along the minus strand of NW_026844326.1, from coordinate 14,134,833 downwards.
AATTACTGGTCACTCGGCAAGAGGCAACCAAATCAAAGTAGTCAACATAACTGAGAACCTCAAAAAGTTATTTGGACATCGATTTGGGTATGGAAAATCTTTTCTTGTATAATATAGTTTTTATTATACTATATTATATATTATACTCTTCAATTCTAACTGAAAAAAATTTATGTACCAAAATGTATATCAAAAATTGATGGAACTGCTTTTGTTTATTATGATCTTTGTGTCTTTATTATCCAAAAAGCAAAGAAACTTTACAATTTAAGCATGAATTTTTTTTGAGAAATAGGATATTAGGCGAAGTATCTACCAAAGTTCACTTTTTAACATCAATCATCAACATCACTCTATATCATTATAATAAAAAAGCCGTTATTCTGTATCTTTTTGCGGTCCAGATAATATGGCCACTAACATATTGGCATTAAACTTTAGGTTGTAAATCAAAGATATAACGAACTAGGCCCTGGTTAATCTTTGTAGCCGCCTCAAATACCTCATTTACCGGCGTTATTTGGTTGAAATGTGGAAAGTTATTGTTACATTTCTCAATAGACAAGAATTATTCCGCGAAAAACGAAACGACGCTGAAAATTTATTGCGTCCAAAAAATAAACAACTAAAGTCACTAATTGTTCCCTGTACACACTACCGATAATTTATTAAACGTGGATATTTGAATTAGCCGATTCTTTAAATTCTTTAAATTTAAATGGCTTTCTCTATGGAGCTCCCTTTTATTGATCGCAATTTTCCGATTGTCGATTCTGATGGCCGGGCGTAGAACATTCGGCTAGCTCGTCACATTATGCTAGTTTACCATTCAGTATATTAAAAACTAAACACGTGTTTACACGTCTCTGCAAATTCACAGCAAAGACGTTGAAATGAGCCTTCATAGGCAGATCCAATAATTTCTTTAATTCTATAAATACGGACTGGGCTCTGCATACTGTCTACAATGTTTGGTCATATTTTTTTCAGTATCCCAGTAAACCAGTGCTTTTCGTGTTAAATAAACCGAAGTAGATAAGTTTTTAAATAATACTTGCGAAAATTTAAAATCTCTGCTCTCGAAACCTCCTCTCAGTATCACAAAACGATATCGTCTTTTAGTGGGCATTGTGCCCCACAGTCGGTTAACCATGGCAAGATATTTTTTGCGGCAAGGGATAAAAAGCTCCATTCATCCTAACCGAAGCACCACTTGTATGTAAATCTTCTATTATGTTACCTTTAAGCGGCGCGTCACGGGTACTGCCCGCTTTTGGTCAGTATGTTGGCGCTCTAAGATGACACATCGACCGTACCGAAAGGCACATGAAACGACACCATTCAAATTCACAATAGGCGAAAGCGATAGGTCAAAAAGCTCTGACAGCGTGGAGATCAGCCTTTATAGATTTCTTTTCTTGCTTCAAGCGTTGAGCTTTTCTGATATATAATCGGTTACTTAAAGTTTATTGTAAACAGATTGATTAGATAGCTTGCCGTGGAAAACGTTATCAATTGTATTTTTTTAATGAAAATTGTACTTGTGATTTTTATTATTGGTTATAAAACAATATGTTAATTTTGCACATTTTACCTGTCGTCTCTATTAAAAGTAACGTTTAAATATAGCAATTTTCAGAATTCAGGTTGTACTATCAAAAGAAAGTTAGTTTTCATAGTTATATTGTTAATCTTCTAGCAATTTAATGATAAAAAATCTGTTTTTTTTTTGTTTTTCACAAATAAAATGAGAACTATCGAGTCAATCATCTTTCACTGCCTGGTCATTTATAAACCACAAATTTTTCTACGCCTTAAAAATAACGTTTGCTATCCTAACAGAATCGGTTTTGCAATAACGCTTTTCATCTCCCTCTCGATATTGAACCCGCCCATCGGCACGTTGACACCATCAACAGTTATTAATTTCAACGTTTGAAGAAATCGCTTTAGTTTCGATTTTCGTAAATATGTCATCGCTAGGTTTATTCTAGAGGACGTCTTTTATTTTTGGTTAGAAAACATACTATGCTGATTTGCTACAAAAAAATCCTCTCACTCACTTTTTGAAGGAAGGGCAGAACAAAAGGATTATTTTTCTCAGGAACTTGTAATACGTTATTATTATAAAATATAATATTGCAATTTCCATATTGGGCAAGAGTTTTATACAATACCAAGGCATTTTTTTCAATCAATGTTTTTATCAAATTATATTTTGTTTTTAACTAATTATTTAAACGGTGAAACTACCTTAAAGATAAACACAAAACTTTTTACCAACGGTGTGCTTTAATTCCATCCACATATTAGGTTTACATCATTTTTGATAGAGAAAATTATTTAATTAAAAATTAGAGTGCTTAAGAAAACAAGAGTTTGCACATTTTTAATCGATTCGTGCACAGCTTTGGTCAGTTTACAAAAATTCGTACCAACTTTGTTGACGTAAATATAACATTATTTATTTATTTATTTATTTACCAAAAAGTTATATTTTGTAAATTGGAATACCTACCTGTATATTACTGCATAAAAAGAAAGGTCCTTTTACGCTGATTTCGAAACTAGATAAAAAGTTAGAGTTATTTACATGAAGACCAGAATTAGCTAAAAATAAAATCGTCACTTAGTTGGCCATGCATTATCATGGCGTCACGCCAACGCCACGTTTCTTGTTTGATTATGACAGTTCTGGCATATCTTGATTGTTATTTTTCAAAAATATATAAAAGGATGATGTTTTCAATTAAGAAAAAATTCGAAATATTATTGTTGTGTATAAAATAGGACAAAATTGCAAATAGGGCAAGACAATATGTTAGATAAAAAATTTATGAGATAATACAAAATATATACATAATTTATTGATTAGGAATATTGCGCTAAATGCTGGAAATGTCCTCCGTTTGATAGCCATTTTTAACTTACCTCGAACTTTGCTTGATTTCTAAAATATTTCGTATAGCTTTCCTTAAAATTCTTAAATAGTCGGATAATTTGGTTATTTTTAATCCACACCAAACCTTTAAGGATCGACACGGCCAGAATGTTTAGCTTCTCAATATTTTCCCAGAGCAGTAGGGTATTTTTTTTCTATTTATAAGAAAAAAATGCTAATCGCTGAGTGTTATTTTCCTTAGACAAATGCTGCTAAGTTTCAAAGGATGAAATTTATTTTTTTAAGTTTTCTAAAGAATTCAATGGGTTTTTTAATAGTTTTTAAAAGTAATATTTCTTATAAGAATTTATTTTTTCTCCATATTGCATTTTTACCACTTTTTAGATACGACAATATTTCGAATTTTTTGTCGAGTGAAAACATTACTATTAATCAAGAATTTTCAACAATAAGAATATTCTCAAGTCTAAAACGGCTTTTCTTTTTAAGAAATAATATACAGGGCTTCTAATTTTAAAAAATATATGAATTTCCTATACCTTTTGGCGCACTTTACTCATTAAACGCTACAACTTGTGTATTTCATTTTTTTTCTAAAAATTAAAAAGTTATGGGGGGATAGATAATATTTATAACGGGTCTCCAATATGCACACACTTTGCTCAGATTTTCTTTCAACACTTTTTAATTTTAATATTTCTGAGATCATGCGTTGTTTTAGCAGTATACACAAAGTATACACCATGGATTAAAAATTAAACGTTACAGCTAAGTAACATTTGCTTCTTTATTAAGAGATTTACGTAAATTGCTGAGTTCATAGATTCATTCTGCGTTTACTAAAAATACTTTCTTCGTATTGATTTTACGACCACAATTTCGTGGAAAATTAATATTTTTTTCGACGCATTCCTTGAATTTGTCCGACAGAAAAATAATTTCAACGATTTATTCGAAAACTTATTTTTAGGAAACTGTACATAAACAACACTTGTAAATTTCTGTTAAATTGATTAGAATGCGTTCGCAGAGTTTATTGAAATTTTCCAACAGAATTATTTTTATTGATATACCTTGAAATGTTGAATTAGTTAGGAACGAAATATACAATACACATTGCTTTTGTAACATGTGCCTGATTAGTTTATTATTGGAAATAAAATGTTGGCGTATTTAAAACTTTCTCGTTCGCGGTCAATATCAAGTCTTACCCCTAACCGATAGAGTGTCTGAGTGGCAAGGAACGTGTCTAGGCGGGGCGAGGGTCGGGGCCATCCCTTCAAACCAACCCTCTGGTGAAACACCCTTAGATTTTTATCAGGCGACCAGGAGATGCGGCTGGTCGGCGAAACGAGGGGGTTGATTTTGCGTGTCTAATAGAGAAATCGCATCAGAAAAATGTTATCAGGAGATAGTGGAGCTTCCGCGTTGGGGTACAATTATTGTCGTTTTCTAGTTCTCTAGAAATATTTAAAATATTTTTTTGTGTTAATTAACATACCGAAAGCTTTAACAATTTGTGGGTTTAATTCTCTATGACACATCGTATGAAAATAGGTTGAATTCGTTTCACGATTATCGCGAAAATCGCTATTTTAATATTTTCGATACGACTAGCGAACTCATAATTTTGTTTCAGTATATTTTTGTACCATTTGTTAAAAAATGCAAGACAAGTGATGACGTAAATATGGACCCATAAAGTTGAAATTTGCTGAATTGAAAAATGAAAACTGATATCTTAACAATTAGTATTTGACAGATCGTGTGGATGTCGAAACCTCACATCTAAAGTTCTTAGAAAATCAGAGCCTTGATTTTCCTTTGCTGCCTTGACGAATCATCAGATTTTTTATATTTTATATTTTTATTATATTTTATATTTCAATTGTTTTTTTATTTACTACAAGATCTTTTTACGTATCAAATGCGAGTTAGTTTAAAGAAAGAAAGTAAAGGATTACTTTTGGATTTAAAGTTAAGATAAACTAATCTATCAAATTGCTATCTATCTCAATGCATTAAATTAATCGAAAAATCAGTTTTGAGAGTGAAAATGAAATAGAAATAAGGCTAAATTTTAAAAAAGTTTTTGTACACCCGTCTGTAAAATACCTAATTACGCACCGATCTAGTGTGCGGCAAGCGTCGCTTTACCACGTCAGTTTCGTTTCCCACGAATCCGAGCCACTTCGGACATTTCCGGGATTTTACCGCACGGGTTTGGGAGCAATTGGATGTTTTCGGAGATATTTCCCACACTTTGAATTTTGACGTTTGTCAATTCTGACCGTCATGTCAGTGAATGTATTCGTGTTTTGCGAAAATGTACCCAAAAACTAACGGTCGTAGAAAAAGTATAGTATACAACACGTTCGGTAAACTTTTTACCTCACTCGTTTATTAAAAACTCGTAAGTCATATGCCGTCTACCGCACTTGTTGCCTAATATACTATTTCTACATTTTGCATTCAAACTTGATAGGCAATTATCAGTTCTGCCTTGTACTTAACGACAAGCGAATGTGAGACCATTTTAGTTCATTTAAATGATAAAAACCGCGGTAAGCCAATAATTTATCGTCATTTTCAATTACATTAAAAAAAGCATCTCTTTGGCATTTTCGCTAAAATAAATAACTAAAAAAAACCTTCACTACTCGAAAGCCACTTCGGACGTTTATGGCGATATTTTCCTTTTTTTTTTGTTTGTCAGTTTTGTGTTTTGCAAAAATGTAGAAAAAAACTAATGGTCATAGAAAGAGTATGCCGGCACGTTGATTATTTTTTTCAGTCACTTATTTATTAAGCACTCGATTCGTTTGTGTCTAAAAAACTCGTGACTAAAGTGGAGTTTATCAAACCCGGCAACAAGCATAACTAGCGTAGCGTTTTAGTTTATTGTTTACTAGATATAACTCCATCTGGTTCTAAATTAAATTGAAAACTACAAAATGTGAAATGACTCTGCGACATTTTTGGCGGGATTCCTGTTGACAACCTCAAACATATGTTTCTCCCTCAAAAACACCTCCTCGTCGAAGTACATGATATCGGCCATGGACTCTTCCGTTATGTCATCATTTTCAATGCATCGAAGGAGCTTTTGCTTTTTATTCAAATCCCTAACGGTTTCGTAACACTGCTCTAAAATGTTTCCCGAATATTTCTCGGAATTGATCATATCCCACGCAGCGTTAAACTTTCTGCTGTAGAATTGCTTCAGTCTACATTCGTTCTTCACGATGTATGCAGCCGTGGTATAAAGAAGACTATTGACGGTTCCATCACATTGGTTTTTGTCTGAAAAACACAGGGCAGTGGTAATTAAAGTAACACTAAATTTTGAATATTATTCAGCAATCATATACCTTCAAAATTAGCGGTCTTTGAATTTCTTTTCGAATATTTTACACGCTTTACCGAAGGTTTGAAAAACACGGTTTCTTTTATCTCTTCTTTGAAACTTTTGTCAGACTTCGCTTGATCTTCGTCGTTCTTTGTTCCTTCTTTACGCTGTGGTAACTGGCTATTATTTTTTAATGACGAATAAGGACTTTCGCTAAAATATCAAAATATTATTACTGTTATCTAGCACATATCTACCTTATTTGAGATGACATTTTCACATATAATTTAGCAAATATTTTGAACACCAATTATAACTTGGTTGTATTAATTACAAAATAAAATTAAAATTAAATATGTACACGGTTTGGGACGTTTGTATCATACTGTTCCACATTTACTAGCCTGGTTTTAATTACTAACTAACGACTAAACGCTGTAAAAGCTTGTCAAAAATTATTTATTTACCATACACCTTAAAATTAGTTCCATTTTATTTATGTCAATTGTTAGGGAAACCGCTAGTACTAGAATGTGAAAGTTCTGACCCATAACATTAAGATTGCTCCAATCTAAACAAATTTTAGCTATTAGGGTTTGCTAAATTTAATGTTTACTAGTTTTATAAATTAACAAGTTCCAGCAAAGTTTTCGAGGCTTTTATATTACTAAAGTTATTATTGCCTTTATAATCTTAGTTACATTCTAATATCTTTGTCATATATACACTTTATTCATTACATAGATACTTTCGTATGTTTCAAAATGCAATTTTTTACACCTCATTATTTAGTACCTAGATACTTATAAGTATATTTCTTGCACATTGCAATTTTTTACACGATCGCAGATTTTTTTGTCAACACACAATACATCGCCTTTTAAATTTGGTTCCTTGCAAAAGGCTTCTCTGCTCAAAGGCAGTAGCAAGCTTCGAGGTATTACTGGTTGCGTGCGGAAATGTCTCTGTTTTCGTATGTATTAATAACAACCATATTATCCAGGTGAGGTTTGTATTGTTATTTATATTGTCTGGTTGTTATTTAATTTTTTTCTAATTTTTGCAAGTGGATTTACAATCCATAGGAAAATACGCAAAGCTGCTAACATAATTATTTTTCAGTGTTTCCCGGCGACTAGCAACAGCGACAATGTCTGCAGATGTGTGCCAGAAGAATCAAACTTCTCAAACTATAACTCAATTTTCAGCAGTTTACGTTACAACGCCCAACGAAGACGTTGCTAAGAAGTTGGCCCACGGTCTCGTCAAGGAACAACTGGCCGCGTGTGTTAACATTATTCCCCAAGTGACCTCAGTGTACCAATGGGAAAATAAGATTCATGAAGATTCAGAGCTGCTACTCATGATAAAAACTAGAACTTCAAAGGTTGATAGTTTGACCGCTTTCGTTAAAGCCAACCATCCATACAAAGTATGTGAAGTTGTTTCAGTTCCCATAACTAATGGAAATGAAGCTTACTTTAACTGGATTAGAGAAGTTGTTCCTGAGAAATAAGTTTAAGACTAATCTACATGTAATATTTATTAGGCCAATCATAAAACTTTTTGTAGAATCTTTAAAATTGTGAGTACAAAAATTGAAGTAATATACAAATTATAAGTTATTTAGGTAATTTATTTGGATTATTAATCTGCTTAACAATATTAATCAGTTTATCTGGTAATGTGTCCCTTGTTTTTTCATTCACCTAAAAATAATTATCATCACAAAAGGTAGAGTAAACCTTAAGCAAAAATAGGTTAATATAGATACCCAAAATACTTGGCAATTCTGATCTTCCTTTAGATGACTTATAATGGGAGGGCCTTTAACAGGAACAGTGGCAATGACAAAAATATCTTTTCTATGTACTAGACTTTTTACTGCCTGTTCAAATTGAGAACTAAACAGTTCCATTTTTCCTATTTCATCTATTACTAAAATTGCATTCTAAAACATAATACCTATGCTTAGTTCCTCTCCTACACTTTGTCTTTAAAAACTTACAGAAACTGAGTGTAACAATGGCAGAACCATTTGTTCAAAATTTTTAACATACACAATATATTGCCCCAAATATTTTGTACCCTCTTGAGGCAGTACACCCCTAAAATAATCTGAATTATTATATATGTGGTATGAAATAATTCTCTTTTCCTTTTATCAGCTAATTGAATTCGTCTATTCTCTTTTATCATAACAATATCAAAACCCATTCTTTGTTTCTGATCGTTTCTGATTTCTTCAGTAAAAAACCCATGAATATTTGCACCCTCTACAGTAATTAACTTTTCTACAATATGTTTGATAACTGTGGTTTTCCCTATTCCTATAAAGAATAAAGTAACCCAGTTTGTTAGAAAATAATGTCATTTTGCATAAATACCTGGAACTCCTGTAATTAAAATATTTTTCATGGCTAAAAAAAAAATCCGTTTGTTTTTTAGTTTTAATTTTGGTTGGTTTGGGATTGGTAGCAGCAACGACTAAGAACAAAGAACTAAGTTTATGGACTGATGAACACACAGATCGGGTTTTGCAATTTAACTACTGCTGTGTAGATTCCTGCAATCCTGTCAGTACGTCATTCCATACATCTTGGCAGAAGAGAGAAAGAGAATCGATATTTGTGTAAAATTAGGCAGAAGTTTATTTGTTTGGCATTTTGCTGATAATAGAATTTCGTTTGCGAATTTTTGTTATGAACAGTTTTTGATCGACGGCACAGCACGTGTAGAAATGTATCTAGTGAATATTGCTGAATAGCGAAAATTGATTTAAATCTAATGTCAAGATGTAGATCCAAAAGTAAACTGTTTGTTCTCCACAATTTTTAGGACAACAGTGTGTTTTAAATAAGGCCAAATTGGTGTTTTGTATTTGAACCTGCAAAATGGACACCATAGGAGAATATGAATACACAACAAAAGATATTTTGGGTCATGGAGCATTTGCAGTGGTATTTAAGGGAAGATCTAAAAAGGTAGTTTTCATGATAGTATGCCCTAATTTTGTATCACTAAGAATGCATTACTTTCAATGCCTTTAACCACAATATTTTATCTCTTTAGGATGCGGGTCATGTAGTGGCTATCAAAAGTATTGCCAAGAAGAATTTAGCCAAATCACAGAATCTTTTAGGAAAGGAGATTAAAATTCTAAAGGTACATTTTCTTTTTATTTAGCATTTGGTATAAAAAGAGTATAATTCCGTAATTGTTTACTCTGATTTCAGGAGTTAACTCTACTCCACCATGAACATGTTGTGGCTCTACTTGACTGTAAGGAAACAACAAATAATGTCTTTCTGGTTATGGAGGTAACTTGTTGAATTAACTGGCTTAATATTTGTGTGTTTACCCATTTTTTGGGAAAACTGCAAATGTTTGAATATTAAACTTGAGGTACCAAAATGTATTTTGATTTTATTTCATTTCAGTATTGCAATGGCGGAGACCTAGCTGATTATTTAGCAGGTAATTGTTAAGCAGTAAATTGCTTCTTCCAAAATCCATTTTTCAGACTTAACTCAAAATTAAATAATTTTAGCAAAAGGAAGCCTTAGTGAAGACACCATTCGGTTGTTTCTAAACCAATTGGCTGGTGCAATGAAGGCTTTACATACCAAAGGAATAGTGCACAGAGATTTAAAACCCCAAAATATCCTGCTTTCACATAGTGGTGGAAAATTACATCCACAGCCTTCTGAAATAAAGTTGAAAATCGGTGAGCGAGCACACAAATTTTTGTTATTTGTTTTATATTTTTGGTTCATTCATCTAGCTGATTTCGGCTTTGCAAGGTTCTTGCAAGATGGTGTAATGGCGGCTACGTTGTGTGGAAGCCCTATGTACATGGTAAATTTTTTTCAATTGAGATGGTAGAGTTGCATTTTATTGAAATAATTATCTAGGCTCCAGAAGTAATAATGTCTTTGCAATATGATGCAAAAGCGGACCTTTGGAGTCTAGGAACCATAGTATTTCAATGTTTAACTGGAAAGGCACCATTCCAAGCCAGTTCACCCCAGCAATTGAAAATGTATTATGAGAAGAATGCAAATTTGGCTCCTAAGTAAGTGGGGAAGTATTACCTCAGGTGGCTGTGACAAGATTTATATTTTCAGAATTCCACCAAGCACAAGTCCAGAACTCCATGACTTATTGATGGGCTTGTTAAAAAGAAATGCTAAAGATAGAATGAACTTTGATGTTTTTTTCAGTCACAAGTTTCTTCAGAGGGTGGAATCTCCATCCACTCAAAGTCCTTTGCAAGGAGGTAAAAGACGATGTTATTACTATAACTTTGCACTTAAAATTTTTCTTGAAGAATTACCAATGCCTATCTATGGATCTTCGCCTGTAAATAAAGTGGTGAAGCCTTCGACTCCCACCAGGGTGCAGGCAGCACCCGTTTCTCAACCAGGTAACGTTGCCAAATTTGGTGGTTTCATTTTTGCTTTTAGAATTAGAAAGCGCTGCAAGTGCCTCAAGGCATTTATTTTATTAGTGAGATTAGATTTCCAAAAGAAGCTCAAAAATAATGAGCTTATTTTATAACTCATTTTTCAATGTATCTATGCTTTCCTAATCAATCAATAAGATCTAACTGCAAACTAACCTCTTGGTGGATGCATTTAACATGAGCCCGGACCAAGTCAGATTAACAAGTCCTTCTGCCATAATGCTTTTCGCTTGTAGAATCTCCCCGATCTACAAGAAATGCTCTCAGTTCAAGTCCTGAAGATGATTATGTTATAGTTCCGCAGAACATTCAAATTCAGTCAGATCAATCTGTGGACAGCAGCCTTGAGAAAGACAAACCTGGGTGAGCGGCTGATGAGCTAAATTAATGAAAGCATTAGTATTTTTTGTTTTATGGAAATTCTAGTTTGAAGTTGCCTGTTAAATCATCCCCTCCAAGTTCTGATCCTGCATTGAATAGTCCAACAAGGCCGAACTTCTTACCCATATCAGAACCAATTCCAGTCCCAACACAGAAAGAGGCTTATCAGAGAATGTATAATCAGAGCAGTAAGAAAGAACCCCCATCTTCGCCTGTGGAGGTGAGATCTTGCCAAAAACTATAAGTTTAATTTAAATATTTTTTCCTTTTTAACTTCTCAAATATTTTAATTAACTAAGTTTAGTCTCTACAATATGTGTGTTATTAAGTAGTTACTATTTACATAGATTTCAAGTAGTAGTGTACCTCGTTCGCAACCCATTAGCATGAGGAGGCCACCAGATAGGCCAATGAGCACTGACATCGACATTGCTTCAATGTCTCCTCCTTCAGTAAGCATTCTATATATTATTTAGTAGTAATTTGCGTATTGCTTCATCATTATGTTAATAATTTATGGAAGATTGGCTATATTCATATTCACCAAGATCTTTACTACATTGGTGGGCTTGTAGGTACAATTTGTGATTGGCACTCCACCAGGAAGAAGACGATCCACATCAGGTAGTCTATGTGAAACTCCCCCGCCACCAAACATTTGGACTGTATCTCCCACCAGCGCTAAAAACATGCCGTTAAATTCGCCCTTGCGTAGATCCGGTAAGGGTCGAGTGGACTCTTGATATTTTTGTCGGTTATCGCTGTTTTTCAGGCACTTCTCCTCCCGTTTTGAGTGGTCCTTTAGCACGGGTCCCCATTCTCAGCAGCCCCAATTTATCTGATAACAATAACTTAGGAAAGACTCCAATCATACCATTTTGCACTAGAGCTGTGACTTTGCCCGAGATATCAGAAATGGGCAATTACCATAGATTATTTAGTAATGAATCTTCCACCAGCAACGAAGCGCCGCAACCCATATCTTATACGTCGCCCGAACTTCCTGAGGAAACGCTTTTAGAGGTAACCCATTAACATATACATACTTCATCATATTTGTTAATGACATGAAAAAACTCCCTACTTTTTACAGTTTTTTTTATTTCCTTTAGTGGTTACTACCTTAATGTATAATGTATAAACCTTTCTATAATAAATATCAAAATACATATAAAAAATATGTTGTCAAAGTTTTAAGGCAGCTTTTTAAACAAAAAACTTTTCCGCTGTTCTTTTTATTCCTTCTCGTGGAAAATGCAAAAAAGCTAACAGCCGTGATGCTTCCTCCACAGAAAGAGCATAATGAGACCCTAGCCAAAATCAATTTTGTGTTAGCGCTTAGCAACTGTATCATAGAATTAGCAGCACAGAGAGCGGCCCCTATTAGTGCTTTGGTAAATGTAAGCACTAGAGGTAGTCCCCAGTCAAATTTGCCTGCTTCAGAACTGGACAGGAGAACAGAGCAATTGGTATTATTAGTGCGGGCTCTGCAGCTTTTGAGTTCTGGGCTGGCGCTTGCAACGAAGCAGCTGAAATCGGGTCAGTTAAGACCCAGTACAGCCGTTAAGAATGGTAGGTATCAAGTATGTTTACCTTAACAATAATATAGATGTCTGCCTGAATTTTTGCTACTCTAAATTTATTTTTTCACAGTCGTTTCAACGTTAAATACAAAATTCAAAACAACGTTGATGGAGTGCAAACAACTTAATAGCAGCGGTTTGCTTAATAAAATTGGTACCACCGATATTACAGCAGACAAAATTATTTATAATCATGCAATTCAAATGGTGAGTGCTGATACAGAAAGGGTTTGAGCAACATTTGGCTTTTTACAAATATAATTCAAAGATTCATATAGTTTTGCACTGTCAAAATTACTCCAAAAAATATATTTTATAACATTAATAACCCAGAGAGTTAAAATTAAAAACAGCCCTTTCTTTGACTCGCATTATAGAGGACTACAATTAATTTTTAGTGCCAGACAGCAGCTCTAGATGAACTATTTGGTAACCCTGAAGAATGCTTTCAGAGATATCAGACGGCGCAGATACTCTTGCATAGCCTTTCTCAGCAAGTTCACAATCCTCAAGACAGGATTTTGTTAAACAAATGTAAGTTTTATTTGTTCTATAAAATTAAAAACTTCGCATAATTGTTCTACTTAAACTAAAGTACTTTCACTTTTTCCGGATAAACTCACTTCAAAATAGAGGCACAAATTTTTTGCCACCTGTTAAAATTAAATGTTATATGTCCTGCTTTTTTTTTAGATAAAGACGCTGTGGAAAAACGCTTGTTTGTTTTGCAACAGCAAGGCTACATTTTCGCGACGGATCTAAATTAGTAATTTACCATCAGAATGTTATGTTAAAAATTTGTCAGTCGTTAGGGTGGGTTACGTTGTTATCACTTTTTTTGAAACTTGAAATTCCAACGCTACCAGTATTTATTTATATTGGTAACAAATGGGAAAAACTGGGATTATTGCAGTCACCCTGTTCCTATTATTCCAAAGCATATTATTTAGAAAGAAAAGTGTTGTGCTGTATAAAATTTCTCTTCAACAACTTAACCTACATCAGAATTGCCAGCAATTTGAAAAATTGATATTCCCATATTTGCCCAAATTTTGTCTGACTGAAATGATATTTTGAAAGTAAAATACGTTTTGCGCTTCCATAAATGTGAAGTGAAGATTTGAAAAGGTTTATTTAAAAATTAAACCTTGGCCAGCAGAGCATTTCCCTTTTAATTTTTATAAATTCCTCTCCTGTCCCGCAACCATTCTGCAGGTATTTTTAGTTCAAAACTATTGGAAAAGTTGATTTTGACTTTGACAGACTGCAAAAAATATTTTTTTTTAGTCGGTTCAACGGAAATCTTACTTTTTGTTATCAATTTGCCATAACAGCAGACACTTTGGAAATAAAATTTATGTATAACTAAAATTATTAGAAAAATGTATCTTGAAAATTGAAAACTTCTTCCACTCTGAAGAAATACTGTGTGCAAATTTTCCAAATTGCTGAAAATTTTGCATATACAACAATGCAGTTTCATAATAAAAGACAAGGTATTTTGTTACAAAGTGAATGTTTTGTCTGTCATCTAACAAAATAAGTTTCATAGTTAATACTGGGTGAAAGGTTTTTATTTATTAATAAGCATATTTTACCAGCTAGTTTAGTATGGGTTTGATGGTTGTGTGTTTTTTTTTATTAACAGTTGATTTTTTTTAAATAAATTGTTGACTGACTCAGGTTAAGATTGATGTAATGATATTGTATGTAAAAAAAGTTATACATATTAACAATATGCGCTCTCGATTTTAGGTTAGTTTTATATTTTATATTATAGGAAGGCTGATTGGAAGGATTACTACATGAAAATAGAAAAGAATTGGTCTTGACCAGTGTGCAATATTTGGGTTATGAATAGTTCATTGCTTATGTATAACCATCTAAACAATATTCATTTGTTTACTAATTTAATTTAGTACTCCAAAAAACAATAAAAAATCCAGTAACATATACATCGACTTTTCTTAAAGTCCCCACATTAAATATTTTTCTTGCATTTGGATTTAATTGGGTCGGATTTTCCACCTGCCGCTTCTACCTTCGGGAGAAAATTTATACTGAAGTTTTAAATATGAATTCAAAAAAAGTTACATTAAAAGTGAGACTTTCATCTTTATCTCGTATAGTTTACTATAAAAAGCAAGTGTGACTTAGCTGCATTTTTATTTTTCAACTTATCACTAAAGGAGTCTATTGGCAATAAAATGATGGGCTATAAATATGAAAATATACTTTGGATAAATATAAGTTTAATCCATTATCCAATCAAAAACACATATAAGAAAAATTGCAATTCAAGCATAGACCAGTACAGAATAAAAATACACAATATGTTCAATAATTAACTACAAAAACGTTTTGGTTTTAAGCTATAACCGTAACATATCCGTTAAACACACCATATCTTTTAATATTGTCTTAATTTCAATGCTTAGTTTAGAACATATTATTAACTTGTTCCTTTATCTCTGATGATTTTATTGCCGTATAAATATACAGGGTGTCTCAGAAAAAAAATCTAATGCGAGTTATGCAAGATAAGCCTCAAAGTCGATTGTTTTGGTAAAAGGCCTATCAAACTGGAAGGGTAGTAAGAAATAATGTCCCCCAAGGGGTTATTGTACTTTTTGACCTCAAAATAAATAAAACATAATATATAACTTAATCCAGTTTACTTAGTGTTTGGAAATTAGATATTTTTAAGAAAAGTCGCGCAAAAGTTTAATGCATTGGAGTGTCATCTGTGTTAATTTTTGTCCATACATCCAAAACTCCCTGTCTAAATTGAAAAACCAGAATACATAGGTAAAAGCGTTTTTCCGACCAAATGGCAACACTGCACTGGCTGATATTCAGTTGAACAATGTGAGGTAAGATCAAATTGACAGTCTTGGTGCTTTTGTTGTTGTATATATTACCTGAGCAATTAAGGCTTTAAATTGAATATTCTCAAGCCTAACACAATATTACCACTGAGCAGAAATTTCCTTTACAAAAGTGCAACAACAACATCTAAAAATGCACAACACAAAATTTTTTTATGATTATTAAGGCCGTTTTACTGATTTCACACAATCAGCTAAATATTTCAAAAATTTTAAAAGTACATGTAGAAAAATAACAAAACGGGCTTCCAGATTAATACTAAGACTACAATACTTGCCGTTTTTTTTATTACTCGCAGTGGCACCCGCAATTAGGCTTTACACAAAAAAAAGAAAAACAAGATATTTCTACGTTATGAAAATATTCTTTGAAAAATAGCACCAAGGTGTTCCTTAGTCTTTCCAATCTTTTTTAATTTCAAACGTCCACTCCCATTTAAGGTGCTCATTTTTGTCATCATCTGTAAACAGAGAGTAGACTGTGTAAGTACCGCGAGCAACCATGCCTGAAGGAGCATCTTCTGCAGGAGTAGTATATGACTGCATTTCTGTCTTAGGTGCATAGGAACCTACCATGTGTGTCATTTTGTCCACTAAAATATTTTTAATATTAACCTGTCATTTGGGTTAAAAGTCACAAATGCTTACCTGGTATTCCCATTTTACTTGTCTTTTGAATGTATTTCAATCCATGTACAATTTCTCTTTGTACAATAAATTCAATCCTAATTCGATATGACACACCCTCTTTAATGGTAAAGGTCTCTTTCTTCAATTTTGAGAGGTCACGTGTTAAATCTAGTGACAGCTCAGGTCGATCTGCCACCACAAGAACCAATCGTTTAACTATAACTTTCCTTGGATTATCTGGTTCTAAAAAAATGCCAGTGTTATTCCAGGATTTGTTTTTTTTTTAGTTGATTTAGATTATAGTACTACACAAAACTATTAAATATTTTAGAAATGACTAGAAGTTCTGTTCATTGTTTTATTTTATGTATAAAAGTCTAACCAACTACAATAGGTCCAGCCTTTGCTTGTCCTAACAGAGTCTCTTTATACTTGCGTAAACTTTCATCATCCTGATCTATTTGCAACAGCTCATCAATAGTCTTTTCTGGAGGAGGTTTGTAATTTGATTCAGGTTCTTTTTCCAAATCATCAGGGGTGGTAACTTCTTCAGTAGACATATTGAATTTTAAACCTAAAATACAAATTAGAGATTAACCTTAAAACTTAAAAACAGTTGAAATTATGAACTGGAAAAATTATAATAATAATAATTTATTGTTGTTCAATTGATTATAAATATTAACAATTATTACATTACATTACATTACAAGTTTCTAGAACCTTGGTTGTTTTAATTTGATAGTTATGTATATATGTATATAAGTGTTTTTTTTGTATTTTGTGTATAGCTCAATTCTATCTGGCTTACAAAACTTTAATTTCATAGATTGCGAATAGTTTCTCAAATAGATGTTGTAGAGAATGTGTTGGGATATTTGGAACAATGTAATAAGGACATGATGTATCCACCCTTTGTGTAAAATGCAAAAACACCTCAACCTTCTCAAAATATAAATGCAATAATAAAAAATAAAATAAAAACAAGATTGTTTTCTTGCATTATTTTTAGCATTCACTATTGGCTTGTTGTCACTTAACTTTTTGATTTATGTATAAAAAAGTGTGTATTTCTTCTGCACTAGAAAATAATTGCCAAATGTGGGTATAGTTAGTATGGTCCATTTTTAGCGACAGATAGATCACATGGCATCAAGATATTATTTTACATGTGACAACAAGCTTGAGTCCAACCAACCCTTCCCGCCTAATAGCGGGAGAAGTTGGTTGGATTTTTATAACAGTTTTCCACCAATGGATGATTACAATTATAGCAGTATCAACTGCAAAACATTTGTGCATTCCTAGTTTTTTTACATAAAACTTTGTAAATAAACGGTATATACTAATTATTTCTGTTATATAAACACTGATTTCGCAACAAAATTGAACTGACGAGTTGGAGATATTGATGTTTGGTTCTCGCAATATACTAACCTAACATTTATATTTGATTTGATTTTTAATTGTTACATTACTAGTAACAATTACAGCACACATTATCAAAAGTTAACAATCGTCAACAATAATCTTTTGGCCGAACTATGGTATCTGGAACTTTGAAATTCTAATAAATTTAAAAAATCAAATGGATGAACATCCACTTTAATTTTTGTAAGTTATCTAGATAGAGTTCCACTGTTTTTAAAATTTTCACCTTATTGTCACAAAATTTTGACTTTGGAAATGAAAAACTTTTATTGGACTGCAAAATCGTGATCATCTAACGAGAAGGTGCTACATAGTGATCTTGTAGGAAAAGATATCTGAATAAAATTTACAAACTAAACAGAACCATATTTTTTTACTAAGACACATTTTTTTGGAATTAAATACTGAAATCCAAGTAGAAAATGAGGTTTGCTATAAAATAATATAAATGTAAATATGAAATAGCGGTGTATTTTCGATACTTGTGGTATCTAATGTTTTGTTTTGTATTGGAATGATTGTAATGATACAGTGTAATTTTCTCTAAGATCCAATGGCTTTCATTTATAATGAACACCCCATATAGTTCAAATACATTTTTTTTAGATTCAAGGACATATATATTTACATACGTACATTTGGCATTTTATAGTAAAATTGATATGGAAGGTCATGGAATTTATAAAAATGGAAGAGTGTAGATCCACACGATATGATTCTAAGCAAATAAATTTAAATATTTTTTCACTACAGAAGTGTAAAAAACGATTGATTTTGTACTTGAAAAAAATATTTCTGAATATAGAGCAAATATACAATTGCGTTAAAATTGTACGTACATTGAACTTATCGGGTAAAGAAAAACCGGAAACTTATCAGCGAGCATCACATTTCAGTTTGTCTTGAAATAATGGATATTTTTTGTGCCTACATACCTTATAACACTGAAATGGAAAAAATCACGAAATTGGATTAGAGAGACTCAAAATCAAATCTTATTTTAAACAAAAAAATATAAAATAAATTTTTTGGGTGTATACCCCCAACCTGGCCACAAAAACTATAAACCATAGGAAACAAAATGGTCAGTTGTGCATGTAATCGAATAATATCGGATAGAGTGCATGTTCTGTTAATTACCGATTCGTAACTGTTGTATTCAAAAGTTTTTGAATAAATATCCTGATTTGGAAAATTATTAGAAAGTTTCAGTTAAAGTTTACGCTCTTCATGTCGTTTTTTTGCTTTTAAAGCCATAAATTTAGCTTGAAAATAAGTTTCTATTAAAGAACTTTGTGACAAAATGTCTTTCAAGTAAGAAACTTATTGTACTTCACATATGCCCATTTACGGTCGGCGACCGTAACGCTTCGGAAGTAATGTTTCTTTTCGGTTTTTTCAAAGATATAAGCATTTTGCATCAAGTAGCCAAAAATTGCGAGAATCTGTGAATGTTCTCTGTTATTTTGGGCTATTAGCTTAAAGTAGTACTAATATAAAAAAAACGCCATCCGCCAGCTCTCGTCATGGACCAATTCAGAATGGTATCAATGAATTTTTAAAACGATTACAATGTTTCGTAGCAGACCGAGGAGGTTAACCCGCTTTCAACCTTCACCATTTTTTTTCGATACACCATAGATTACGATAGCTATAGAGATAAACAGTTTTACCAATCTACCAATTTTGTCTATGGTTTTTTAAAGACTTGGTTTTTACAAGTTCATTTTCCATTTCATAAAATCACTTAAACATATTAACATTAAAAAAAAATTGTGGCACGGGTATTTCTTCATGACTTTAGCCATTTTTATTATATTCAGGCATTTCAGATTGTTGACGAAATTTGGATTTTACGCTACAGATTTCAATTCTAACCTAGTCAAAAATTTTAGCGCAATGCCAAAAGATCGTGAATATATAGCAAGTATTCAGAAAGGAAGAATAAAAATCAAACAGAAGAATGCTAAATATGCGCCTGGAAGAGTCAGCATACATTGTTTGGGGACCGGTGCTAAGGGTGCTCCCAAAGCAATGTATTTGTTTTCTGACCAATCGAGGTACCTATCAGAATTGAGTTGGGTGCTATTTTTTAACTGTCAAGTCTGATATGTTTTTCAGATATTTATTTAATTGTGGGGAAGGTACACAAAGGTTAGCCCATGAGCACAAAGTGAAGTTATCCAAATTGGAACACATTTTTATCACTCAGCCTGTTTGGGAAAATATTGGTGGGTTGCCTGGAACTGCATTGACCATACAGGATGTTGGGGTGCCTCAAATTACTTTACATGGTCCTCCAAGCTTGGTGAGCAAAAAATTGTAGGTTCAACTGCTTGAAATAATGATGTTTAGCCAATTATTTGATATTGCAATGTTTCTTATATGTTTAATTTAATTTTGCTCCCTCTTTTAGAGTGAAATTTTTGCAGCAACCAAAAGGTTTGTAATATTAAGAAATTTAAAAATTGTGATGGCTAAAAGTAGTCAAGAAACTATGTTTGAGGACAATGTTATTAAGGTCAAATATATTCCTTTGTCGAAGAAGTTTGAACAAAATGTTTCAGAACAGGTGTTGCTTGACAAATGATTGATTGTTGTATTTGTAATTTGTTTTTTTTAGATTGCTATTTCAATGCCAACTTCTAGTGGAAATAATATTGTTGAAGATGATATAGATTACTATGCACATGAATGTAAGTCCAGTATTAGAAATTCTTCATTGGCATTATTCGGTATTTAATTTTAAGGCAGTGGTAAAAGTAAGAAATTGGAAATTGTATCCTCAGTTTCTCAAAATCTTCTACTTCAACAAAAAGAAATGGGCAATGTGATGTCTTATATATGCCAACTCCAAGCTCGGCCAGGTGCTCTAAACTTAGATGCATGTGTCAGAAAGGGTGTGCCTCCAGGACCTTTATTGGGGAGATTAAAGAATGGTGAAGACATTGTTTTAGCTAATGGTACTGTTGTGGCATCTTCCCAAGTCAGGGAGCCAGATGATCCAGGGCCAGTATTTTTAGGTATGTTTAGCTTTATTTTTATATTATGATAATTAAACATATTTTTAGTTGTTGATTGCCCCAGCGTAGATTACCTTGATAATTTCGTAAACAATAGAGAATTTAAAAAACACCAAAAATTTGCCGGTAAAGATGATGAGGCTGCTTTTCTAGTCGTCCATTTCACACCACAGGAAGTTATGCAACATCCAGAGTAAGTTAGTAGCTAAATCTTTCTTTGGTCTGTTAGCTTTACTGGTTACTGATGTAATTTAGTTATAAAAAGTGGATGGATGATTTTATCCCCAGTACACAACATATTTGTTTAAATGAATCAAATGTTTGCCTGGGAAGTGTTGCAGTTCATAGGATACAGTATAAACTCAATTTGTTGTCACCAACATTTTTTCCATTACTTGGCAGTAGAGGTGCCCCGTTAACTACAGATGTAAGAATACTTAAATTTTGCTTTAAACTTTCATTACATTTCATATGTTTAGGGCTGTGAGAGTCGAGTTAGTAAAAAACCAAAATACAGAGGTTTAGAATTGGAAAACTTAAAAATTGAACCTGTGGAAACTAAATCTGATGAAAATTCCAGGGTTGTAAATACCCTGGCCTGTTATCATTTACGTCCAACGAAAGGGTTTGACAGGTATGATTTTCTTTTATTTTCATCCGCACTAAATATCGGTATTTTCAAACATTTTGGCTAGTAGTTTTCATAACTCATGACGTTACTTTTAAATATAGTTCTTCAGAAATTAGACTGGATCCCCAAGAATATATAGATGAAACACTCTCTTTAGAAGATTTTCCCAATGTTTTAAAAGAACTGCAGCAAAAATTAAGCGCTAAGCAATCGGTTTTAAGCATTAGAGAATTTCCTAAAGTATTATTTCTTGGTGAGTTTCATATATTTGATATATGATTAATAAATCTTCTAAAATTGTATTTTATTAGGTACAGGATCCTGTATTCCAAATAAAACTAGAAATACTAGTGGAATTTTAGTTCAAACAAGGTAAGTTTGGTCCAGTTTCCTTGGTTACAATTACATTTCAATTTTTTTAAAGTGAAAGTAAAAGTATCTTATTAGACTGTGGTGAAGGCACCTATGGACAGCTTGTTCGTTTTTTTGGACCAGATATGTCTAGAGAAGTCTTAGCAAGCATTGATGCCATTTACATTTCTCACCTCCATGCTGATCATCACATAGGATTGATAGGTATGCTTCAGGGACGAAAAAGAGCTTTGGAGGAACTGAATAAACATAAGAGTGCTGTGTATTTATTTGCCCCTCATCAAATTTTAACTTGGTTGGATTTTTATGATAAGTTTTTTGAAAGCATTGGAGAAGAATACATGCTCATACCAAATGCTGATCTTGTAAGTTGCATATCATCATCTTTCCATTAAATAATGATTACGTTGCAGGTTATGGGCAAAATAGCTTGCGAAGAATCAAAACGAGTGAAGATTTTAAACAATTTAGAATTAAAAGATATCTGTACATGCGGCGTTCAGCATTGTCCAAATGCTTTCGGTTTATCAATAACCCACAAAGATGGCTACAAAATTACATATTCTGGGGATACTATGCCTTCCGAGAATCTAGTGAAACTTGGTAAGGGAACATGCAAAAAAGGTTTCGTAGTGAGATTCTTTTTTTTTCAATTTAGGGATGGGCTCAGATGTTCTGATTCACGAAGCAACTATGGAAGATGACCTGGGCGAAGAAGCAGTCACCAAAATGCACTCAACAACCTCTCAAGCAATACAAATCGGTAAACGTATGAGCGCGAAGCACATAATTCTAACTCATTTCAGTCAAAGATATGCCAAATTGCCGAGATTTAACGATAATTTTGACGATAACGTCTGCATTGCTTTCGATAACATGCAGGTATGATTTGATTTTTAGGAAAAAATATGAATCTATTAATTTTTTTTTAAAGATAAGGTTGGATGAACTTCCTCTGGTACCCAATTTATATCCAGCTTTAAAGGTAATGTTCGCCGAACAGTATGAAGAACTTGAACACAAGGCTGTTAAGAGGCAGAGGAGATTGGAAAAGGACGAGGCAGTTCGAGCAAAAACTTTGTCGAGTAACTTACATATTTTACAAAAATAAAGAATTTTACACCAAAGAAATTAAACTTCCCTGAATACAATTTTATGATTTATTGATATATAAAATTGATAGCAACATTTCTTGATTACTTAATAATTGTATAATTATAAAAGACTTAAAAAATAAAACTTAAGTTTAACAAAAGAACTTTCGCAAATAGTTTCAATACAACATAAGCTAAATATATTTCTTAGTTTTCCGCCACATCTGTAACGAAATATAAACTCTCTTCTTATATACACTCTTTAAGAATCCGTCAAAAGCTACACTTTTCAAATTTACGTAACAGCTGGCGCAGTTATTTTTTATTCCAAGTTCGAAGGCGATACCAGATACAAAAAATGGTTTATTTTTCAAGCACTTTCACTAATTTTCAAGTTCAGTATAGAATTCCCAACCTGAAAGAGCCTGAAGGTATTTTTAATATAGCACCGATCGCTGATAAAAATGTATTTCTTCTGTTTTTAATAAATAAGTCCTAAAATTGACTAAGTAAGGATTTAATGAATATAATTTGTGCATAAGAAATAAGAACGTAGTTAGTTTCAATGACGAAAATAATGAGAAAAACTTTAATTGTCAGACCTAATGTCACTGATTAAAAGAAATATATAAACTTAGGCCGATAATAATAACACACAATAAAAATAAAGAGAGGATAGGATTTTAACAAAAAGCATTTCTTCTAAATCACATCCACCGTATTTTTTCGCAAAAAAATACATCTCAACCAAAATACCTTCACCTCTTATTTTCTCCCAAGAAATAATAAAAATCAAATAACCAAAACAAACATAACAATCTTTAATATAAATTGATGATGAACAAACACCACACAATATCAAAGAATATTTAATAAGTCAAAAAAAAAATATATATATATTTTAATAGGTACATGTAGTCCTGCAACTTGGGCTCGAAAAACATATACCTAACCATAAGCAACGATTAAATAATTATATTTACCACAATAATTATAATTATTCAACTTGTCACCTTATTGAGGGAATTGATAGAGTATTTTTTAAAAAATTAGTGTTAACCCAGTCGGACGGAAGAGTTTAACAACTTTCTGAAGGCTCCATTAATCAGGAATTCAAGCATACCAAAAACATATCTTAGAAGGTTGGTGACAGTACTTCGCTGCAAAATGCAATATCGATTCCCATACTTGTCCAAATCAAATGCCAATAATTTTTCACAAAAAAAAATCAAAGTTTAAATCTGATCCTTCTACCGCTCCAAATTAATGCGAAGCGCCCCACGGTGCCCCGAAAATTGTGAAAAAAGATGGTCACACACTATTCACGAAATGCAACCGCCATAAATAGTTCGATATAAAAATTTGATAAAAGTCTCGTTTTTTAAAAAGCGCGCTTCACATCGAAATCCCAACATCAATTCGTTTTTTTTTTTTGTTCTATGTACAATATATTCCTCTATTTTGCCTTCTGTATAAAAAGAGCCAACATTGTGTGGCGTTCTTACTGCTTTCACACCTTTTTTTTTGTTTCGAAGTCCTGGAGGAATTACGCTTTAATTTTGTTTTGTTTTCCAATGATTTTTCTGTACGTTCGGGTTTAAAAAATTTACGGCCTAGAGTTCCTATTAGCATGAAAACGTCCGTCCCATTTTATTCCACAAGTTTGAGGACTTTTCCAATTGCAATTGTTTTATCTGAAATTAAGAATCAAAAAATTAGATGCCTCATAAGGGATGCATTTTTTTTTGTTATTGGCGAGTTTATAAAAAAAACAACTAAGAACGCAATGTGCCCAACTTTTTTACGCTAAATTTAATTATTAGTTGAAAATTATAGTGCATAAGCGATTTATTAATGTACAGCCTCCTGTTAAGATTGAACTGTTTCGGCAGTTAGCTGTAGAGTTAATAAAATAAAGCAAAATTCAGGAAAGAAATGTTTAAATATAATGTTATATATGAGATACTGTGGAATTTCTTAGTTGGTAGCTGTTAATTCTTAATTCCTATTTTTATATGTATGTGTATGTATCATCAAACATTTGAACATGTTTGAGTTTTAGTTGATTCTGCGATATCTTCAAAAATATTTAAAGAATAAAAATAAATACAAATATAAACTGTCTCTATGGAAACCTCATATATTAATTTCAAAACAATTTTTATGTTGCAATTGAAATCATAGTTGTCCGATCCAATTTATTTGGACGAGATATATAAAAATATATCGCAAAATTAATGCAATTTCTACTCACTTTCATCTCTAAGGGTAAATCTACCCATCTGCGGGAACAATTTGAAGGGTTCGAGACAAATCACTCCCGCGCATTCTATTCTCATAATGGCTACTTGGTCCTGTTTGACAAACCTGGGTCTAGTCTTTGATTTCTCTCCGGTTTTCTTGTCCACAAGGCAGATTAGTGCCTAAAAATAGACCACCAGACATACTACCAATTGCGAACTACTCCGTCACACTACCTTAACGGTAATTTCCTCGGCGGCGCAGTGAATATGCATCACCGCACTGTAACCCGCGCATATAATGGACTTATGTTCCAAGATTACTAATTGAGCGTCGAAGATGCGGCACGTGTGAACAGGATTAATGGCATCACACAAAACAAAGCCCGGACTTACATCCTCCTCCTCTACACCTTTCACTTTAATCTTGATATTTTCACCCGGTATGACCCGACTTACTTCGTCGTCGTCCGATAAAAGCTGGTCTACAGTTACAGGGGTCTAGAACATTTCCGTTAGGCACAAAAAAAACTAATCTATATCGAGTAATGTTGGTTTTACCCTATTAGGCATGATAAGGAGACTTTGCCCTTTCCGACATTCTCCCGACTCAACTTTGCCCATCAAAACAGTACCCATGTCCTTATATTTATCTACAATAGGCATCATGAATGGTCCGTCCGCTTTTCTATTTAGGGCAGGCAAATTGTCGATGAATGGTATAAACGCCGGTCCCTTGTACCAAGAGCTAACTTTCTCGTCGACGGGCTCTTTTAGGTTCTGGCCCATTTGGCCAGAACACGGCAAGAAAAATAGGTCTTTGTTATAATTGAAACCTAGTTTCTTAAGGTATGGTAAGATTTTGTCTCTACATTCGTTGTACCTGAAACAAATTGAAAACAAAATTAACATTTGCGAAGATTTAAAGTAAAGTAGTTCAAATATACCAACAATTGTACAATAAAGCAGCAGATTTTAAAGTCACAAATTTAGATCAATGTAATTCTAAAAGGTTTTGTTCTAACTGAGGGTGCAATAATTGCATTAATTAGGTCTAAAGGTTTTTTTTTTAATAACCTGCGATATTCAAATTGCAGCTGGCAGTAAATACTGAGCATGATGAATGTTTCTCTCTTAATTTTTAATAAGTTTACCTTTTGTTTTGTTTCAACTTTCTTTTGTTATTGCTATAACTTGAATGTATTCTCAATATTTGTTTATTAGTTTATATTTGATTAACATTAAATATTATTAATATTTAGTGTTAAATAACACCCACCTAGCTTCGTCCCAGTTCACAGTTGGATCGTCCATCTTGTTAACTAATACTACCAAATATTTAACACCCGCCGTTTTGGCCAACATGGCATGCTCCCTGGTCTGTCCTCCTCTATCAAAACCAGTCTCAAATTCCCCTTTTCTAGCTGAAATCACTAAAACTGCTAGATCGGCCTGGGCAGCGCCTCCTATCATGTTTGGCACAAAGCTTTTGTGACCTGGAGCATCCAGAATTGTAAAGTGCTTCTTTTCAGTCTCGAAAAATGCTCTTCCCACTTCTACAGTTTTACCCTTATCCCGTTCTAAAAGAATTTATTGAAGAATCTGTGTAATTCCTTGCTAACCAACCATTTACCTTCTTGGTTAGTGTCAAGAGCCCAGCTGAGGTACCAGCTCTCTCGGCTCTTTTCTCTAGCTTCCCTTTCATATTTTTCTAGTGTCCTTTTGTCTACCATACCAGTAAGTGCCATGATTTGACCTCCAATTGTGCTTTTACCTAAAGTTGACAAGATAGAAAATGCTAAATTACTCTAAATATATCAAATGTTTTTTAAACTCATAATCCTACATAAATCTTAAAAATCCAGAAACTAAAAAAGAGGCTATGCTATTTATTCTATAGCAAAACACATTAAAATCAGGAAAAAGTAGGAACTAAGAATAAACTCCGTGTAAGGTTGGTTAAAGATAGTGCTTACCAGCATCAACATGACCAATGAAGACTACATTTACATGTTCCTTTTTTTCTTCCAACTCTTCTTTTTTAGCCACCTTTTTCTTGGTCACCTTAATGGGAGCCTCCTCAGAAGATGGTTCATCATCATCATCTTCAGGAGTAGTAGCTGTAGCAGGTCCACCAGATCCGCTGTCTTCATCTGCGGCATCCTCCCAAGTTCCGCCCTCGCCTCCACCACTAGGGCTTGCATCACCATCTGCGGGAGGTATTAGTGGGGGCTCTTTGACTTCAGGTTGTTCTGGCAAAGGTTCACCACTGTCGCCTGTAATTTAAATAAATGAATCAAGGTAAAATAACAAGTAATCTATAATATAGCCTGGTCAGGGCTTAACCTTTGTTCATACATTAATAAAGAATTAAGCGCAATTCTTATTTAAAATTTGCAAAACACTTGATAGGGTTACATTAGAATCGCCATTAGGACACAAAACTGGTAATATCTGGTTATAACCTAGAATTACTCTTAACGGAGACAATAACTTCTGTTAAGCTGTATTGGCAAGATATGCAAAATTACCCCACAACTTAGAATAAAAAAGATTTCAAAAGTATACAAATAAAAGTGAACTTCCCTCTTACAATCTCCAATATGGATTCATAAAATTTGGATTTCGGTAAAAAAAAAATTGAAAAATTGTAAAAACTATTCTTGAGTTATATAACCTCTTTAGAGTTACAGACCACATTTAATTGATATCTAAAAATTAAAGCAGGAAGATGGGATAACCTAAATCGGGACACGTCAAAAAATACCCATCACGAGGTACTCACCGTTAAGAACTGGCTCGTGTTGAGGTGAAGATTCGGTGCTTTCAGACTTGGCTGGTGACTGGGCGTCAGGTCGTGCGTTTCCAAATGAAAAAGAAGGCACAAATTCAACAGCATTAACGTTCAACGTGGAAAATTTCGCTGTCACATCTGCAGTGTGACTTGGACTGTTACTTGTAGAGTTACTGTCAGCCTGAGATTCCCAACTATCTGGCGCGGTATTGTTCGACATTTTAACAAGCGTTTCTTAAGTAATTACCAGCAAAATACTTATCAAGCGAGTGATAAAACATAAAAAGTCGAGTCTCTACGTCCGCGTGCGTTTACTCAACGAGCTACCGGAACACAATGGCCGAAACGTCATATTTTAAAAGGTGGGAGATCGACCAATGGCAGTTGTGCGCACCATGACTCTCAAATGCCAAAAGTTATTGAAGTCAAGCTGTAAACTATTAACCTGCCAAACAAAATTCTGTGCTTGTATAGGTTTTCAGAAAATCTAAACTGAGGGTGTAAATACTGCAAAGCAACCAGTTGTTACACGTTTTGTCGTTAACATAACCTACGAACATCAATTTAAGATTCGAAAACCATGTCTAAAATTAAGAAAAAGTTGCTTCCGAAGGGTATAAGATCGAAGCGTTCTAAAAAAGGTCTAAATACAAAGGTGTTAAAAAAAAATCAAAAAATTAAGATTCCAAAAAAAGAAAAAGGAAATGCTAATAGTTTTGAGGAAGAGTGGTCAGAGAAACGACTAATATTAGGGGAAGAAGAAAACCAACCTACTGAAAATTATGACTCTGAGGAAAGCGATTTAGATGAGGAAGCGTTACAAGAGAGGCATAGAAAAGATTTGGATAAATTAAAGAAAACAGATCCTGAATTTTATAAGTTTTTGGAAGATAATGATAAAAAATTACTCCATTTCAATTTATCTGATGAAGAAGATGCAGTACTGGACGAAACTGAAGATGTTGACTCTGTTCATAAGCCAACTCATGATTTAGAAGTTGCAAGTGATGAAAGTGATTTTGAAGTAATGAATTTTTGTTTGAAAATTTTATGAAAAATATTTACCTTATGTGTTGTAGGGTGATGATGTTAAGTCGGGACAGAAAGACAACAGGGTTATAACTTTAAAAATAATCAAAAAGTGGCAATCTGACATCCAAGCCGATAGAAGTAACAAAACTATTGTTGAAGTGACCCAAGCTTTTCATGCAGCACTTTTACGGGTTTCAAACATTGACATGCCAGATGATGAATCTGTCAGATTTAAAGTCGAAGGTATTTACAATATGAATACATTTTGAATAGGTCTACATGTTATCTTTAAAGGGTCTTCCATTTTTAACGCTGTTGTACAATTATGTGTTATGGAGTTGGGTCCAGCAATAAGGAGATATTTGGGTCTTCAATCAGGTTCTAAACTATTACCGCATAAATGTAAAAAATTTAATAAGGTGAAGGGTATTTTGAAATTGTACTTTTCAGATCTATTAAAGGCAAGTTACAATATTTTATTATTCAATACTTATATTACTAATCTTTTAACTTTGCAGCTATTACTGGGGGTGACTTCATCAAATGTTCAGTGTGTTCTTCTAAAACATTTGCATTACATGTCTCATATGTTAGCCTCTTACTCGAACATAACAAAATCAATTGTTAAAAAGCTGATTAGTTTATGGGGTTCAGCTGATGATTCGGTTCGAGTTCTTGCATTCTTATGCATTTTACGCATAACTACGACTCAGACCGGGGGGATTCTTGATACAACTTTAAAATCTATGTATCTGACGTTTGTTAAACACTCGAAATTTGTTAGTATTAGTTCACTGGCGCTGATTAATTTTATGAAGAGATCATTGGTTGAAATGTTCAGTTTGGACATAAACATATCCTATACCCATGTCTTCTTGTACATTAGACAGTTGGCTATACAGTTACGCACTGCCATTACAGTAAACAAAAAAGAAAATATTCAAGCCGTTTACAACTGGCAGTTTATTAATTCTTTGCGGTTGTGGGGTAATTTGTTATCTGTGACTTACAAGAAGCAACAGATGCAGCAGTTGGTATATCCTTTTGTGCAAGTATGCTTAGGAACTTTAAAATTAGTGCCTACCGGTCAATATTTTCCTCTAAGGTTTCATGTGGTTCAACTATTAATTGATTTTAGTAGAGACACTGGAGTGTTTATCCCTGTGCTGCCCTTTTTGCTCGAGATTTTAACTTCGTTTGATTTTAACAAAAAACACCAGAAACTTTCAATGAAACCAATGCATTTCACTTGTTTATTGAGATTATCAAAGTCTCAACTTCAAGAAAATGGATTCAAAGATACCGTGATTGATACTGTTTATGGACAAATTTTAGAATATCTCTCCAATCAATCTAATAGCATAGCATTTCCAGATTTAAGCTTGGTTTGCATAATTCATATTAAACAATTCTTAAAGACATGCAGAGTGGCAAATTACACCCGAAAAATGAAACAGCTTTTGGAGAAAATTGAACAAAATACCAAGTTCATTGAAGATGAAAGGTCAAAAGTTACATTCAGCTTAACAGATCAAAATCAAATTGAAGGTTGGGAATCCCAAATTAAAGTGAAGGGTACTCCTTTAACTACCTATTATGAAAGTTGGAATAAATTGAGAAATATTAAGAGGAATAAAGAATTCACTAGAAATGATCAATTAGGCGATTACAAGTTACCAACGTTAAATAAAGTTAAAAAAAAGGCAACCCAAAAGGCAGAAGGGCGCGTTGAATTATTTCCAAGTGACAGTGATGATTCAGCCCATGAAGGAATCAAAAAGTTTAAACGAGGAAAAAGAGGAGGTAAAAAGAATAAGAAAGCTTTTGAAGAAGCTTCAGCAGATAGTGATAATCAGCAAGATATTGTTGAAGACGTAAATGCTGATGATTGGTAAATTTATTGTACATATTATTAAGTTTTTGCACAATAAAATATGCCACATTTTTTCTTTTATTTACATTTTGTAAATTAACCAGTATTTTTTTGTATGTTTCCCTTTGAATTCAGGAAGATAAATTAAGCGTTGTTATATTTTTTAATTTTTGTTTTAATGTATATATATATTTCATTTGGGCATACTGTGACGTAAAAGGTATTGATCAACCTTTCGTGGATTTGTGTTCCGTGACCGTTATGCTATTGAAATGTCATTTAAAATTGACTTGCGCATGTAGATTTCCTGTTTGCTTTGATGGATTTCGGCATCAACACCAGCGTAACTAAAATAACCTAACATTGGGGAAAAGCTGTAACAGGATTTATATTTTTGCTAGTGTATTGCCTTTTATTAGAAGTTAGAACAAGTGAGATTCGGAGCAGAAATTGGATTTTGCGCTGCAATCATCAGTTTGTATTAAGTCAACAAAAATCAATTTGGTAAGTACCTACATTAGGTATGCGTATTTTTTGTTTTTTTAGTTTCTTGTTAACAGTTTCTTTTTTTGATTACACATTTCATGTTTTTGGGATTTCTTATGTTCGTAAAAGTCTGTAATTTGGTACCTTTTTTATGAGCTCAAAAGTCGCCATTTTGATCTTATTCACCACACCATCATTTGGCATTACCATTTTAATAGAATCAAGTCAAATGTATTTAAAACTAAATACGAAATTCCTACCAGTTTATGTACAAGATGGTGAAATAAAATGTAATACATATTCTTGACATTACCTCATTGTTGATCAAACAATTGCGCATTGGCAGATCGACCATTTTTTATACAGTGGTTTCACTTGTATTTTAAGTGATTGTGTTGTCTAATAAAATAAAACGGATTTAAGTACATTAGCTGCAGTTTACAAAAATTTTGCGGATGTGTTTTTCGCAGAATGTGGTCTTCTTACGATGAAGATTTATCAACAAATGTGTTTTTCAAAGAAATAAAAACGAATCATTCTGATATTCTCAGTAAGGCATGCGACGAAAAATGGGTAATTTGCATACCACGAAATGGTAGTCTAGAGGATACCAATATATGTATCAATGAAATTTTAGATCACATTCTGATACCCGGCGATGAAAACAGTTATAGTACCTTAACTAAAAAACAGCTAATTATTGAAAATAAATGCATAAAGTTTCAGAATCAAGAAGTTTCAAATGTTACTGTTGATATACTTTTCGAAGAGACTCATTACTCGGGGGACAATAAAAAGTACATAGTATGGTGTATTGATAAACAATTGTTCGGTGAGAAAGATCAGTCAACCCTGGAAACTACATTTTTGTTATCTACTGTACATGATTGCAAGTATTTTTTATGGCGGCAAACACGGGAGTTTGGAGTTTTAGAAAACATTCAGGAATTGTGTTTAAATTTTTTATCTCAAGAAAATAATTTTGAAACAGAGAGTCTACAGGGCCAAAAAGATTTGATTGGTAATTTGTACTCTCAGTGCCTTCAGGTATCTTTAAAGCATGTAATTTTTAAGGAAAAAGTTATGAAGAATGTTCAGTTTTTAGACAGTTTAAAGCTAGCAGTCGAAACGTACATGCAGTATTGTTTAGGAAAAAAGCTCATGTATGGTGTGAATTCATTGCAGCATTACAGTGATAGTGTGTTCAATAAAATTGTGAGAAATTCCAGTGATATTAAGGTCGAAGATTTGAATATTTCAAGTGAATTGTATAGTATGCTCAATCCAGCAAAATATGAACTTAGTAAACTCAACAAATACTCAACGGTACTGGATAAAATTTATTGTTTAAAAAAAGTGTTTAATTATTTTTTTGAAAATGTTAATGGTGTAGAAATTTTCTGTTTTACATCCGATGATTTTTTGCAGACTTTGGTGTATCTGATATTAAAATGTAATGTTAACAACTGGATAGCCAATTTAACATATTTAATTGAATTTAAATTTTGTACTTTAGAAGTGTCTAGTCAAAATAGTTTTTTAATAACAACATTGGAAGCTGCTTTGGAATATATAAAAAGCAACGAATTTTTAGCTATTAAAAGTAATCTGATAAACCAAATGACTGCAGATAATCTGAAAGAGAATGAAACTTTTTTTGAAATGATTTATAATAATATAAGAAGTGGTTCATTTAAATCTTTACCAGATTTAATTGAAAATAAACAGAATTTATGTAGATTGAAATTGTGCCATCCTCTATGTATGTGTTCAAATTGTGAGAATTTGGTGGGTGTAATAGGAAACAAAGTTACAAACAAAAACAACCAAAATTTGCTAATATACGCCAGTCTACAGGGGCATATAGATGTTGTACAATTTTTGTTATCAGGAGATTGTGATTTAAATGCGCTTGATAGCTCTGGAAAATCTGCTCTTCATTATGCTGCATCTAAAGGTTTTCAAGATATTTTGCTTTTCTTAGTAAATGCAGGAGCTGACGTTAATATCCTTGATACATACAAAAATACAGCGTTGCATATAGCATGCGATAAAGGACATGAAAACTGCGTGAAAGCATTAATATTTTCTTCAGCATTTCTTGAAATTAATCTTCAAAACACTTCGGGCGAAACACCTTTGTTTTTGGCTACCAAATGGGCATATTTTGATATTGTGCGATTGTTATTAGAAAATGGCGCGTCGGTTTGTTTGAAAAACAATAGAAACCAGACGGTCTATAAAATAGCGCCAAATTATTATGTTACTAAGCTTTTTGAGAATTTTTGTAAAGAGAACAGTAATAATATTTCGCGAGAAATTCACGACACTAAAAATTATGCTTCTCTTGATCAGTCCTATCAGGATCTTAGCAACGAATTTTCTAGCGGTAAAGACTATGGAGCAAAACCAAAAAGTAAAGATGAGTTTAAAACCGTCAATCTGTTACTTAAAGCGATAGAAAACAATGATCTGCCTTTGGCGTGTTTTTACTTGGGGTTCACCGCGTCTTCATCCAAATTAAATTCTAGTGATTTGTTATCAAGGTGCCATCCTTTATGTGCTTGTAAAAAATGTGTAAATGGGCCAGATTCTGATAGTGAAGCTGTTCAGGATTTCAAAAATATACCTAATATTAATGCATGCAACGTTAACGGGCATACTGCTCTTCACGCGGCTGCAAAATTTGGTCGAACAGAAATTTTGCGAATACTGTTGGACAGCGGCGCTTTACCTAATTTAAAAACCTATCGAACTTCATCTACTCCCTTACATTTAGCCGTGCTGACCCAACAAACCCAAATTATTCGAGAATTGTTAAAATGCGGCACCTGTGCGGTAGATCCTCAAGATGCCAAAGGAAATACACCATTGTACTACGCATGTCTTAAGAATGACGTAAGAATAGTGGAACTTTTGCTGGCAAACGGCGCGGATTGCCGAAAAAAAAATTACAATGGAAAGTCAGTTTTACAAGAAGCGGAGAATAAAAATCAATATCGCATATTCAGACTTTTGAAAGAAAGCTTAAGCAGTTTTAAACGAGATGATGTGCAGAATTCGGAGTCCGATCTGTTTGACAGTTTGTTCTAATATACATACCTAATCAAATTCTAGTCTGATATTATACTTATTTAACCATGTAAATGTTTTTGGTGTAAGTTATTTTAAAAAGTGAACAAAATGTTGGAACAAATGTATATTCTAGTGCTTCAAGTAAATTTAAGACGTATTTAGTTACTAACTCAGACTGATATATATCTACTAGATTTGTATATATTTTGTAATGTTCTAAATTTGCAATATACTCATATAATTAAAGTCCTATTTTTTGTACCTAAAACTCAAGTAATTTAATTTGTTGGTTTCAAGTTTCTTATTCTCGAATAAAATGCTTAATAGGATGACAACAAAATACTCACTTATCTTTAAAGGTAGAACGATGACACGAACGGAATTGCTCTAGCCATTATCGTTTTTGAGAATTTTATGGAAAATGGTGCATCTTAAAATAAGATTAACGATATAAGGGGTATCAGTGAAATTTTTTATTTAATTCATGAAAACGGTAAACTTAAACCACAAACATATACTTAGAATATAAAAAAAAAAGTTCATTCTTAGGTTTAAAAAAGAATGCACACGTATTTACCCAAATATGTACAGGGTGCTCCAAATTCGAGGGACCTCTATGGCTTTAAGCATTTGCAGCATAGTTAGCTCAAAACTGATCGGCATGTTACGGGCTCGATTTTCGAGAGAAGTCGAAAACTAAAAAGCGTATCATATGTTAAAGCGTTTCTGAGGATGATTCTTAAAAATGTGCGTTTCTAAACGCGCTCTATAACTTTTTTATTTGTAAAGATAGAGATTTTTATTAAAAACATTTTTTGAAGATTTTTTAAGTGCAAATCTACTTGTTTCGCCGATTTTGTCTTAAAGCCTTCACGACATATAACACAAAGTTACATTTTTTTAAATGGAATAACCCATTAAAAAAATGTTTCTAATAAAATTTCCAACGATGTGCTATACACCTATTTTTATTAAGTAGTTAATCTAGATATCTGCAATTTTTAATAATTACCATAGTAGGCTGTGCTTAACTCTGACCTATGCAGTTTTACGGTATCGAACTAGGCAGCTATGATCAGATAAAAACAATTGCCATGATATACAAGTCCAAGTGTCGAAAGTGATGTCTTCGACAAGCTATAAAAATGTTTGAAAGTACGACATGATAAAATGTTTTATTGAAAGTAACGAAAATCGACAGACGGCGTTATATCTATATTTCGATAGATATCCGGAAAGAAGGCAACCTAGCTCAAAAATATTTTTAAAGTTAAAACGTCATCTACCAGAATACAGATCCTTTACAAAACCGCGGCCGGAGTTGGAAGAATTAACGGTTCTGGGAGAAATAGAAATTAACCCTAATATGGAAACACTGGAATTCCATGCAGCAATGCCTTGCGGGTGCTTAAAAAACGCAACTTTAGGCCCTATCGACTCCGACGGGTGTATCAATTGCGGCAAACGAGATTTTGCTCCAAGACGTGCACTTTGCCGGTGGTACCCAAATAAATGCCAAGAAGACCCCGATTTTGCCAGGAAAGTTATTTGGACGGATGAGGCAACGATTTCTAGTGATGTAGTATTTCCCAGGTATAACTGCTATTACTGGAAACAGCAAAATCCCAATATTGTGGTGGAACAAGCGAATCAGGGAAGGTTCGGTTTTAAGGTATGGGTAGGCGTCTACAAAGTAGAAATTATTGGGCCATATATTTTTGATGGAAATTTAAATGCCGACAGATACGAACAAATTCTAGAAGAGTAGGTAATTCCGTTTATCGACAATTTACCACTTCAGCAAAATAGTGAGCTTTACTTTCAACATGACGGGGAAGAATCGGAGACCTTGTATTTCGAAATCGCCCAACTACTAGAAGGGAATTGGAAGAGGCACTTCGTACTACATTCAAGCAGCTTCGTGCGGTAGAACTTCTTAATGCAGAAAATAGCGTGAAGAGAAGATTTAAGGATATGTTTACAAGAAAACGGGAGTCAATTTGAGAAAAGAAACTTGTTAGATGTAGATTTTAAGTGTTATATAATTTAATTAATAAAAATATTAAATAAAAAAATGCTTTTAATAATTTTATTTCCGTTTATTATTTTAGGGTTGGTAATTATTGTAAACTAGAAGTTAAAGTGCGAGCTTGCTGTGTCTCCTCTTGTCGTAGCCAACTTTTTGTATGAAAAAAAAACCATAAAATTTTATCTACACATTTGGGGCGCGCACTGCGCCTACTATGGTAAATATTAAAAATTGCAAATATCTTTTAAACTATTTAATAAAAATAGGTGTATGGCACATAGTTCGACAGGAAATTTTATTAGAAAACTGATTTTTTAGAAAACTTGTGGGAAATATAACTTTGTGTGATATCTCGGGAACTAAAGGCTCTAAGACAGAACGGGTAAAATAGAGAAATTCCCGCTTAAAAAAACTTAAGAAATGTTTTTCTTAAAACTTTTCTTACAATTAAAAAAGCTATAGAGGGCCTTCATAATCGCACATTTTTGAGAATCACTCTGTAGCTCAAAATGGCCTTGACATATCACGATGCGGTTTTCAGTTTTTGACTTCTATCGAAAATCGAGCCCGTAACATGCTACGTTTTGGGCTAACTATGTTGCAAAGACTTAAAGCCATAGAAGCCCCTCGAATTTGGACCACCCTATACGTTTAACTAATACTCTTTATTTTTTGGAAAAAAAGTAGGTAAGAATAACAAAATAATTTGATTTGTAAGTTCTAAAGAAAATGCACAAATATGCATTGCCATTTCATACAAAATGATGAATTCAGATTAAAAATTTCATAATTATTAAATTTATATAAAA
Source organism: Cylas formicarius (assembly GCF_029955315.1). NCBI lineage: Eukaryota > Metazoa > Arthropoda > Insecta > Coleoptera > Brentidae > Cylas > Cylas formicarius. Next base: position 14,097,746 of record NW_026844326.1, on the reverse strand, counting down.
CCTTAATGAGTTATTATTTCTTTATAAATATACTTATACATAGATTTATATATACACACTGTATACGCCATTTTCAAAAATTAACCCCCTAAAAAAAGAAACAGAAAAATTAAGAAATTATATAAAACTATATTCTATAAATTATATAAATTAAATAAATTATATAAAAATTATTTAACTGCGATTTTTTATGTCTTATGTTGTTTGTTGGATAATTAAGTAATCTAATAATGAAATTTTTGTATTTCATTATATTTTTTTATATAATTTGTCATTCAGAGAGAACCTACAATACCATGTCACGTCTATTTTTAAATTTTTAAAAACCCTTATTTCTTTGATCAATCTAAAAAAAGTTGACCCTTTTCTGATTAATGTTTTAAGTTAATACTTGATTCCGGTTCAATAACTTTTGTCTTTAAAATTTTGCGAGTTTTTGAATTTGAATTTATGACTTGAGCGCTATCTATTTTGAGATAGTGAATCGTATTGAAAGTACGTCGTCTGAGTACTGTTTACAAACATGGAGTTGATGAAATACTGCAGAGATATATAGATAGATAGAAACTAAAAAAGTCTAATTTTAAAATCTTCGAAATTTTAAGTAAAAAAGTAACATCCCTATTGCTATGCGTCTCGATCTAAATAAAATTTGTCTCACAAGATCGATAATTATAAGAAGCATTTCATATCTTACGGAAAATCTGTCATTTGTCACTTATATATTCTCTTTCGTAGTATTCAGTGCCCCTCTCAGAAAAGTTTACGTACGGAGTAAACTGCAACACCCTATATATTATTATTTGTATGCATTTTCCATCATTTAAATATTTTTCCACAATCAATGCAACCATATTTGGAGTACATTTATGGTCATTTTTAAGTTGGGTTATGTTCTAGAAATGGAAAAGATTGAATTAAAAATTTGAATAAGTTTCACTGCGCCTTGTCAGTTTGCGTTAGCTAATTTACTGTCCGGGATCTTGAAGATCACAGACTCTTTGATTTGTTTCGTTCTTGGATTATTTTCGCCTAAAGTCGCATTTTCTTTGACCCTGAAACTAAATTTCTGATACGTTGAGAATACGGGTACGTGGGTTAGTAATGTTTAACAAGTGATGTCCAAATGTAGGGGTTGAAGAGTTACGCCGACGCGGTTTCTACGACGACCGCGTCTCGACGCTGTTATCTGCGCCGCGGCGCTTGTTTCGCAAAAAGCCGGGTTCAGTATGTTTCGGGCCGCGTAGGGTTTGGATCGTCGCTGAACGCTCATTTTCGTAAGCCCTTAGTTTCACGTGGTCATTGAGAATTTCGAACAAAAAAAAAACTGATAGTTATTTTATTATTACGTTTGTTAACGTTGTTTTTTCTCTATAAATTTTGGCGTGTACTTAAATAAGTGTTTAGCGTGAACTTCTAGCCGAAAGATTATTAGAATTCGCCAGATAATTTAAGGTCAGTTTCAGTGTAATCGGGGATTTACGGCTCATCTTTTTATGTATTGAATGTAGATTTCGTGTTTGATTTATATTGTTATATAGAGACCAGTGGCAGGGTCTTCAATCTTTGCTAAACTTGGGATTACGTATAACGTTCAGCTAAGCCCCAGTCTATTTAAAAAACTGTTTTTCAGTTCGTAAAGTTTATTGCTTGTTTGTTTATTATTGCTAAAAGCTGAGGTAAAAAATTCGAACCGCTCGATTAACGATTTTAGCCATAAATATTATTGGCTACCAAAAATTATAATATAATTATAATCATGAAGAAGACATGGAGTGTTTTTTTTTCACGAAAGACGTAATTCAAAAGCATTGTGGCTCGGATACGGTTAAGCATCACACTGGCTGAAAGATACCTATCCATATTTTCTAGAAACTGTTGCCTAGTTTTAAACACAGAGTGTTGCCTTAAAGAGGAAACAAGAATATATACCAAACCTTATGCCATTCAATATCAAAATTACATTCTGGAAGTACCATTTAAAATCCATTATTGCCAATGATAAAATATGCAAGACTAGTAAAGTTTGTCTCTAAAGTATCTGGTTTGATGAACTTTTACATTTTCTAATAATATAAGCATTAGATAGATAATGTATTGTTTATGTAGGTATCAATTTTAAAATTACATTCTGACCTCGAGGTTTATCCAGTCTCGAATATTTTGAGCCAGGAGTATTTCTTTCGCCCTCATTTTTCTTTAATCTTGCACTTCAGCTTCAGGAATTAGTACTGCTTCTCTGTCAGAGTCGTCATTGCGACTAATTATAATGGGATTTATGTTGCTCTGTACGGAAATGCAAGCTTCCTCAATTTTCTAATGTGCTGTACTCAATTTTGCAGCTCTTTCGAAGTAAGAAAGCTTTTAGAATACTTCGTCTAATATATCAACTGACATATTAATATACCTAATAATCAATATTGAAGAAATACCCACCCCTGTCATGTACACTCAAGTATGAATAAATTATTTGTGTATTGACCAGTGTACTTAATAGCAGCAGGTAACAAAATCGTTAAACAATTTTGGGGTACGGTCCCTCAAAAGCCGATGCGATATACACTGAGATATACCGCATAAACTATATAACAATTTGTCGCATTTATTATAACGTAGAAAAATTTCAATCCGAGTTATGGAATTTGACCTTGACATTTTTGTGTATGTAATTTTTACGAGTTTGTGGAAGTGACTGATGTAAAATTTCGATATATAGCTGACGTGTTAAGGGATATTTTTGTGATATCTGTAGTTTTGTACTGTAAAGCATTTTTATTAAAAAATAAAGAAATAATAGAATATTAAGAAAAAATATGTTACGACACAACATTATTTTTAGAATCATTGCTTTAAGTGCGTTATGTTTCTTTGTTCAGGTATATGACTTATAAAAATGTTTACATTTATTGAAAGAGTAAATAATTGATAAGAATACATATCTAATCATCACGTAGACGCAGGTAACTCGGTACTTACAGCAATATTATAGTGTTCCTACTAATCATTAAAACGTAACCTCGGTAAAAAATTTGTTGATATCTAGTTCTGCATTTAAATTGTATGTGGTACTAAGTAACAAAACCTCGCTATGCAAGCAAAAGGACAACACAACGATCCACGAAGAATTTATGCGAACTCAGTAGTTTGGCGTCGAAATGTTTTCCTTTTAATCAAATGCAGGTACCCGCACCTGGTTTTAGGTCAGTTTAGGTAGTTTGCCCCTTGTTATCACTTGCAAAGTACAGTTCATAAATACAAGAAAGAAATTTGATTTTAACAAATGAAATATTATATTGCAAATGTACAACAAATCCCACAACTTAACTTTTGCACTTACCATTTTTTTATATTTTATTATGTAATAATAATAATAATATATAAAAATAATTTACTAGATATTAATAAAAGTCCACTCAAAAATCTGTCCAATCTGGGTATTTTCTCGTTAAACTAAAAAAGGTTTCTTCGAATTGCTTCTTTTCATTGTGATGAATGTCGATGATGGACTCACCATTTTTTCCGTTGACACTATAGATGAACATAAAATTTTCCATATTAAATCAATCCTAATACTGCCTTAGGAGTGTTTATCAGTTTTTGTGGGTTATCTTTCTAACTATACCTATGCTCCTATGAAAATGAAAAATGACAGCACCATTTAGAAACGAAATTTAGAAATATAAAAAATACTCGAAAGAAAAAGTGTAATACGATCATGTGTGGGAGTCGCACTCTCTCTTCTCTCAAGTTACCTTTCCATTTCCTGTCGCTCATATACTTAAAATTAACGAAGAAGCGGTGGAGGCACTTCTTGTTATGGAACAAAAACGAAAGCGAAACTTCCGACCCCAAACAATTTTCGCGCTCTTTTGATGTTTCCAAATCGCTTCGTATGATGCGCCCCGGTTGTCAAGTTGGCAACCCTGTGTTTGACGGCCGCTTCCAGGACTGCCCATGATAATGTGACAATTACCACTTGATATAAACAATTTTTATTTTTTTTTATTGTTAGGTACGTATAAAAAGAAATATGGGGAGAAAATCTAACATAAGACTTGAAATATAATTTTATTTCTGTTATTTTTTGTGAAGGATGCTCAAAAATTTAATATATAATATATATATATATATATATATATATATATATATATATATATATATATATATATATATATATATATATATATATATATATATATATATATTATATTTATATTTTTGTGTAGATGTTTTATAAATTCTCACAATATTTTTCCAAAACAAAACGAATAAAAACTGAACAAAATGATGTTATTAAAACTTTAAACTAAACAAAATTAAGCTAAGCTTTCATCCAAATATTATACCGACTATTAAAAAGTTAAAATTTAAATTAATGTATTTTGTATTTGTCGAAATGGGGGAGAGCGTTCCGTCTAAATCTTGTTGGTTGGCAACCCGAATCCCAGCTAATACTGCTAATAGTAGTTCTAGGCGCTTGCTTTTATTGCTAGTGGACTATATATTTATTTCAAACCGTGATTTCTTCACACTCTTGCTATTTATTAACTCGGATTTGGAAAATTAAAAAAAAAATACATCAATTGCAATATCTTCACTTTGTCTTATTGAGCCAAGTGAGAGTATGTTGACAAACCGGATTTCATGAAACAATTAATTCTTTCATTTAAATTCCCCTTGGCGAAATCATCTTATCGCTTATTTGAAATTCTGCACCTCGTATTTAAGCGTTGTTTACATTCGAAGCCGAGTGTAATTATTCGCCTTAATTATATACGGAACGGGACTTCTGCCGGTTCCAATCTGACACACAACGCAAACACACGTCGTAACCCTTCCTCATACTTATTTTAATGACTTTGACCTTTACTTCCCCACGTCCGACCATTAACCACCGGGGCGGCATTCCCTTATTTGCCACCCAAAGTACGGCACTCGCAGAAAAAAAAAGAGAGAATATTAATCGGGATCTAAATGAAGTTATTTATTCAAAGTCGTTTGGAGGTTTGCGGGAGACCGAAAGGAAAACAAATAAAACGGTGAAACGTGTCGGCTGGGGGGGTGGAGAGGTGAACCGACAGAGGTCCGTCAGTGTCGACGGACAGCGTCGCGACGCCCAAAACCGACCCATGTCCGCAGCAAAAAACCGACAAACCGTGGGTTAGACGCAGACATTTATCTTGTCGAACCCTTCCTATGGTTTCCCGCTTTCCCCAGTTATCTGTTTAAGGACGAAATATCGTTTATTGGATGCAGATTGTTCTAAAGCTGTGACTCGCGTTATTCTGGAGATTTTGTTTCAATTCGGTTAGTTGTTCTGGGTGTCAGTGAATCCAGCAGATTTTCGTTAAACGTAATCAAAGTTACAATTTATACTCTGAAATATATTATTTAAACATTATGACCCGTTGATATTGTCGATCTAATTAAAAGAAGAAATTATCTAAGGGGAAAATGTTAAAATGGTGGAGAACAACTGGGATCTAATTTCTTCTGCGTCGTATATAAAGTTTGCAACATTAACTGTAATGGATTAAAAGATTAACTTTAAGACTCATCAAATAGGTTCATTTATTGAATAAGTCATTCCGCTATACACTATTTAGTTTTCGCGTCCATATTGTGCGAGTAATACAACGCGCAGTTATTCGCGTCGCAGAATGTTTTAGTCATGATTAAAACCAATGAACAGGATGCAGTTCTATTTACTGGAGGAGTGACTATCCTATTTTCACTAAACAAAAAAAATATCTGTTGCGATTCTAGTGTCTAGCTTAATTTTTGCGTGACGCCGTGTTTAAGAGGGTGCGCCGTAATTCTCTTATAGTTATGGCCTCTTCAATTTCCTCTGGAATACTTACCTTTCTATTGTACACCATAATTTCTTTTGGGAAAATGGACGTAGGACACTATAATCAAATTTATGGAATTTCATAGGAAAGGTAGGAAACATTATGTAATCCAAATCCTGGTAGTGAGATTTCTTAGGAAGTTTTATAATGAAATACTCTTCGACAAATTTGGGTGTAACAGAATTCCTAAATTTACTAACAGGAAATTACTCCTCGTTCAAGATTCAAGATTCAAATTAGGTGGAGTCACCTTTCAAGGATCCCGAGATTGCATTTATCCTAATTCCGGTTTTTTGAGTTCTTATTTGGTACCACTTTTTTTCTTGTTTTCCACAATGGGCTCCCCATTCTCCAATTCGAGTTATCGAATTTGAGTGTTAATGCCATTACATATTATTAATGTCATTATTTCAATACTTGTGGAGTAGGTATGGCGTCGCCCGGGCCTGAATTACTTCATATGCCTGATATATTTCCGATTATACTTAAGATGTATACTAGAGAGGTATAGGGGAGTTATGAAGGTATAGGAGGGTAGTGGAGGTATATGGTGGTACAGGAGAGGTATTATAGGGTATGAGTGTCTATGGTGACTGGCTCCATAGCTATAGAGCTTTATCTACGATTCGTCTCTTTGGTTAGACTTCACAGTTTCGATGGTGGCTGCTTGATTCTGGTTTAGCAGATGAAAACGCACTCTCGATAGGCCTTCACATTGACATGGCTGTCTCTTCTTTTACAGAATCTGCATTTAGTGTTATCTTCTCCTCTCATTAGGATGCTTCTTAGATGAGTCTTAAGCCGCCAGTGTTCTCTCAGTAGATCTATCAGTATTTTTACTGCATTTCTTTTGTTGCTGGGTCGATCCGCTGTAAAGTTAACCGATCGACTTCGGAGGAATTCCTTGGCCTTTGTCCTGGCATGTTTTTCCACCATTGCCGGGATTCTTAATCCATCCATTTTTTCAATCATGCTCCTAGACCAGGCTTCGCGGGTTACTTTATCATAGCTTTTATTGTCGCTTGTTATATTATTACGAATCTGGGACATGTTGTAAGTTTGCCCATTGGAATAGACATTTTTTGGTTTTTGCTGTCATATTTCAGCCCTACCCCTTTGATTTTTGGACCGTCTATGTTCCAGACTGGCTTGTGCTCGACTTGCTCGTGCTCAATCCTATCTTGCCAAATCAAAATTGTGATTAAAGTGGCGTTTATCAAACTTCTTGAATTATGTTCTATTAATGTTTTCATCAAATAGAATGTATTCAAAATTGACCCAAAAATAAGACTTTTATTTTAAACAGCGCATGCGCTCACATGTGGCTTTCGTCGAGCCCGGTATGCTTGGGAGAAGATCAGAATCGAAAAGTTTTCTAGCGCATGTGCATTAGCATGTGAGCGAAGCTTCCTTTATTTCATTTCGTTGTAATATTTTGCTATTATAGGGAGCTACCTTGCAGGTCCTTGGAAAAAATACATTGAAACCAATCTCGCTGCATATCCATGAAATTCTGTAAACTCCTGGAATCTCAAATGGAATTTTGTCTTTGACGGATCGAAGATATTGAGAGATTTTTGGTAAATTTGATTTTGACGTTATGTCTAAGTGGAACGTCTAAGAATGGGAGGTTATTATTAGTTTCTAATTCGATGGTAAAACGTATGCTAGGGTGTATAAAGTTTAAATTTCTAAGAAAATCTACTAGACCATGAGGTCAAATAACAAAGAAAATACACTTCACCACAACCTTCCAATAGCAATGAGCCTGAAAGTAATCCCGCTCTTGCTACTGTTGGCCTTTTTTACATTCAAAACATCACTGACCACATATTAAAAGTTCTAAAGAAATGAAACGTTAAAACCAGATTTACCATTGTCCAAAAATCTCTTAACATCCGTCAAAGACAAAATTTCATTTGAGATGTCAGGAGTTTACAACATTCCATGGGTATGCGTTAAAGAATACATTGGAGATACCGGATGAAAAATATCAATTTGGCTTAAAGAACATGAAAGAGCCTTAAGACTAAGACAAATAAACTCAACACCAGTTGCCAAACACAATCACAACCTAAAATTTTATTCAATGAAACTAAAATTCTTGTATGCAATCAGTTCTTCTACCAACGAAAAATCTTAACTGCGACTCAATATGGGAATCAGTCATCCGAGACAGTGTTTATGGCCCTCATTTAGCTCCGTCCACCTTAAACAATATATAAGCAGGTACAGAGTATAGTACGAGCTAGTTTCTGTTAAGCTCTGACGAAGCTAACAGGAGGATTAGCGAAACGTTAGCAAGTTCGACTCAACAACAACCGACGTAGGAAGAATCCAGAAGTTTTGTAAATAGTATTAACAATCTTCTTCAAATGAAATTCATTCTTTTTGGTTATACTTCAACAAACGAACAGCAACGACGCAAATGCTGGCGCTTAACGGCAAAGGAATTGACAGCTCTAAAGTACTTTGGTACATAGGACGTAAAACGTTTCGACAATACTCTCCCAGCTTCCGGCAATCGTTGTGCCGTCGCAATGTAAACAAGTTACTCGAGATTTTACTCTGCCGGTATTCCGTAACATTGCGTCGGGCGTTTGCATATCATTTAAATCAAAATTAGTTTGCGCTCAACATCGCAGCCCGTCCGCGGAAAATAGATTACAGGAGACAATAAACAAGTTCGGCTAGAATGGGAGTGCCACGAGGAAAGTTTTATTTCCGTTTGCGGACCATGCACGCTTAATCAAATGCGATTGCGATTGTTCCGTATGGACGATAGCCGTGTTCGGTTGAAACTGTCGGTGTTTTGGTTTCGCATTGACCGTTTTAGAATTGTCAGGTAAATTGCGAAGAAATTAATAATCAAAACTAAACAAAGCTAGCGTTTTCAGGTACATGTTTATTAATTAAACTATCACTATTTTTTAATACTGTACTTTTGTGTTGGACTGTAATTATTTATGAAATTAGAGGGGCGTTTTTAAAGCACCCTGTATAGGATGTAGTGCCGGGCGATTTGTGCGATTTGTGTGCTGTGTGACATTTTTGCTTGCCAAAATCAGGCTGGAGAAAAACTCAAACATTTACTTAAGATGTACGTCCTTTTTTATTTTATTTTATAACATCATCAAACTTGCGCAATAGTAACAGTAATTATGTGCAGTTCCCGATGGGGTACATTATTCCGGATTTTTTTTTATAGCTCATCCATATAAAAATGGAAATATGGGTACAACAAAATAATTTTCTATAAATAATTCAATGAAAAACTATCGGCGAAACTCCCTTCGAACTTGATGATTGCATCGAAAAGAAGTTGGAAGCTTTTTCCGAGTTTCTTGGAAATAAGGCCAAAAAAAAGGAACAAATTTCCTCGGAAACTTTGAAGTAGGTATATTAAAACATTAATGAGACCTCCGAGCCGCCTTTGTGCGGCCATCAGCGCTTGCTTTGACGTGCTTTTTTCTGTTAATATATTTAATTAAAGATTAACGAGTTCCCGTTTATTAATTAGACTGCGACAGATCAAATGAACTGTAAATATGGCGCGCGTATCTGTGAGGGCAAAACTATCAAAAATTTAAATGGTTGGAACGGGTGTATTAAAGAAAAGTACGTATTTCTAAACTGTTTGTACGTTTGTAAATGACTGGCAATTTTACGTTAATGAATTAGGTCGATTAATGCTTAAGTTGGTTTTTATAAATAACAATATCGATTTTTTCCACGCATGACGTGGTAAATGAATGCTTATAAATCGTTAAATGAAACTCAACTATGAAGTATAATGTGAACTCATACAGCCCCTTCGCGTTTGCGCTCTCTCATTTTAAATTTCTGAAACACGAATAAAGTATATACGGGTACAATTAAACATAAATTATTCTAAACCCTAGGGGGCCGGAATTTCGTACTTGGCAGCCTATACCCAGACACCCCTCACTTGGTGGATTAATTCTGTAAAATGTTGTAGTATTAGGACTGTATTTATAGTGTGTTCGAACACTACCTAAACAAAAGTATTCACATTTTTATAAATTATTGACATTTTGTCAGAATGGTTGCAGGGAAAGTAGTGGGACTGTATATGTAATCTGATAATGTAATTATGATTCCTCCAGCTTTTTCAATGATCATTACATTAAAAAAAAAATTAAAATTGTATGTTATGCTAACAGGTTTGAGTAACGCCGCGTTAATCACGGCTTTATTTTGAAACATGCAGAGCAAGTGTTTAATAATCCACTACCCGAAGAAGTTTGTCGATGTACAAAATAGCGCATCTGAAAGAATCAAAACTAGAAAATCTCACAATATCAGTGTCCTAAAATCTTTGGGTAGCACCCGATCGCCAAACCCATGAGTACCGGAAGCTTCGGTATTGCTGCTAATAGCTATTCGCTCGCTGGCCAAGTTAACAATTTTACCTCGGATCCGATTTCAATAGAGATTGTATCATACGTAGATCCTTTCCATCACTGTTCATTTTACCAAGCAACTCGCATGCCTTAGAGAAGTCTATGAAGCTCAGATGCACGTTCTTATTCGCATCTTTGCATCTATGAATCAGAACTTGTAGACTGAAAATGGCTTTTTTGTACTCAGCGCGCTCCGGAAACCAAACTGATACTCTTGATATCTTTTCTTCACATTTACTGTATATTCTACTTGAATGATCTTGGTAGGAGCCTTGGTAATTGATTTATCGAGCTCATTAGGCGGTATTGATCACAATGTTTTCCGTTCCGTTCGTTCGTATGACTACAAAAACCTTTGGAACGGCTATGATCAACAGTATAGAAGTGTCAGGATTGCACCTTGTATGTTGTTTGGGCCTGTGATTTATCATTTTTTGGCGACGAAATTGCCTTTCCCACTTCTAGTTAAAAAGCCGTTCTATGTTTTTGCATATATCCACGAGTTTCTGGTCGTCTGATATTAGATTTCCCTCCGAGTCTATTAAATTCGTGTTGGAATTGATGACTTTCAATTTAGTTGTTAATTCCTTGATCTTTCTGTGCATGCTGTACATTTTGCCACTTTGTTCAATCCCATCACATTTCTAATGTAGACAGCATTTGTTTGGTTCTTTTATTTTCGCCTTTTGCGATTTCCTGGTACTTCGGTTGAGTTTTGTCTTTATATCGTCTTTCCTCCTCTATCATGTCGAGGATCTCATCGGTCATCTAATGTTGCTTTTTTTACGCAGTCCTGTGATAAAAGTGTTCTGCTTGTCTCCTCCATAGCTTCTCTTAGTTTATCCCATTTAGAAACTGTGTTTGTAGTTGTAGTTTGTTGTATCCTTAATATTCTGCGATACGCCATTACGATATACCTTTGTGTTTACTTTTAATGTCCATGACTCAACACCGTAAAGAAGTGTGGAGTGCGCGTAGCATTTGACGAAGTTACGTTTTGTGTGAATGCTTTAGACTGTTGTCGCAGAGAAGGTTTCGCATCTTTAGGTAATTTTTCATCAGGATTTAGGTCTTCAATGATCCAACTGCCCTAATATCTGAACTTCGAGACTCTTGCTATTGGTGTTCCATCTACAGTTATGTTCGTGCGTTGGTTTGGATTACGATTACGATTACCATACCTTTGTCTTATATCATATCTTATCTAGCAGTCTTTGTAGGTATTCAGAGCTGTCAGCAATCATAAATGTGTCATCGGCGTATCTCAAGTTGTTCAACAATCTAGCATTTACCTTTATGTCGTCCTCTGCTCCCTCGAGTACACTTTGAAGTATCAACTCTGAGTACATATTAAAAAACATAGGACTCAGCGCACACCCTTGTATTGCTCCACATTTTATGGGTATCGTTGTTGTTTCGGAGCCTTCTAGTCTTACTGACGCCATTTGATGTTCATACAACTTTTGGATAATTTTAAAATCTTGGGAGTCTAGGCCTCAACTTTTAAGAATGCTCAGTAATTTCTTTTATTTGACGCAGTCAAAGGCTTTTGTGTAATCTATGAAACACATGTATAGGGTGGGAAGTTTATATTGGGACACTACCTTATCTCACCATACGGGATGGAGCCAAATGTAAAATACAAACGTTAATTGGGGTATTACGAACCTTCAATTTATTTTAATGTTGTGTATATAGGGTGTTTAATTTTTCGTGGGCGAATATCAACTTTCTTATTCTAAATGGAACATCTAGTATATTACCTCATTTTTGAATTCTTTAAAAAATCTCGACTATTTTTATGTATAATGTCTAACCGTTTTTGACATTTTTAATTTTTTATGCGAAAAGTGACGTTTGCAAGACGTAAAATATCTGTCAATTTCTTCATTCGGAACCATTTATTATTTCACTTGAGTGAGAGTTTTGTTCTACACAAAGGACTTGAATAACGGATTTCATAAGAAATTTTGATACATATTAATACAGGGTATGCCAAAAATAATGGAAAATATTTTTTTAAAATAAAAACTACTTGTTTTTATAATGTTGTCATATTTAGCATTAAAAATTAAGGCAATTTTATATAAGGTTGTATATGCCTAATATTTTTACTTTTTGAAATATTTTCTTTTAAACATTTGTCTATCACAAATAATATGCTGTTGCCATATAGGTTCAGTTAGTGTAAGGTAGCTATGATGGCGTTTGAACAAAGCAAGTGCTAAAGTGATTTACCATTTCATAGTTGACCATAATCGTGCCGATTATATATGCATTATTTATATAGAATAAGGATACCCGATAACGTTGGTGAATATTTTATTAACGAATGGTCAATAAAAAAAATAATAGCTTACAATACAAGTAGTATAAAGGGTTTTTAAATACATAAAGGCATTATTTCTATTAGATTCAGTACCATTTAAATAATCGATGCCTTCTCTTATCCGACGTTTAAGTTCCTCGATAGTAGACGGTTTGTATTTTAGAAATAAAAAAAAATGTAGGGGAGTTAAGTCAGGGTTCCTTGGAGGCCAGGCGTAACTATCATTCTCCCCAATCTATTCTCTATAATGTGCATTTAAATATGTGCTAATTTCTTGACTTCTATGATAATGAGCTCCATCTTGCTGCTAAATTAAATTTCGTCGTTCCTTTTCAGGCATTTCATTTTCAACAAAGGGATGGATAATATTTAAAAGCTCTAAGTGGCGTTGGGGATTTAAATACTGATAAAAAAAATACTGGACCTATTATTCTGAAGCTCGAAGTGGCGCACCATGCTTTGACAGAGGTTCTACTTGATCTTGTAACTTAAAAATGTTTTTTATTATTCTTGTTGCTCCGATAATGGGTACTTTTCTGATTATAACCTTTTTCTGATAAAAATCTAACCTGATGTTGTAATCCCGTTGCTCTATTTTCTACACTGGACAGAATTTTTAGAACTTCCAGTTGTTTATTTCAAGGCACATTCGAAGCGTTGTTATTTTCACATCTCGATCTAAAGGCGCATTTCGGGTTGAATCTTCAGGGATCTATGCAAAATACAAAAAAATGTTAATATAATTCAAAATATGATGACGTCTATTTTTTCCTTTCTTCAAAGTTCCATATATTCTAAAGTATTGGTAATTCCTGTCGAGGATCTTTTTTTCTGGGAATTTTGTTATATAATGTCCAAGTGCCAGGATCCGTTTTTTTTTGTTCGATATGTAACTTTCTAACATATCAATCTTTTCCTCTGTGGTAAACCAGGTAAGCGAATAAAAAAAAATTATAAACGCGCATAGGATTTATTTATTGCGTTATTTATTATAGTGACCTTTGTAAATAATGGCCACGCCGTTAAGACACAAGTCTGTCGCATATTTCAGTACATAGGTTAAATATAATGTACGGACGGCACGGTCGGGGGTCCCGGAACCCGCCGTTTGCAATTAAGCGGCGTCGGTCGGCGGCGGCGAAGACGCCCGGCTGCGTCGCGGCGCTCAGGTATTAATTAGGTTGCGGTCGGATCTTATTACACGTCCGGGGACGTCCGCTGCAAAGTATCAAAGTGAACGGGGCCGACGTTGTTTTTTTTTTTTGCTTGCCGTCGCGGTAATGCCATTAGCAAACATTGTTCGGGAAAATTAAAATGAAGCACAGCTGTTGGCACAAATCTTACTTAGATCATGGCATGGGTCGTAGGCAAGGGAAATTAAAACTTCACGTTTAGGAAAGCTTTAATTTTTTTCATAATAATAAGCAAATTTATTTCAACAGGTTTACACCCAATTACAGAAAATATACAAATAAGAGAAAAATAATGAGAATACAGTAAAACCTACAAGGAAGCACGCACTCCAAGGAAGCAAAAAACAGTCAACAATCACACAAAATGCATAAGCATTAATATCGCATATATCTGAAACAGTTAGCACACGTAAACAAAATTGGCGACTGATATAAAACATTTGGCCTAGGTCTAAATCTGGTTTCAATTCCTGGGGACGTAAAATATTACTTTGCTTAAAAGTCACTCAGAGTTCACAGTACCATGCAAAAGCCCATACAGAAATTTTATAGAATTCATGTCCTTTCTAACCTCCAGAGATCACCGACCGACCCCGAACCTACCTTCAAAGCTGAGTATTTTAGAAGTCTGGATCAACTGTTATCGATATAACATTGATGTATTGGACGCCACACCAATGACCCATGTTCTAATTTAGAGAAGTAGTAGAGAATTCTAATAGTTGAAGTATCGGCAACTTCTTATTACGCTCTTGACGCCGATGATAGTAATTGCTCAATATGAGGTATAAAAATCGACAATCCCCAAGTTTTTAATTCACTTAATCGATGCAATACAATTCCATTTATTAAGTAATTGAATAAATTTATGTTCCCCTTTCTAGAGTAAGTAAGCGCGTTACACTTCGAAACATTTCAACCTAATCTATTAACTAGACACTATTCTGATATGACATTAATGTTGTCCAATCTTCGTTAGAATTAATTGTGCGATAGATTTTTGAATACTAATTTATTACAATTCAACTTACCAAGTAGATCATCAATAAAGATGATAAAAAGAAGAGATCCTAAATTTCAAATTTGTGCTACCCTCGACATGGGACGAATTACTGGGGAGCTAAACACCTCGTGTTGATCAAGATGTCTAAGATTTAATAGATAGGATTTCAGCAAGTTTTATGACTACAACGTTGCCAAATTGCTTGTGTACGACCTATTTGAAACAAAACTGTGTTGCTCAAGACTAATATTATTCTTAAGACCAGAATAAATACAGTCACAAACTATAATTTCCAAGATTTTAGAAAATTTGCAAATTGATATGGGCCGATAATTTTCAATTACACTCGCGTCATCTTTTTAAAAACGCGAATAACGTTGGCAGTCTTTCACAACTCAGGAAACGTACACGATTTGATAATTGTATTAAATATGTGAGCAAGTGAGTAAGCTAGGGATGCCATCGGTACCGGCTGTTGGCTTATCTTTCAGTTTTTTGCTGGCGTTAATTACCTGCCTTTCGGTAACTTCAACAATGTGGTCATGCACTGAAAAATTCATCACACCTGTATAATTCTTATCAGAGGGAAGATAGACCGAACTAACTACTATGGTTTGGGCGTTCCTTAAAAGATTCACCACCATAAGACCACAAGTATGGGATTCTGGAGCTATTTCTCTTCGATTGAATATATGACCAACATTTTGAGTATATTCAATTCGATATTCCTTAAGCACTCCCTATATGCTTTCACTGCTTGAGTTTTGATTTGACCCTTAAGTGTTTTAAATCTAGATAGCAACAAAGGACTGCCTTTATTTTTATAAGCACGAAAAAATTTTTCTTTTTCAAGGATTTGTATAATAATATCTTTAATTAAGTGGAACCCGTGATTCAAGTAAGTTATTAAGAGTATAATAAACACAATTTAGGGACTCACTCATATCAGAAACATCACAAACAGGTGACCAATCCAGTATCCAGCTTATCATACATTAGAGGAAAGTTTGCCTTTCTAAAGTTAATGGAGTCACCACACAGTCCAAACTCTGTAGACTGATTAGACTGTCTTAAGTCTACGCTAATTAAGAGTGGGGGATGAAATGGTACAATATCCAGCAAACGATTCATGTTATTGCCTACATTGTTATATTGTTCAAGACCTGTTGTTTCTGAAAAATAAATGGTCGAAATGGATCGGAGGTCATTAGGCGTATTTAAAATGAAGCTCGGAACATTGAAGTCGCCAAGAATTATGTTATTTTTACTGATATCAAACACCGAAAAACAATCCATAAACGACTCAAAATCATTATTCAGCGCTGATCGTGGTATGTACAAAACAAAAACATTGAACTGAAAAGATCGACTTACAGCAATCTTTGCATCCGATAAAATCAACAGCGTTAGAAATACCAGTCAACGGAGACATATTGATTCTCTCTGAAAGAACCTGTTCCTTATGCACACCAAGTAGTACTCCACCTCCTCTAGACATTGCGATAAACCGTATGTTAATGGGGGAAGATTTGTATAGCCAAGTCTCAGTAAACCCCACAATGTTCAATTCACCGCAAGAGGTGGTATTAATGATTTCATGAGATTTCGCATTTATTCCGTTAACATAGCAAATGATAGTATCACAAATTATATTGGGTATTCTATTTAGTTTAAATTCACAATCTTTAGCGTGCCTCGTATGTATTTTTTCCCAATCCACCTTCCCCCCATTTTCTTTCCCAATCCACCTTCCCCCCATTTTCTTTCCCCTCCTCTAGTTGGGACTTCAGTAAGCGATGGTAAACTTTCAACCAAGGTTTCCTGGCCGATGAGATTGAAACAGTATTATAATCTGTTGAGTTCTTCAATTTTTTAGGGGATTTAAGTACACTAATTGCATTTATTGGATTTTGAAAACTCTTTTAACCGACGTGGCGTCCCGCTACCCGAATTAAATCTTCCCCAATCTATGAATTATGATAGGATCAGTGGACACAGCAGCGACATAGTTGAGTATTTCCTTCACTTAAGCAGATCCTGCTGACAGCTTTGTTCGTGTGCTAAATTTCCACCTGGTTCATTCGTAGCAAACATAATTATATTGCCTTTTCGGGATTGTCGATCCTCCAATTCCGAAGCAAGTTCCTCAAAGATAGGCTCAGAAATGTTATTGTCCACACTTGGTCTGGTCTATTTTAGTTCCGACTGTAGCTCCACAACCTCAGCTTGCCAAGCAACTACGACCATTTTTAAAAAAGTAATATCGTTTCCTAACTTCTCGCAATCGTTACAGCACCACGTTAAACACTTTTTTGAGGTAATGACTCTCGCTTCGTAGGAGCTGACGCAAATCAAGAATGACTGAATGCCCTTTGACAACGCTCTTGGAGCAACAGACACACAATTTGGGATCCATATTACAGATCAAAAATTATTGAGCGGACCCGGTAGAATCGAAACAAGTTAAATTGAATAAATGATAACAACAACAAACACACAAACCGCAAAAAAAAAACTTCTTAATGATACTTAATGCGTCTGTGTTCCGTTTATCACAGTTATGAACAAATATTATAACTGGCGGATGATAGTAACCTATGATTAGGTCACAAACTTGAGAACTGAAGTTCTTACCGACGGGCGGGGACAGATGGACCCGGCAATTGCTGTCTATCTGATAACCAAGATGTCCTCTTCATGAAGCGGGACAGCAACTGGTATTCAAGCTCTTATCTCCACGAAAGTGAGCTTGTGATTGGCTGCGTGGAAGTTAATAGGGAACTTGAACAAAATTTTAATTTGAAAAATATTGCTTTCAAAAATATGTTTATACTATTAAAAGAACCACAGTTCACAAAAAAAATCGTAGTTCTATGTAACAAATATAAGCAATTAAAAATTGTTATATGAATAGTATCTTATCACTGGCAATATTGAAAAATACGAGCAACAATAAAGCTGTGCTTCGGAAATCAGATCAAATAAAAAAAAAGAGATTTGAATTATTCAAACCCATAATTGAAACAAAAAGATAAATTCGACGTTAGCTACATAAGATTTATGTAGTATTCCTAGAATTATAATATCTTATATAAATACTCATTATACAGGGCAATGTAAATTTAAACTTTACACAGATTCGGTGAAATAATACGGAAAGTTCAAACATTTAACTTATCCGGCTCAAAGCGAAGAGAAACTTTATTCGAAACTTCAAGGAAAACTTGAGGAATCGAATTTTAGAAGAGGCCATGCTCGATTTATAATTCTTTAAGTAAATACCCAATTTATTCCGCTGAAGGATCTCGCTAATTAAATGGAAAAAGCACGAAATGACGCTTTTCTTCGTATTAAATTTTAAACAAAGAAGGAAAGTGAATGTAAATGTTGTTAAACGGTCGTTATTTAATAATGATAATATAATAATAATAATATTTAATAATGGACATTAATAGACATAATAATAATATTTAATAATATTGCGGGTTTGCCTATGGTCTGGAGTTAACTCCAAATTCGATTCTTCGGGTGAAAAAATTGATGGAGGACTCAGCTGCAGTAAAATCGCCGGAAGTGGTGTCCGGAGTATTTTCGTTTCCAGTCGAGAGTGCCATAAATCCCACTTCTGAAACGTCCGAAATTAGGGACGTGAGATAAGGCGAAGACGCAGACAGGCACCTGGTTTGGGCGTTTGCCATTTTGGTCACGTCCGGGCGACAATATCGATATGGACTAATAGAAACGGATCGTTTCTCCTCACGCCATTTGCATTTTGGCTCTCGATTTTATTGACTGCCACGTGAAGAAAAATTAAGTAAGTGCAGAGTTATTTTTTTTATTTGCGCACCGACCTACAGGGGTATGATCTGTTCATAGATATAAAAAGTGACCAATTGCTTTTGAACGGATTATCCAAGGGTGGTCATTAACATACAATGCAACAAGATTATTGTTATTAATTAAGGAAATTATTAATTATTAATTTTAATTATTAATTAAGGTAATAATCTTGTTGCATTGTATGTTAATGACCACCCTTGGATAATCCGTTCAAAAGCAATTGGTCACTTTCTTATATCTATGAACAGACCATAAATGGAAGTCACCAGTATTTTCTTTTAGACTTGTAAAACAAAACAAGTGCGCACCGCAAAGTTGAGAAACAGTAACATATTTTTTATTTTTAAATTATATACCCTATATATTTTCTGTTAGGGCGAAAGATGTTTTTCGCCTAATTTCGAAAATATATGGACTGTTGCCGTTTGGATAAGCTGTTCTTGAATTATTTAAGTTTAAATTTTTGACTAACTAAACAGATGTTGATCGAGTTGGCCATGCATGCAGTGTGACCGATTATGTCACTTTTCTTTATATAGAAATATTCAGTTTCGTTCCATAAAATTCAAAAGTTACAATATTGTCAAGAAATGTTGAAGCATATAACAGCGGATCCCAATTTTTTTGGGAAAAATTATTTTTGTTGATGAAGCAAATCTTTAACACAGCAGATATGTTTAATCAGAAAAATAAGTATGATTAGGCAAGTGAAAACCCACATAAAATACAGGGTCGTAGATCGGTCCTTGTGTGGGGTGGCGTGCTGGTCAACCAAATAATGGGACCGATTTTTCTTGATGGATATCTGACGGGCAATCGTTATTTATATTTAATTCAAAATAACATTGAAAAGTATTTGGAAGGCCTTGATATTTTCCTCAAAATATACGAGTGTTGAGTCAAAGAATTGAACAAGAAATATTCTGCCTCAATAGAAATCATACAGACTTTATTTTTAATACAATTCATTATAAAATGAGATATTATAAAATGTTTGGGAAATCATGGTGGATATATAGAAAACATATGTAATTTCCTTCACGTTCTATTTTCATTAATCTTCGTTTAATTATCGTTGTTATCGGTTTTATTATCATTTGTTGTTGATAATGTTCTTTAAAATTTTTAGTATTAACCAATAATACTTATTGAAACAAAAAAGACGAACTACTTGAAGCTTTTCTTACTCTGAATAAGCCATTTTCCTAACTGAAGGTTTCAATTTGCGAAACGCGGTGCCAACTTGTTTACCATCTGTTTGTTTAGTTGATCAAAAATTTAAACTTAAGTAATTTAAGAACGGCTTATCCAAATATCAACAGTCTATATATTTTTGAAATCATTTAAAAAAATGATTTTCGTCATAACAGGAATATATAGAGATATATAAAAATAAAACAACTTTGCGATGCGCATTTACTTCTGTTTACAAGTCTAAAAGATAATACTGCAAAAGATACAATACAACTTTTGTATTAAAAGTTTTTTTCGATGACTTCCGTTAACCCCTGTAGGCGGGAACGCAAATATGAAAAAATACCATGTACATACTCGCATAGAGTATAGGAAGTTATTTTTTATCTACAAACAAACATAATTAATAATCTCTATAAAATATGAATGATTTATTTTACAGCAAACATTACAACACAGTTCATGTTTAACCAGCATTTTGTGATTATATTTTTTGAAAATAAAAACGCATCGTATGCTTGCGTTTGGCAGACATTTTGCAAGAATCGCGGAAAGCTTTAATTTCCATTATATCCACTGTCGTACTACTTATTTGGATTTGTATTTCTTATCATTCTATTTCAATATTTGTTTATTAGTTTGTTACCTTTGAGGACGATGAGGAAATGACTTTTGAACTTTATGAGAAGCGGAGTTTCAATTCTCTTGCTTCTGGCATAGTACTTATTTTGCCTTTTTCCATACAAGGAACCCAGCTAACTCTTAACGACCAATGGCTATTTAGATATAGCCACGATTTTCCCCTTTTATTCGCTCCCTCGTAGGCCATAAGTCCCAGAAGTGACATGTCTCGCGTTGGCCGCAGACGCTTAGCGTCCCTAATTATACGTCGCTATCCCATCGCACCCCCTCATTCTACGAGGGAGTGCGGGAGTCGACGACAGTGCGGTTCCGCCCCGCCTCTGGCAAACGGGCGCGGTCAAACTTTCTGATAATGGGATTAAAACGTAAAATTTATTTCCGGTTATAATTCAAGTCAACAAACGGAATTTTTGTTAGGTAAGTCGGCCGGTGCGGCCTGATTAATTAGACTTTGGGGAAAATGAACCAGAACCATACAAAATAAATTTCGAAGTGGGAGTAGATTTTTGCTGCGTTTCTGAGTTAATGTTTTAGATAGAAGTATAATTGTTCTTAAATATACAGCATACAATAATGAAGTACTAATTATAAGTTATGTAAATATAGAACGTGCAAAATTTAATTATTTTGCTCGACCCTTACATGAAACTATAAAAGATATGAACACCAACAACCAAAATATACAACATATACTTAAATAAAAAGAAATTGGTAATTTCTTTTTCTTTTCTTCTCCTTTCTCCTTTTTAGTGTCTACAAAAAAAAATAAATTTGTGGAGTGAAAACGGCATTTTCTAATAACTAATATGGAACGTGTAAATTTGTGTCGCTAACTTAATTAACAATAATTTAGTGTGACCAGGCCCGGGAAGAACTAGAAACTTTATAAAATCCTTTTATTTTATCGCATTTATCGATTTTATGGTTGAAGCTTAGTTAGTTATTACGCAGGTATTTGTTTCTTTTTCTTTATTTTATGCTTTATTTTGTTTCAGCGAAAAATCGATCAAAACTATTAATAGAAATACTATTATTAGAAAATTCAATTTATCTGTCAATAGAGTTCACAAAATGCTGTATTCTATATAATGGGGAAAAACATTATATTTGTTTTGGCCCTAGATAAATAGAAACAATTTTCGGTGTGTCTAGTAATATGTCCTTGGAGCAGACAAATAGTATATTATGCAACAAGTGCGGTAAACGGCATTTGACTCACGAGTTTATTTGACACGAGCGGAGCGCAGCGGAGCGAGTTTTTAATAAACGAGTGAGTTAAAAAGTTTACCGGACGTGTGTTGCCTACTATACTTTTTCTACGGCCGTTAGTTTTTGGGTACATTTTCGCAGAACAACACGAATACATTCACTGACATAATCGTCAGAATTGACAAACGTCAAAATTCAAAGCGTGGGAAATATCTCCAAAAACATCCGATTGCTCCCAAATCCGTGCGGTAAAATCCCGGAAATGTCCAAAGTGGCTTGGATTCATGGGAAACGAAACTGACGTGGTAAAGTGATGCTTCCCTCACGCTAGATTGGTGGGTAATTAGGTATTTAACAAACGGGAGTAGAAATAATAAATTGTTAGTAAGCAGTAAGGCATTATCAATTTGACAAAATCATACAATATTGTAGTAAACGCCTTTGCCGGAGAGATTGTCATATTATGTATTCGAATCAAATCTGTCTACGATGAAAGAGTTTTCTTCTTCTTGACCCTTATTAAGTTGCGGTATTTCAAATTTTAATTACGTTAGAATTTCTCAGCTTCTTGCAATTTCTGATAAAAAAATCCAGCATTTAAAGAATTTGCTAATAGTTTTTTCCAAATTATCTGAAAATGTCAATTTCTAATCGAGGTGCAATCCCAGGTCCCCAACTAACTCCTCCCTCTTTAAATTATTGTTATTTATTTTTTAGGAATATATCAAAATGTATTAACCATGCATTTTTTTTTCATTCCCTTTTAAGTTTCCTGTGCTTGTGACAATCCCGAATTGAGTGTACTCTAACGTAAAATTTAAAATCATCTGCAGAGGATACACATTTACTATGTTGATTTATAAAAAGAGGAAGAGTAACGGACCCAAATTAGTACCCTGCGGAACTCCTGATAAGACATCATACATTGATCACTCATAATTATTAAAAACCACATATTGTTTTCTTTCGGTAAGAAAATTTTTCATGATAATAAGATTATTTGCATAGTCAGTATATAGTGAATCGATCTGTATATTTTGATCCAAGGCATTTGCAACTTCTTGCAGGTGTATCAACATAATGAAGCACTTTTAATCCACAAAATTTGGCTCTATTGCTTTTTTGAACACGTTTCGGATCTTTTTTTGCTGTGTGATTTGCAATGGTGTGTGTTACAACTATGTTCCATTTTCGCAAATTCAAAAACAACGACAAAGTCAATCTTGTTCTAATTTCATCAAAACTGTCTTAACGCTCCTAGAATTTTCATGCCTCGCATGTGCTATTTTTTCAACTGCAATATTGTCTACACCACTACACTGTCTGATATTTGTGGACGGTAACTGGCGTTCTGTTTTGTTTTTTATTTACTGAATGTTGCAAATGTGAATTATTTTTAAAAGACGATGTTATTGTTAATAATGATTAAGTTTGCCGCTGGGTGCAGGTAATTTATTTGTGTTATTAATAAATGAGCTAGAAAGGGCGACTAGTTCCCGATATGATCAATATATAGATACATATGGACAGTTTTAATATATAAAACGAGATATAGTAACTATAATATAATATAATAATGTGTTATTATTATTTAAATACATAATATATTACTGAGATTACTTTCTCATCTTCCTGTATAATAGTTTTTATTTCCTTCTTCATCTTGAAGAAAGAAAATATTTGCGTATTGTGCTTCAAGTTTTCTTATTTTATTTAAAAAGTATATAATATTTATATGTTCATTTTTTATTTTTATTCAGTTGAAATATTTCTTAAAATATTTATTAGGTGCTTTATATGTTTAGTAGTACCCCGAGGATGTACTAATAAGACATTGAAACGTCGCTATGAAGACAAATTTGGTTGAATCATGATCTAGATAAGCATTTTGTAAATAAATATCTTTTTCCACTTAGTAGTAGTAGAGACTCTAAATCACCTAATTATTCACTGATCAGGCGTGCGCAAAATGTCATTTTAACGCGTCTGCTTCGTTAAATGCTTCGCACGTTTCCTCAGGTACTTTAGTCACGGGTTCGGGACTGATCCGATGTTTTCGAAAGATTTTAAGCCCTACTAATATGTAGCCAAAAACTAGTGGTAGAAAAAGTATAGTATGCAGCTTGTTGATAAACTTTTTTGCACATTTATTTATCGAACACCCGCCTCGCTTGTGCCAAATGAAACTCGTGACTAAAGTGGCGTTTATGAAACTTGTTCCATAATACACTAATTTCGAAAACACCAGTTGGGGACACCTTCCGCTTACGTGATTTGACGAAGACTGATCGAAAACCGATAATCACAGAGCAAGGGACAAACAATCGGCTTCCGATTTACAAGGAACAAACAGGGAAACGGACGAAACCCGTGCGCAAAGCGTGAATTACCAATTAACGAAATCTTGTGACCGAATCAAATTGTCGATCTTGACAAACAGCCTGGCTGTCTGCAGGTTTGGGGATTTCGCCTTTGGATTGGATTAGATTAACTTTCATTTGTAGGTGTATAAGCGGGAACTTTAGCGCATGGCGTCGAGGGTCAACATTATTATCGTATTGATTTCTGAAGTCATTCAAATTAAATTGAAAAAGTTGTCTCTCTCTTTTTTTTATTACATTAGAACTAAGTATTTTAAATATTCCACTATACATAGGATTTACATTTTTTAAACGGAAAGCGCTGTATATTTTTACACTTTTAGGTTCTATGGAAATTATAAAACGTTCTATGTAACTTCTAATATAACTCTTGAGCTGTTTTGAAGATAAAATTTATTTTTTAGAAAATTGGGGGAAATAAATAACTATTTTTTAACTTGCTGTATTACATCATGATATGAGATTTAAGTTATATATACACATATAAGGTGTTTGCAAAATTAAATGCATATTTTGTAAAATATGTAAATTTTATGTATATATTTCATTGCGGCATTAAAAGGAAAGATTCATTCTTGATCCACAAATGTAACATACCATACCTAATTTGAACCGTTTTTGAGTTAAAAGCAAAAAACCAGAACAATGCAATTTTTGCTTTCAACTTCAAAAACAAAATATACAATATTCTTGTAAACACCTTATATGAGATGACTTTAATCTCCTATGATATGAGACAGCAGCCTATTGACAAGCTGTGAACAAAATTTTACATTTTTATCTGGAATCATCAACCATGGTTAATTAAAATTATGATGCTTTTGCAAAATTTTGAAAAAATATTTTGTTCCTCCAAAATTGCTGAAAAAACTACAACATGTTTTACACAGAAAGTTTCGGAATTTCCGTCGTCTATTCCATTTTAAAAGATGAGGTTGGTGTCTAGTTCGAGTAGATGATTAATAATTTCTTCCGAGGATAATATACCACTGATGTTGGGAATATAAGCGTATTTTTCAAACGAAATCTAATTAAAGGAAGTCGAAAAAAAAAAACAGACTCAAAAATGAACATTTGAAAAATAATGGACTAAGTAAGTAAGTAAAAACTAGTAAAAGTAAGTTTTAATATTGAGCGCTGAATTGTGCTTTAGAATGTAATTAAGGGAAGGAGACTTTTAATTAGTTTTTAGCATTAGGACATCGGTGACCTAGTAAGTTTTTTTACTATACACAGTGCGTGGATATGTTTGTTCGGTATTTTGCAATTAAGTATCGTGCTGGCAAATTGCCTCAGTATTTTGCATTTAGTGTGGAAGGTTTTTTTACCGACCGTTATTTGCCGCAGAGTTAATCGTAAATATTAATATTTTGGTAATGAACAAAAAATTAATAAAAAATGTTAAAGCGAAAACAGGATATGACAAAGACGTCATGGTATGATTTTAGTTGACAATACTTTCTTGAAAAATTTCCTAGTAGAATTTGGTTATACAGGAACGAATGCGACTTAAACAATGTAAATCTGAGAAAAGACCCCGTATATTAACGCTTCCGAACGTGCCCGCCTGATTCCACTTAAAATGGATAAATAAATTTTCTTGGCACTGCCGAACGAAAGGAATTCAATACCGGAAACATTTATCTTAAAGATTTTTTCGCTTCCCTTTTCCTCTTGTCCCACGTCACGGTTCGGAAGGGTCCGTTTGTTTGTGGAGGGGTGGGGAAAAAGCGAACGGAGGAGCAAAAATACTGTCCAAGACATGGACAAAAGTGTTCTCGTCACCCCAGGCCATCCATCCATAGGAAACGAATAGTCGTAATCCGAACAGATTTACGGAGGACAATAATGTTTTATTGGAGGGCAAAAAAATGCTTCCAATCATGCGGAACGATTTTGCAACCCTGACTTGCTAGGAACAATGGACTTGTGTAAATTTCCGTTTGCGAATATTTAACATAGTTATTGTTAAATTGTGAGTGACATTTCTTAGACTAAACAAATTTCACTTTGAATATTTGAAGGAGGATTTTTGGGCTCAGTTTAATAAGAAACCTTCACACGGGAAACAGCAGCAGAAATTAGCAAATATTATTACAGTTGGTGGCAGGCCACTGACATATCTTCTAATAATAAAAGACATTTTTTGTACGTCACACAGTTTTTTATCAAAAAAACTTCTTACCCTACACAATTTCGTCGATGAAAATATAAAGGTCAGGTTCCATATTTGGAAATGAAAAGAAATCTGGTACATTAACAAAGATATTTAAAAAAAATGATTTCTTTTTATATCTCAAAATACTTTTGGGCATACTTTTATTTCGCCAACCCCACAAAGTTGAGTTTAGCAGTTTCAAGTGGTATTCATAATTATAATTGGTGTAATGTAATCCAAGCAACCAGATAATGCTTTTCCGAACAAGCGCCTAGTCAGTAGAAGTTCCGCTATTTAAGGATGCCGCTTTCAACCGACTAGCAGCCACTCCTCCATTCTCGATCTTCGTTTGGTTAGGTTTTTTTCGCTGGCAACCTCTGTTCTGATTTAACTGACGACTTGTCCTAGGACTCCTGGCTTATTTTCGGGTCCTCAGCGCTAACCTTCTATTGGCTTGTCCTTCCGGTTCCCCCTTTAAGTGCCAGTCGCACCTACGATGCCGTTGTGTAGGTTTGTAAATTCAATAAAGAAAGAGTGTTTTGCAGAGCCAATATTATTTATTGAGAGCTCCACTGTCGCTGAAAAGCTAAGCACCCAGCCATTGCTGGTAGACGATATGAAGTTTCATTCTTAAAATTGGACCAAAATATTAAACGTCCATAACTTGTCGTCGCATGATTGAAACCAGTCCTGATTGTCTTATTTCGGGCCATTCCTAACCCTAAAATGAATTACGACGATTTACTTGCAATTGTTAATTGCGCAACTACTCCCGGTAATATAAAGTTACTAAAAATAGTGTTTCCCAGAATATTTTTTTCTAATTTTGATATGATTATCCAAGTTTTGCTTTTCGTAACATTCGTTTTTAAAAGTCCCACTTTAAACTCCTTTAGTCACTATAATATTAAAATTTTGACAAGTAATTTCATTTACTGGTGATTTTGAAAATATTGTTTTTTTATTTGTCCAGTAAATCCCAGTCCAGAATAACGTAAACAACTGCGGAAATATTTTTAGATGAATACGTACTTGGAGTTGTCGCATTTCCTTGCAATTGAATGAATGAATCTTGCTTTAGCACGAATCTTTGATTCAAAAAACTGTTTTACATTAATTTGTTAAGCTTACCTCATTTATTATTGTTATGCCACATTTCTTTCCGTTGGCGTATTTTTATTTACTAGTTTTAGTACATATTACTCATTTTTGTGATACTGATGTTAATTTTTCAAAGAAACTTCAACAAGCTACTGTAATACTATTTACAAATTTTGCTCACAAACTTGCTCATGTTGTTGGATATGAACAAATACTTTTGTCGCTTTTTTTATAAGCGTCCATTTTTGAGTAACAGATTTTGCATTTACTTAACAAATGTTAAATTAAATGTGTATTTATTTGTTTTTTCTTTGTTTCAGGTTACTAAATAGCTGTTGTACTTTATAAAGGGTGCCTGGAAGGGCAGACTGTTATACAGGGCTTACCGGACATTGGTTTTGTACTAACCCAGGTGTGTATTACGAAACAGGACTAATTTATTCACCCTGTGGGGGTCAAACAACCAATAGAGATATTTTTTGTTAATTTAGAAGTGCGCTTTAGTTTCGAAACTTTAACAATTTTAAATAGTTTATTTTTAATTCGTTATGTTAGCGATGAAAAATCGTTTTAGTACGGTTGTGGCTTGAACTTCTTGCGATAATGTTCGAAACCTATTTTTTTTTTATTCCGCGCAAGATGCTCGGCCGAAAGTCGTAAGTGGATTTCCGGACGACACGATTCCCCATCATCTTCGAAGTGTTTATGAAGCCGTTCGGCGGCGCGGCAACCCCCTCCGGTCCTCCATTTGCATTCATATTCTGCCCTCTCCGGTGTTATTAAATTTTATAGGCGGTTTTCCTCGCTCGCGCCCCGCGGAAAGCTACCCCCACGCGCAAGGGTTCGCGTGTTATTCATTTGCATTGTTACACGTTTTTGCCATTTGTGAATTTTTTTTGAACGTTTTGTCGTTTGTCCGTAGATGATAGAGGGTGAAATAAAAAAAAATCATATTAATTTTGGGTCCTCCATCGAAACGTGACGAAGAAATTTCTTGTTTTCTCCTTTCGGATCTGTTTCATTGGTATCTTGTGTTACAGTTGCGTTAATGAGGTATTGACAATTTAGTACTTAGACAAGACCAAGAATGGATTACCAATACAATCTTGCGATTGCAGAGAAATTTTATCGGTTAAACCTACACTTAATTAAGATATGGAATCAACGGGAGGGACGAGAAATGTCACATTTGTTGCGGTGTAAGATTTTCCTTCTTGTCTTCATTTTTTTTTAAATCTCAAAGTGCCTTCCCCAAGTTTTTATACTCTATTGTGACAAATGTTACCAAACAGGTGGTCTGAATCGCCCGGTGTAAATTTTATTTTTATTATTTAAGCAGCAGATATGTCGAGTTGCTTTGGTGCTTTGGGTTGTCGAATTGAACGATCGATTTTTTTTTTGTCAATTGACCGAAATGATTTTAGAAATACATTGAAATTTATATCTATTTATTTTGTGTATTACGTAGCCATCGCATTGTTATGATAAGTAAATGGAGTGGATATTTTTACCGGGAGTCCCAAATTGCTAAGTATCGTATTCGGGTATTCCTTAAAAAGGGTTATAAGTAAATTGAACATCACAAACGCATAATAATTTATTTAAAAATGTTTAAATTAAATTAAATGTAAAAATTTAACTATTCAATTAAGAAATAATCGATAGACATAGCTATCCGCTGTGATTACCACAGTCATAGTTATACGCTGATGACACTGTAAAACAAATTTCAGCGACAAGAATTCTTAATATTTGTGAAGAATCAGTCTTTAAGTTCTCAAATAAGGCTCACTTTAACTTTTTTTTGACTTAACTTTTCACTTTGGATTAGTTAGGTTTGGGACACTCAAAATTTTGGATATGTTTATAAATCTCAAGTTTTGAAGAATATAAAAACTTGGGTATAATCTGCTGTAACGAACTGAGTATGCGAACCAGTGGTTCTGAGTCTTCTTATATTACAGTAATTTTGTTTATGAACCTTAGATACTAAATATGAATTAGAAAAAGTACAGAATTCCTGTATTCGCCATATTTACATCGAAGAGATCACTGAGTCACAAAATTTACGATTTAAAATGGATATAAGTATATACCGAGTTGAGAATAATTATTTTTTTTGCTTTCGTCTTAAAGTACTTTAGAATAGTCCTGATATGTGTTGGAAAAAATTATTAATATCGAGAGCGTCCATTTCCGTGGAACTCGCTTTTTTCTGAAGAATTCCTAGGCAATTAAGAACAACTGCAAAATAACGGAAAAAAGGAAATATATTTTATACCGGTTCTGCAGAGAACGAAAGTAAAAACTCGATTTGAAAAAAATGTTGAGCCAGTGCCTATTTCGTTTGATAGTAAAATAAACCCAAAACGCTTCTTCTTAAAAAGTGTTGAAATATTTTTAAAATTTTGGAAACTGTCCATGGTAAGGGGATGGGGTTACATTTAAACCTCATACCGAAGCCTTGCACCCCTGACAATTAGTTGCCGCGATAGAGTTAACTCTAAAGATAAATTCACTCGATTAA
Organism: Cylas formicarius; assembly: GCF_029955315.1. Classification (NCBI taxonomy): domain Eukaryota; kingdom Metazoa; phylum Arthropoda; class Insecta; order Coleoptera; family Brentidae; genus Cylas; species Cylas formicarius. The sequence continues at coordinate 14,067,893 of NW_026844326.1, read as the reverse complement.
GTGGACACGCGGCTGTTCTAAATTAATTCCCGGCTACGAATTCTGATAATGCATTTTTTTCTGATGGTTGTTAGGTGTCTTTATTTATCCGGTTTAGAACAGCCAGAAAAATACCCAATGATACCAATTCATAATTGGAACCAACAAACAAAGTAATATCAACATTAAATTTGGAAACGAGTTATACAAATACAATTTAATAACAGCAAATGGCACTTATTAAAACGTCAATTTCTAATTATTAAGACTAAGGGAATTGAAAAATAAAAAATTATAACAATCTTACATGAGACAGTTTAAGCAATTACCAGTGGTATCCGACTACAAATGAAATAAAAAGAATGGGGAATCTGATATGCCTTGTGGTCTTGCAGTTGCCAAATCACATGCTAACTATACATAAAATACTTTTTCTATAGTTAGAGGCGTAGAGTCTAGCCTTAACTTTTTATAGTTTCTTACTCTTACTCCCTTATAGTGACATTATTTTCTTTCATCTTTCTTGTAACTACTTTTGCAGTCCTTATTTTTGGGGATGGGCTCTTTGTACAATTCTATTAGGTGTTTTAATAATCATAATAATAATAATAATAATAAATAGCCATTATTTAAATACAACAAAAAGAATATACCACAATAGAGTTGAACAGGTGGCGAGGTCTAGCAGCGCTACTTCATCTAACCACCAATGTAGTAGAATATTCAGAATTTAACAAGAAACTTTTTTGCCCTGCTATTTTTTGTAAGAGCCCTAGTACTAGTACAACTAGAACAAAATTTGTGTGACTTTGCGCGAATTAACTAGTCTCCTATTTTTCTCAGGAGACCATTAGCGATTGCAAAATTTTCAGCACAACAAAAATAAGACAAAAAAGGTGCCTAAATGTATCCGATTTGTCGCCACTTTGCGTAAACATGTTTTTGTTTCGTCTGATTGATTTGGACGCCGTATTAGGTATTTTATACTATTAGAAGTTTTTTACATTAAGTCTTAATCAATAACGTCAGTTAATTTTATGAAGAGATATGGGAGATACATGAGTAACTATAGTTTCACTACTTACACATTATTTGTTATGGTTAAAGAGTATTAATGATGTTTTTAGTGTTTCTCTAGTCACTTAGATCTAAAATAAAATACTGTGTCTATAGAACTGACAAGCTCGCCTCTGACAATAGAGGGAAAAGTAGTACTAGGTGACATATCCAAACCTGTCGAGCACAAAAACTTCGTGGGGCTGTGTTTTCCGATAATTTTCGCTCTGTAAGACCGTCTCCGGAGTAATAGAGAGATGAATAAGTGACGCGAGTGTTAAATCTTTTATGGATCGAGAATGGAAAACCGCGATTGAATCGAAATTGGGTTAAGAACGGATCGGAACGATTTCCTCTTTATTACCTCGATCCCTGGTAGTGGAGGAGAAGGGTTTTTGCCGTAATTCCCAGCGGCATACGAGAAAAACAATCGTCGCAAAGTATTTTTTTCGTTCGCCACTATCGGGCGGGGCGGGGGACCTCTTAAGTATTTTTCACCCTCCTGCACATAGTGGAAACTCGTAGTGCCACATTTTTTTTTTCTACACGTCCATAGGGTTTTCTCCCCAAAGTTGTACAAACACCACACGTGGTCGTCGACCATAAGCAAGAGGCGAAGGGTTGGCTATGCTTTGTTCTTTGAAATAAAATTGCTTTCGCCGAATTTTCGTGGATTTTCGTTTCCCGTTTCTTAATTGCTATTATTGGGATTAAATTCTTAGCGTATCAAAAGAAGAATTTTGTTTGTTTATTTGTTTTTTTTATCTTTGATAGGTGGTTCGTCACTTGGTAATCGATTATAAAGAGAATATTTAACAAAATATTTACTATAAAATTTGTAATTAGAGGAGTATTTTATTTTATCTAATATCTAATTACTTGAAAAAAGTCGAAAAGAGTGGAAATTGTGAGGTTGAGCTGCAAAAGTCTTTAAATTACCCAAAAGTAGCGAAATTCAATTTTTATGCTGCTTTGTTTCAATAAATAAATAAATCTTTTTATTTACTTTCGCGTCACAACAATTTACCAAATCAATGCTTGATCTCAATCAGTACTTTTCTACATCTCTTTTATCCGTTGACCTCACAATAGGCTAAGGAAAAGAGGTTTTCAAATTTCCCGCATATTGGTGATCTTTTCCGTTTAAAATTTAGTTATAAATATGGTGCCTTATTTTGTGATCAAAATTAACCAAAAATATTGATCTTAAGTTTTAGCTAGATTTTGCTTTTTAGCTAAGGTAAAGTGATTTTCTAAACTTTTTTATATACAGGAAATGAAAAATATTGCCACTCCACTTTTACATATATGACAACAGCGTATGATTTCTCGTCCTTCTTTTTGATTCCAAAATCGCATACCTGGGTCACAATGAAGGTTTATATTTTTATTATATATAATATTTTTTATTATATTTACTTTAAACGAGTATGGTTTATCCCCATCTGCTAAGAGTACAAATTTAGAGTAACCTGGTTTGTATTGTTCATGTTCGGTGATTGGGTACTATATTCCGAAATAATAGTTGACTTCTTGGACGTACCATTGGAGGTTATTATGGTTATTCGTTATGGTTGGAAATTTGAACTCTTAATGTTATAACATGTGGACAAAAATTTTTGGAAAAATTTGGAAAGCTGAAAACATCCAGGCAATGAGACAAACAAGTCTTTAAGAAATTACGTGTCATTGAAGAACTCTTATTTCTTATATTAAAAGATGCAACATTAACCGCCAATGATCATTTCGGTTGTTAAATCATCCATGCGTATTAAACTCCTTTTCTGGAACGACCGCCAACGAGTCCAAAGGCATCTAGCCCTATATTTCTAAAAGGAAATAGTTAACCTTTTTTTTTTTCATGTAATGTATAAAATGTTTTACGTTTATTTTTGGGTGGTGCGATAAAAATCCGATGTTCTCGGTGGCAATATTTCTGCAATTTGCGATAAACGGCGTTATATGTGTATGGGTGCGCGAGTTTATCCGGACCATAACCGTTCCGGTTTTTTTGTCTGTTTTATCAATACGAAACTTAGGATTTATGCGGTATGCGCCGGGTGTAATTTTGCAACCATGTTTGTTTAAAAATTGGGTGTATTAGTTTTTTATATATACTTACCTATAGCGTATATAATTTGGACGAGTATAAAATGCAAAGAATTAAAGAACCGATCCAACTTTTTTTTGCTGAAAATCCATCAGTTTCAGATGCACGGAGTAAATTGGCGCTGCGGCGGAGATTCACACAAATATTTGTCCCTGTTTTCGAATATATGAATAGTCAACCACCGCAGCGTCTCGGTTCACATTTTATCGCGCCTCCATTAGTTATAAATTCTGATGGGACAGAAATTCAATTCTGTTCGGTCGCGGCGATTCGTTTTATATTTTCGTGGTTCTATTTTTGATTGTCGAGCAAACACGGTTTCTTTTCCGTACGTCCGTTTATTCACGTTCGAGGTAGCCGCAAATTAGAAATCGTAAACGGTTAACGTCCAACATGAAAATCCGGCCAGGCTTGTGGTGGAAGTGACGAAAGGGCAAAAGATAATAGTAAATAACAAATTACCCAATCACACGGCGAGAAGAAACTTTCGCCTATGGGATCAATTATCATGTTATCCCACGACTATAACGTCTTGAATAGTAATTGTTTGCCAAGTTTCCCGATTTAATCGAGCCGACAATCTGAATCCTCCCCACTTTAAACGGCGAGATTCCCATGTTTCGTGGTTCCTCAACTTTCCGTGTAAGGGTCGACGCAATTTTTTGGAGTATCGATGAAGGCTTTCGGAAGTCATGCAAAAAATTTAGATGCGGGCATTTGAACGATTGCTTGTGAAAAACATACTCGTTTCCATACTAATTTGGTGTAAAATAAAGTCAAGAATAGCAGCAAGCGAAGCTTGGGCTTCCAGATCCACCAACGCTTGTATGCTTGTAATGCAGAGGCTTTCGTTCAAGACACCAAAGAATAATTACGATCATAGTACAAAGCAAATGTAAATTTTCTTTTTATGGGTATTAATTTTGCGTGCTAGCTGGTGAAGAATATTTTTCACACAGCGAATAATGCCTTCGTCAAAGGAAACTGAAGTAAGAAAAGCCGTGTCGTGGACTAATATGTATTTTTGCTGCTATAATTCGCTTCTCGGATATTTGAACTGAACCATCCACGAAAACGAGCTGGATTGTATTAGCGAATAAGCGAAGCAGTTGGTCTCAGACGGATTGCGAGATATCCCTCGCGCACACTTGAGCAGTTTTAAACGCTGCATGATTTTGTAATATTGTAATTGTTAACTGTAAGCGCGTCTTCATAACTCTGTGGTTTTATAACGAATTTTTTATTCTGTGAACAGGTACGCGTCACAACCAACTCTTATACTAATTATATTTAAACATGAGTAAAAACGAACTCGCCGACGACAAAGTGGTCGACACTGGCAAAGAAGGTGGAGAAGCTGCCACCAAAAAGGCCACCGCCGATAAAAAGCAAGAAACGAAAGATAAGGTTGATACCCAGAAAACGAACGATGCGAAGGACGTCACAGACACGAAAGAAGCCAAACAAAACGGCGAGGCTAAGGAGTCCAAAGAGACTTCGGACGAGGTAAGAAAAGAGCCCGCCGATAACTCCACTTCCCTAGAAGCGGACAAGAAGATCGAGCAAAAAAAGGACATTAACACGGTTGGTAAAAATGAAACTGCAAAACCGAAGCCCGCGGAGGACTCTTTGATCATATCCGCCGAAGAAGAGGAAGAACTCTATACCGCCACCGCGGAAGACGTCGCCGAAGAGAAGAAGCAAGCGACCGCTGTCAAAGAAGAGAAGGCGGAGAAGTCCAAGGCTGAAGACGGGCCCAAGAAGAAGCGAGAAAATTTGAGAAGCGTCTGGGTGTCGAACATATCTAGAACGACGAAAGCTGCCGAGTTGAAAAATTTGTTTTCCAAACACGGTAAAGTGACTACGGCCCGAATCGTTACTAACGGCAAGAGCTTCTTCGGTTACATATCTCTGGAAACTGCTGACATGGCATCTAATTGCGTCAAATTGTTGAACGGTACCAAAATAGACGACAAAAAGATTACCATATCGTTGCAGAGGCCCGACTTGAAGGAATCGTCGAAAACCGCACTTTTAAAGCGCAGGCGGGAATCCGCTTCGAAGGACGATTCCAAGTCGGTGAGCGGTAAAAAACTGGAAGACGGCGTTCAGAAGGAAGAGGACACCAAGAAGGCGGAAGACGACGCAAAAAAAATCGAGGAGGGCAGCGTTAAGAAAGAAGACGGGATATCCGCTGAAGAGAGAGCCAGGCGGGATGAGCAAAGGAGAATCGACCAAGACAGATTGGTCAGGCGCTTGAAAAGGGACCTCGACGAGGCCAGAAGGGAGCTTCTTCGCTACAAGAGGCGCCTCAATGACAGTCACATGAAGCTCCAGGGCGAAGAGACGAGGAGCAGCAAGTTGCGTCGCGACCTTGAAAAGTTGGAGGAGGAAATACGTATTGAACGGCGCAGATTGCATACGGAACGAGATGCAATGGAAAAGAAGAAGCGACTCGACGACATCAGGTTCGAGGCGGACAAAGCGATACTCAATAAGGAGATCGACGAATGCAAGAAGCTCCGCGAGTACCTTCAGGCGAAGATCAATGAGTTCAGTACGGCAGCAAGGAAGCACAAAAGTCGCTCTAGGAGCCCGAGAAGTCAGAAATCCGCACGGTAATTTGCTTAATTATCCGAGATTTAGTGAGTAAAGACGTTTTTGACGCCGGCGGCTCGTGTATATTTTATTTATTTACTTTATTTACCCTTTGTTAATGTTGGGATGCTTTGTGCGCAGGGGTTGTACAACAATTCGCCTATTTTTTTCCGTTCACTGTCCTACATTTTTCCCAACGATCTTGATACGTCGGTTTCGGCAACTAATTTTTGGACCTTTGTGGAGTTTTGGATTGTACCTCACGCAACGAAAACTTATCAGCAGAGAGGAATAACTACCGTCAAATCATTATGACGTGTACCGGTTAGTATCGAAACTACTCATGCCAGGAATGGATTCAGAAAATCTAATGGCCGTAGCGGTTCGACAAGAGGAACAGCGTGTTCGTATTGAAACGGTCTTCGCTGGATTAGAAACGTCAAATCCTTGCGCCTTATCATAGAAACCACACGAAAAGCGTTGTACAACCCGTGCCTTAGTCGTTATGTTTATTGATTGTATTTATTTGTACCTTTTAGATTATCACAAGTTCAACCAGGTCCTATTAAACGACGGTACGAAGCGAAAGATGGGAATCGTAGCCCACCACCCCCACCAAAGCTTAGCAATCGCTCCCCAAGGAGAAGCCGCGAGAGAACTCCCGATTACATGATTAGCAAGGGTAAAAGATTAAGATCTGAGGTCACTATGTCCGGTGGCTACCCGCAGGGGAGCAATTCGACAAGCGAGCGTTCCGGCGTGAGACCTTTATTACAGCCACCGCCGTCTGACAGGGATAGCTCGTGGAATTCGTCCTCGTACAGTTCCAGCGCGTGGAGGTACGGAGCCAGTGGTACCTCACAAAGTAGCCATCCAGGTCCAAACCACTCGTCCACCGCTTATCCATCTTCATACGGTTCGTCTTACGGATCATCTTCAATGGGTCAAAAGCAGATGTTCTACGATTTCGGGAGTAAAAGTGGGGGCTCGTCAGGCCGCGGGGGCCGTTATTAGTTTGTCACGATGGATATGATTTTTGATTGTATTAATATTCTTAATAACTTAGTGTTTTTAGTTCCAAATAACTTCACGTTTTATTATATTTCCCGGAATGTGGAATTATTTGCTAGACTTAAAATTATATAGTTTATTCGACGAACGTTTTGTATGTTTCAATTTATGTATATTGTGCATACCAATTTTAGTGTAATAAAGCAAATTGAAGAGAGAATGAGTCCGTTTTCTTTAACCTGTTTTGCTCGCGCTTGTTGCGCTGAACTCTTGGTTATTGGATCTTTTATGTAACATTAAAAATTATGTAGAAAAGAAATAATTTATTTAAAAGTCAATAATCATTTGGAAACTTATTTTTAAAATAAAAGTCACCTTAACTACCAGAAGCATCGCTTAAGCTTTGACAAAAATAAGGACCATCAAAATTTGAAGTTTTTGATGGTGTGGAGGGGATGAAAGTGATTTTAACTAATCAATATGCTGTCGAATGATGAATATTTGGTGCCGTTTCTGTTGCGTTTGGTTGTTTTTTTCGCCACGTTTTGCAGTCATGACCGTAGAGAATTTTTCTCATTGAACCAAACCAAAGCAGATCACCCTCCATAATGGTCAAGAAAGGGTTTCAGTCTGAAAAATTGTAGATATGTTTAGACCTGCAAATATCATTTTTGATATAAAATTCAAAATCTGTCAGAAACGGTAAGAAAGATATGATACTATATACAATAAAACATTTAGTAACTTAGTCCTGGCATGTTTTTATTTTCAAAGAAACTCCTACAATATATTTTAATACTTTTTACAAAACTTCTAGATTAGCTTTTTTAGAGCTCAACTGAAACCGGCTCGCATTCTATTCTGTATAGTGTGTCTCAATCTTCATCGTGTTTGCTTTCGACGAACCCTTCCCAAAAAAAATTTAATGATGTTATTACCTATTGGGTGAAGCCATTAACAACAAATTATTCTTACTTGAGTCGTATTGTTGTATTGAAATCATTTGTTGTTTAAGGCAAAACATTTTATGAAAAATGTGTATGAAACTTAAATCACTAGAGGACCTATTAAACAAGAAGCTTTAAAACAAACCTGTCTGCCTACAAAAACGCCAATATCGTCGACAATAGTGGAGAATTCAAGAAAAAGAATAAACGTAGTGATTTTCAATCTCACCGTATGGAGAATAGTGATCAGGACCTAATAAGAAGGAAAAATATATTGTCCTTGTCGAAGCGAAGTTATTCTTACCTTGAATAAATTGAACAAGAATCTAGAACAAGATGAAATAAATATAAATATAAGCCGTGTCAACCTCCACTGCAAAATAGACAAAAGGCAAGTAACAATGGAAAGATACAGATTACGCACTTGGAGATTTAATTACCTTCAAGAAATTAAAAGATATATATTAGACAACAAAACCATTATTTGCCTTGATGAAACATGGTTCGAAACACAAAACACTGCATCCAAAAGATGGGTTGATAAAAGAAAACACATTACACGCTGAGTCAGAAGACAGACAGAAACTGCTTGCTATTGCCTGCAAAGAATATTAAGGATTCTAGCTTGGTTTATCATGAGGATACAAGTGCAGAACTTTTTGGAAATTGGTTTCAAAACAATATTTTAAGAAATATTCCTATAAACAGCCGTCTGCTACGCAAAGCACCAGCCTTATCAAGTTCAAAACTGAAATCCAAGAATATTTGTAAGATACTTATTTTTAATTCAGTCACAAAAATGCACAACTTTTGGAAGTCAAGCACACGTTCAATTAAGAAACAGTATGTATGCTACAATTTGGCTGAACAGGCAGGGCATACTGTTTTACGTCTTCCACCATATAATTGCATAATTAACACATAGAGCAATTGTAGAACCACATAGAATCAAAGGTCAGAGCAGAAAATCTTATTCCTACTTTAAGTCCCAGTGTTATTGTCTCGGATGACTGATTCCCATAGTAAAGACCTGAGTCGCGGTTAAGATTGGTTGCTTATAGATTTCTATGGATTCTATAAGCGACCAAACAATCTTAACCACGACTCAGTCATCTGAGATGATGTTCATTTAGCCCCGCCCTCCTCAAATCATATATAAGCAGATACAGAGTACAATACGAGTCAGTTTCAGTCAAGCCAACAGGATGATTGGCGAAACGTCAGCAAGTTCGAATCAAAAGCTACCGACGCAGGAGGAATCCAGAAGTTTTGTAAATAGTATCCTGGCATGTTTGACTATAAAAATTGGAAATATAATTTATTTCAAATGTTACAAAAGCTCTTTTGGCAATAACTCGTGAACGCGTGAATTTTGATGTACTTTCAGTTTCTGTTGAAATAGTTGTATATATAATAAAAAACTAAATGTTTGAATTGGCACCCTCTAGCGGGAGCAGTTATAACGAGTATGTCACGGTTATGTTTTTTTTTGTTAAGCAGGGTCTACTTTTTTCAACGAGCTCTAATTTGCTCAAATGTGTTCAGTTAAAATAAAGTTATAGGCTATTTACAAAACTTCTAGATTCATCCTACGTCCTGCCGACAGCAGTTTCACTTAATCTATAATGTTCCCTAGAGGCATAGATGGGACCGTGAATTTTTTCCAGTAATTTCTTTTTATCACTTTAGTTATAAAATTATCACCGCACATCTCTACAATTCGCGGTTCCCTTAGATACAGCCGCTCACCTCATTTATTTGCCCACCCGGTATATTTTCTTGTGATATTTTAAGTGCGAAGAATATTTTGATTTGAGTTGACAACGCTACAAAATCTATTTAATTCTCCAATACTTCTAATAGGACACTCAGCGTGAATCACCTTTTACACGACAGACTCCCGTTTGCAAATGAAATATATTTCGTGAACGAGCAAGGACAATTTTATTCTAGTCACCTGTTTCATTGGCCCGTCTTTAACGAAATCAATAACTCATGTACCGCCCATCGCGAAATGCAAATTTTTCAGGCCGAAAAATCACTCCAGATTTACGTTCGCAATATCGTGGAATAATTATTCGAAATAGATTCCCTATTTATAAATTGAATCTGCCGTGGCAGATGAACCGGATATCCCGATAAAAAGGTCGAATATTAAAACTCGGGCTGAGCGAATTTAAATTATGTAACTTGCGCCCCATCGGTTCGCGCCGTGGATTAAAAACTTTTTCATCTTTTCCGTATATTCCGTGTTTCGCCGATCCGATTAGTCGAGTGGAAATTTGTTTTTATTGTTCTCCGTTTCCGAAGCCCGATTTCATTTGGGTTCGGCCGGCAGTTTCGAAACTAAAATTGAAATTAAAAAATTCGCTAAACATTTTTAAATTTCTAACAGTGGTGAATAAGAAAGTCAGATATCAATGCCAATGGACAGATCGTCATATACGGAATATTCGCCATAAAATAAATGTTTGACTGTCGCATACGTTGCTACGCAGTTTTTCCATCTGCACTTTGCGCATCTTCTCGCAGCTGGTCTTTGAAGTAATGAAATTTTACGATTTACGTTTATTTTTTCACAAAAATCTATTTTTTTCCAAAGAAACTTCTAGTAGCTATTGTAATACTATTTAAAAATCCTATTTACCCATCCTGCGTCGGTTGTTGATGAATCGAACTTGCTGACGTTTCAGCAATCAACTTTTTGACTTCTTCAGAGCTTAACTGAAACTGGTTTGCATTCTATTCTGTACCTGCTTATATATTGTTTGAGGGGAGTATTAGGCCACCAGATGGGCCCGTTGTGCCCCCATACCGTGCTAGAGGACGTCCAGAATGCCGCCGATCCTATAGAAGGTCAGCAACTCCTTTAGCCCAAAACCGTGCACTGAGTCCAGATTGGTCAGGGCCGTTTCGAAGACTTACCCATGTCAAAGCAGGGCACTCGGTGAGCAGATGAAACGGGGTCTCCTCCCCTTCCATGCACCACCTGCATTCAGGGTCGTCTCCAATGCCTAGCAAGCCAAGATGCCTCCTGAGCCTGCAATGTCCTGTGTAGGCCCCTGTTAGTGCTCTACACTCCCTTCTGGTCAGTCCAAGCAGCTCCCTGGACCGAGGGAGAGCGGGCCCATCCATCATAAGCCTCGCCTGCCTCATTCCCGGAGCAAGGGGGAGGAGCTAAATGTAGGATTGAGGTCGAGCTGTATTCATGAAAGGACCTGAATCGCTGTCAGAATTGTTTGGTTGTTTAGAGGTTCTTCTAATTTTTCGAATTTCCCTTTGGTAGAAGAATTAATTACATATAAGAATTTTGGTTTGGAAGAATAAGATTTGATGTCCCGTTTCAGGATTAGGGAAGGGTGGAGCAAGGCGGCCCACTTAAGCTTTTTATTATTTTTTGTGGCTTTTAACCATCAAGTCGATTTATTTTTGACTAGGTTTACCTAAATTTAACCAAATTTTGACAAAGTTTCTAAAAAAAAATTATAACAAAATATTTCGTTAATTTTTGAGATGAGTGTATTTGTTGTAGTCAACGCTCGTTGATGTTCTTTTAGCCTGGTTTATCCGAGCATTCATAGAAATTCCGAACCAATATGGACATCGGTTATCCGAGACGAATGTTCCTCCTTTAGCTCCATCTCCCTCATAGTGTATAAGCAGGTACAGAGTAGAATGTAAGTTTTAATTAAGCTCTCACTAAAAAATAATAACAAATAATATCACAATTTCCAAAAACTATACCTATGTCACGTCCATACTCTCTTTTTTTAGTTTTTTATGTTTATTGCCACACTTATTAGAGAGGTTAAAATATCAGTGATAGGAAACAATGTTTTTCTTGAAATGTTTATTTATTTATTTATCAACGAGTCAACCGCCCAATATAAAATAGGATTCACATAAACAAAATAGTAAACAACAAAATAAAATAAAATAAAATAAAATTAAAACAGAATGAAATAGATAGAAGACCTTACCCTAATATGACAAACATTGGTTTTCCAAAATATTAAATATTGGTATAGTTAGTCGACACGACAGTAAAGACACTTATAAGAGTAGCGAGGCACCAACACAATGGTATACAATACTATTGCGAGGAAAAGCGGAATAGTTTTACCGACAGTCTTTAAGTTCTTTCTTAAATATTTTTGCACTCTGGAAGCAGTCAAGTTCGTCAGAAAAGCGATTCGCTAGTGCAGCTGACCTAGTAAGAAAAGAACTCTGCCCATAGTTAGTACGATGGAACTCCACCTGGAAGGAGTTGTTTATTCTTGTCTGGAGGGTGGGGGGGGGGGGGGGGGAATGCGAAACCCAATCTTACATAACAGCTCAGGTCCATGGGAATTTGAATGCAGTAGATTATAAAAAATGGTGAGATCCCTCTGCATCCGACGAATCTGAAGAGTTGATGTTGTGATGTTGATATTTACATCTTATTATTGGTTCTGCTTTTTAGTTATGATAAAATAAAGTTTTATCCTCACTTTTATCGTCCTTAACTGTTCTAGTGAAAATTAATGGTTTCGCAGAATGCGTATAAATCTGCCGAACTCTGATTGATCATGCAGATGCAATGGCTTGAACATGATTTGGTACCCTATGCTCTGAATTGGTTATCTCTTAGAACTTGCTTTTCTTTTGTCGAACTCTTGGCTCCAACCTTCCGGTTTATTTCTGGCTCGCGGTCTTTTGACTCCGAGACCCTTATATTCCATTTTATTGCCTACAACAACTGTGGTTATAATAATAGTAAAAATTTAGGTTACAAACTTAACAACGTTAAACCACTCTTGCTTGTTAAATAATTTTAAAGCATATCATTTCCCAAGTCCCAAAATTATCAACAAATAAGACTAATACAAAAAATCAATAAACTCAGTTTCTGGTATTGTTCAGCGACCATGAGTATTGGAGGTAATAATCTCTATGCAATACATCGCATTTCTTTCCAGCCAAATTTAAACTAGGTTAAATCTGGAATGACCTGGCACGGACTTTATTTGCCATAAAAAAAGGGTTGCCAACTGCCTTGATTGATGAGCATAACGCTCCGGTAATTAAATCGGATTTCTCGATTTCCGGGAAAACCGGCCAACCCTGCCTTAATGGTACTAAAAAAACTTTACGGGCGGCGCTATGGGGAATTACATTGTTGCCCATGAGCAATAAAAATGGACTTTAGTGTTCTACACTGGAATACGTACAGTGTGTCCAATTTTTTATGGTTTTACGGCGAATCTTCCTTGTTAATAAAGCTAGAGTGTTGCAGCTCTCGTAACCCAAGACAGAGATGGTCCAAACAGAAATGCCATGACCATTTTCAATATTTGCATTTTTAGACACCCCTTCTAAGTCGGCTATATGAAAAGGTCTGGATAGAGTTTTTTACATAGGATAGTCAGTTTTCTTCTTCTTCTTCTTTCTAACCAAAACTCATATATTTTGATGTAAAAACTAAACTTGCGTTTTTCTTAATTCAACATCTCGTATGTATTTTGGAAATTACGCATTTTCGCAAAACAACACGAATACCTTCACTTACATGAGGGTCAGAATTGACAAACGTCAAAATTCAAAGCGTGGGAAATATCTCCGAAAACATCCGATTGCTCCCAAATCCGTGCGGTGGCTCAGATCCGTGGGACAAGAAACTCATGTGGTAAAGTAACGCTTCCCGCATGCTAGATCGGTGTATAATTAGGTATTTTACAGAAGAGAGTAGAAAAAAGTACATCCTTTGTATTTGGAATAGCTCTTATGTGTTGGATATTTTTGAAAAGCTAATAAAAGTCATACGATGGGTTCAATTACAAAAATACAAGTTTAGTTCATACACTATCGGATTGAAGTGAAGCAACTTTTGCAATGAAGTCAAATATTTAAAAAATTGGAAATTGAACGAATCGTTGGTTAGTTGAAGTTCTGCAAATATTAAATAACGTAGTATTATGCAATAATTTATTTCAGTACACTTTCGTGAGAAAAGTAAAGCAACTATTGAGAAAAGAATATTTTATTTCATTTAAATACATAAAAAACCAGAAGTATGCTCTAGGGGTTTTAACAATATTAACGCATTTGCAACGCCTTGATGGCATTAAGTTTTGGATAGTACTCATCGGCATATTACCTCAAACTTCGTGAATTTTATCAATTAAAGACCCGAATTTGACTACTTTTGTGTTGACTGTAAAAATTTATTATAAATTGCCTATCCAACTGAAGGAGATAGCTAGTCAAACAAAATTCAAATGCACTCTTAAAAACAAAATTTAAGATTTTCTTTCTTGTGATATCTTTCTTAATATGTAATCGTTTGTTATTGTCTATGTATTTGTTATTTATCTAACATTATTAATTATTATTATCATAGTTAGTTAGCATGACATAACTTTCTTATGGAAATAAAGCGATCTTATCTAATTTGACCCAAAAGTTTTCAATGGAATTATTGTCCGGTGATTGTACTCACCATTGAAGAACTCCTAGAATATTTTTCTTGAATCATTACTAAAAAAGACGAGATGAATGTTTCGGATCATTGTCCTACTGAAACACAAATCGCAGTGACTCAGCATATGGCAACATAACATTTTATATTGTATCCATAGTCCGTTCTATAAAGTAAAGAAACTATTCTACTAATCGAGAAACAGTCTCCATATTACTTATTGTTGATCTAGCATAGTTTGGGTGAAATCTAGTATTAACTGTACGTCTTAGTAATTCCGTGAGAATACAAAATTTTGTAACTTCCCCTTCGAAATTCAAGCTTCAATGGTTTCAAGACCAGATTTCTATTAAGTTTCACCTCAACTAAATGTCGTTGAACAGTAATCGCATTAACTTACAGATTAAAAATTGCATTCTTTTGATTCTTCTATCAGTCCAAATTGTATTTTTCTCGTGCCTTCCTGATAATGGCACTTCTTTTCCATGACATCTTCAAAACATCCTCTTTTGCCAAGTTAAACTGCATTCAATCAGCAATTTTAGGTTTTCCTTCTAAAAAGACGCCATTTATTATCGTCATTTCTACAAAAATAGGAACTATAAAGCTTAGTGATCCTGCCTTACCTTAATAAATCTACTTTATGTGTGACAATTGGAAGAGCTGCTCTACTTGGGCCTGCTTTCCCATGACACTATTTTGAAAACTTCTGAATTTCTCCAGCGTCAGTTGTTGTTGAAGAAGCCAATAATCCCATTGGCTTCTTCAAAGCTTAACTGAAACTGTTAAAATTGAACAGAGAAATCTAAAATTTTTGTAAATAGCATTACCGTAGCCTGTGGAAAAAAAATCTTTCCAGTGAATAATCATATATTAACCTATATTACATTTCTCTTATGACAACAGCATACCATAATCCTTCAAACTATACAATTGGTTTAATTACAACGCTTGCATAAATGCTGCTTTACTGTAGATATACTCCGATAGAGTATATCAAAATCTGTTAGTTTCAGAGGATGACTGACCAGGCTTCTGGGTTCTATGCAAGAAACTCTCTATCCAGACCAGTTTTGATCTTTTCCTAAAATGCAAAAAATTCAAAATAAATAAGAACTAAAAATTCAGATTTTCATCAAGTAAAAGCCACCTCAGTTCAATGCAAAAAATTCAAGATAGTTACAAGATTTTGATTTGTGCATCTTTCATTTCATAAAAAAGTAGTCTGAGTTACGATAGCCGCAAACATGGGACACACTGTACAGCATATTTTTCGAAAAAATCTCTAAATGTCATCCTGCCTCGCAGGGGGTTATATTAAAGACGCGTCATTAACTTCCTCGGCGGGATTTTCAACGTCAGCGACAGAATGGTAATGAGACTATTATTCCGGCATCTTCCCTTTCCTGTACAAACTTCACGCACGGTCTCCCGCCTTTTACCGCGTCTCGACCTTGCTCCGACTTTTTTTAATAAGCGCACCCCTTTTTCGGGCTTAATGTGCCGACACGGAAATCATAAAGTAGGCCGTGCACCAGGATAAAAACAATTGCCGTCCTTATTACGTCGGCGGAACGGGCAGTGCGCTAATGGAGTCGTTGTGTAACCTTATCCTTGTGAGGAAAGTATAGCGCGACAAGTGGTGCGCGTTACTCTCGCGTTAAGAGGCGTACGTGACAAGGGTACGCTTCAATTATTCATAAAAACACCTACTTAATACATTTATCCTTGATTTTCATATGGTTTATTAAATATTCGTTATTAATTATTTTTATTAAGAAATACATATACAGAGCTAGATGATATACATTTCCCTTTGAAATATGCTGAGATAAATACGAACGCCCATCTTTATTTCCTTCTTTGGATCTTCCTCATAAATGCCGACTCCAACAGCTTCATTATTTTTTAGTTTTGGAACCGTCTGTCAACCAACAGTGTCCTCTCCTCAGCAAGTCAGTCTTGGTCTGAAGCCACTCTTCCCTGTCTGGCACATTATCTTCGTAGGGCAGGTTTGGATGTAGTTGCATTAGGCGTTATGTTTGATGCCGAAAGTCTAGTGAAATTATCAAACACCCTAATAACATAAACCGCGACACAGGTTTCTATCTTTCGTCATGGATGTTCTTCTGGTCTTGCATTTTTTTAGTTCATCACTCGCCAAAGTCATCCAACAGTCCGAATTCAATTCGTTTTCCAAGTTTCTTTCACTCAGCGGTAACAAGCACCATCTCGCAACATCGAAAAAATTGTACCGCGTATAATACCGCGTAATAATACATTTATTTCCTAACATTGTTAACATCAATAAAGGGCAAATAAGAAGACTTATTAAATTAAAACAATAGAGAGAGTCTTTATTAATTGTAGTCTACCTACTACGTTAAATATATCAATAACAATGCTCACTAACTTAAATCAGCGATTATTTACATAAATTACTGTTAAATTATTGTTAGAATATGTGAATCCTGGAATATTATAGACAGTTGGTGGAGTAGATTGATCGAGTTCTCGTTCCGGAAACTACCTTCCATTCTAAGATGCAAAAACTTAAAAAACCTATTGTTAACTTTATCTAATCATTGAGTTGAATAAAGATCGTAAGCGCTCTTAGATTGGAAAAAGTACTAAAATTTCTATAAATCCAATCCAACATCCTCAGGCAGAACTCACCATGCTAGAAATGTAATAGTAGCTATAGTAATAGAAGGTACTATTTTTAGGTCCCCAGCAAACAGCAAAAGCAGGCAAGTAAGCAGCTTAGACGCATCATTCAAGAATATCGAGAAAAGTAAAGCACCAAGATTAGATCCTTGTGGCACCCCGGGCGTGGCATAAAACACCTCTGAGGAGTACCCATTATATGATTCCAAATAAACCAAAGACCTTTATTAAACAGCCATGATCAACTCTGCCACAGGCCTTTGATATATCTGTGTAAATTATATCCATGTTAATTTTTTTTAGCCACTTGCTGTCCGCTCTAAAATGGAAACAAACGTTTTTATAATTTTTCAAAGAAACTTCCACAGGTTACGGTAATACTTTTTACAAAACTTCTGGATTCCTCCTGCGTCGGTTTTTGCTGAGTCGAAATTGCTGACGTTTCCATAATAATTCCCACATTAAAGGTATTAAGCATCACTGACCACATATCAAAAGTTCTAAAGAAGCATAACGTCAAAACCAGATTTACTACTTGTCCAAAAATCTGTCAACATCCGACAAAATTCCATTTGAGATGCCAGGAGTTTACAGCATTCGATGCATATGCCGCAAAGAATACCTGAAGAGACCGGACTAAAAATATCAACTAGGCTCAAAGAACAAGAAAGAGCCTTACGACTAAGACAAATAAACTCATCAGCTGTTGCCGAACACACTCATAAAACCGGGCATAAAATTTTATTCGATAAAACCAAAAATTCTTGCATGTAATCAGTTCTTTTACCAACGAAAAATCCAAGAGTCTATAGAAATCTATAAACAACCTAATAATCTGTCACAATATTTGGGAATCAGTCATCCAATATATAAACAGGTACAGAGTAAAATACGAGCCAGTTTCAGTCAAGCTCTGAAGAAGCCAACAGGATGATTGGTGAAATGTCAGTAATTTTGACAGCAAAAACCGACGCAGGAGGAATCCAGAAGTTTTGTAAAAAGTATAAACCTTTTTATAGGTTTGGATCCACAACCTGTTCAAGGCGAAACCCTGATGTCGGTTTTTCTTAAATATTTTCGAAAATTGTAACAATATTTAAATAGAATTTGTTATGTTTGCTTTTTATGCTCTGTTTTTTGCATACGTTTCAATGATTTTAGAGGCGATATATACATTTATATACATTTTACGTCACCAGTAAGATTGTACTGTTATTGCTTGTTTTACTTTTTACATCTTTCCCCAACATATCTTTTCAGTATTTATTTGTTTATCTTGTGATATTATCTTGTTAGTACCCATACTGGGTGGTTAGATATGGGTTAGACCTCGCCAGTACAATTACACTTTTTTCTGTATTGGCTGTAATAAGAAAAATAAACTCATTGTTATTGTTTATTACTATGAAAATGTTTAGTAAATGTACCAAATTTTATTTAAATATGTTTTCAGGTTTCGAAAGTAGTTATAAAAGATATTGACGTCTAATTTCCGATATTAAATGGTTTTTAATAGGGATGTTTATTTATATTTTATATTTTATATGTATTATTTATTAACAATTACTTTAAGATTACAATAACAATTTAAAATAACGGAAACAGCCTGTCAACCTCATACAAAGTTATATTAGATCTTGCCCTGTAATCATCTGGGGATTGAGTTTTTGTTAATTTGTCAGTATAACTTAAAGAAACACATTGGTCACGGGTTTAGTAGATTTCAAAAGTATTTTGAAGTTGGTCATTTTTGATGGTCACGTGACATATGACTCAGGGTTTTTTACAAAAGTGTACTCAAAAACTAATCGTCATATGGACACTCGTTTCGACAGCGTAGAGCAATTTATAATCTTCACATGTTTTCTGAATGTCATGTAGCAGTAAATCATGGGAGAGTTAAATTTTAAATATTTTATTACCCTCCTATGATACTGAGGCGAGCACACCGACCGGTATTCTATCCAATAATAACAACATAGCTTCAACTATTATCAATCCGACATGTCATCCTCTCCCGTAATGACGTGGCAGCGTTCCCCTCATTAATTTCACTTATCCCGATTCCCGATGTCGTCGTACCTCATTGTTTGTTAAATTTCTAAAGCATCCGGAATCAACAACACCAAAACGGCGCACACACGCTGATTGTTACAGTCGGTTGTGTGTGCGTTGGCGTAATTAAATCGTGTATCTCATGATTGCAGGAATTAAACCTGGAAAGCGGCACCGTCACATTTCAAGTTTACCTAAACGATGCCAGATTTATTTAGTGAAATTTACGGGTGTGAAGCATCGATTGTGCCGTTAATAAAAAATGTTCATGCCTGTGTTCTACTACACTATTTTCGACCATTCTCAGAGTTGCAATGCGCCTTAAACAATAACATTGCCAAACTGTACTCAATGTTTTTTAGTGTATCATACATTTAATATTAATTTGAAAGTGTTTAACCCAAAGATAAATTCGGTCTAAATTTTATTTATATTTAAGTAATATTCCATGGATCCAAGTTAATTTGGTTATAGTTTATATAATGCATAAAAGAAGTTTTGGCCCACATACCCCACATACGTCACGGACGTATGACTTCGCCAATTGCGTGTTTTAAATGCAGTGTTGTCTGTGACGTATGTGGACCAGAACTCCATTTGTTTAGGTTTTGTGGGCCAGAACTCCCTTTATGTATCTACTCGCATAGAAAAAATAGTTGTAACACAGAAGTTCGCCTGTATCATCTATAAACATGTTACAAAGAAGGGGGACCCAGAACGGAAACCCTTACTACTGATTGCAATTTGGCAGGTAACATTTCAAAACATTTAAAAGCGAAGCGGAAAAACCATTATGGAACATTTACATTCACTAATTTTTTAAAATGAGTTGGGCCGAAAGTCAACTATTATTTTTTATACGATTATAAAAACACACTTTCTGTTTTTAGTATAGGAAATTCTATCATTCTTATAATAATAATAATAATAAATAGCCTTTATTATAACAACCAAAAAACAATATACAATATTAATATTTTTCAAAACAAAGTAAATAGATAACTCAAAAGCGGCGCAGTTTAGCTTTAAATAGCTACTCTACTGAACCGCTAAAGAACTATTTAAATAATTAATAAATTGCGCACTATTTATTGAAATAAAAAATGGATGAACAACAAATAAAATATGAAGAATACCTTGCAAAATCGGAAGAACAACATAACTCTACTACACACTACAGAAAATGCAATTGAAGATAAATAATTTTATAACTCAATATAACATAATTAGTAACACATTAGGAAAACTGTATTTGTAACAAATGATCCTTGTACCTTTTTTTAAATGAACATAAATTTAAGTTGCTGAATTCCTGTGTCAAAGAATTATAAACACGAATTGCAATGAATGTGAAAGATCTACGAAACAAGAAGGCACTCTGATGACGTGGCATCGTTAGTCTGTACCTGTATCTTACGTTCACAGAATGGATAGTACTCCTAGGAGTAAGCCGCTCTCTCAGCAAAGTGGGTGAGTCGAGGTTATGGATAATTTTCATAAAGAATATGTTGAAATGAGGAGCTCTTCTATGTTCCATTTTAACTTAATTAAAGGAAAAGCTGAATGACATAAACAATAAGTATCTTCCTTTTATTTTATTTTTTATTTTGAAACGTTTGTCTCCTTCAACATCTGCACTTGTTAGTAATTAAAGTGTAAATCTGGCATTACAATTAAAATTAACTAAGTGTTTTCCTTTTTTTATTAAGTAATAAGTTTATAGGTATTTCAATAACCCAAAGCGGGGTTTATTGGGCCAATTTTGAGCAGAACCTCGGTCCGCACTTTTCGAAGCACTCTTTATAAGCGGATAGATGCGCTTTTAATTGAATCCGTTATTTGTTACTGCAATATATCTCGTAAAGGGACCGCCACGGGCCATTTGCTCGAGCACTTAACTTCCATCTTCTTGATTTCCGTCACATATTCCTTAATGGTTTTCCGATACCATCCAGAAGGAGAATTCGCTAGAGCTATTAGCACTCGTCTTTTGTCTATCGTTGCGATCGGATCGAGACTGTTTCCTTGGAGAATTTAAGTGTTGGGTTTCTAAGCATTTTTAGGGAAGGTGGATTCAGATCGCTTTAGATCACTTCGGGAGCACCATAAAAGCAACAAGATGTTTTTATTTGCTCATTTAATTTTGTGGAGATTATCACTTGTCTAGAAAATTCAAAAGTAAAGATATGTTCAACCTACACATACAGATTATAAAAATATAAAAATATGTGCTGATTATTTCACTAAAAAAAAATAACTTATGTATACAAAAAGGTGTTTATCAAGATTGCCGCAAACAACTGTAGACCCATTATAACAAATCCAATTATATTCAAAATTTTTGAAACGTTAGTTAAGAATCAGCCTTATGAGTAATTCGAAAATAATAACATATTATCATATATATCCAGCTAGAAAAAATCTAAGTCGACAGTTAAGGCTATCTATAATCTTACGGAGGACGTATAATTATTTAGAATCAGTGGAAACAGGTTAGGGCTCATTTTTTAAAATGAAATAGAACCTTGCACACTGTTTATTGGAATGAGCTTTCTGATTGTGGGACCACCAATGAAGTGCTGCAAGAGTTACTGTTCTCAACTTTGCTGATAATATTGGCAGGCAAACAAAATCAATATCATGGGCAGGTGCTCATCAGACTTGGCTAACTTGCAAATTAACTCCAATTTAATATAACCAAGACAGAAAAAATGGATGTCAGTTTAAAAAAATAACATTGAGCATAAAGTTATTTGATCCCAAATCTTCATTTTCCATATAGACATAACAATAACATTTTTTATGAAAAAAAAAACATTACTGCACGAGTGGCCTATTTCTCCCTGTTCATGCCAATAGTCACTTATATAATATTGGGCAATTCTCCTAACGTAATCTTGGCATCTCAAAAAAGAGTAATAAGAATAATAAATAGTTTATCCTTCTAATACACTGGGAGTTTTAACAATACCTTGCAAATATATATTGGATGGTTTAGTTTATATAAAAGAATATGTAGCACATGATGACTTTCACTGGTAAGATGCCAGTGTTAACGAAGATGTAAACCCTGAATTTGTCGGATTGGAGGAATATAGGGATAGCATGAACCATTTTACTCCTAAATTATTCCTTAAGTTACTAACTAATACAGAATAACTAGAATTAAAGATTTTTAAATTAGAAATAAAATTGTTCTTAATTAAAAAATCTTTCCTATACTGTGAAAGAAAAACAGTGAAATAAATTATTATGATCTACTTGCGTATTTTGAGCAATTTAAATATGATTAATGTATGTAAGGATACCATTAAATTAAGAACTTATCAGTGAACAAAATGTTTTGTAGTCGGAAACATCAACAAAGCTTTGTTAGATTATCCATAGCCTATACCATCTACTAATTTATTAATGCAGTGCTATGGAAAATATAAAATTTTGAGATTGTTTATGTGTTGTTGAATTAAGAAACCTTGCGTCTATTCATTTGTTAGAAATGGCGAAAATGAACTGTCATTTTTATTCAAGTAAAACGAAAATCTAAACAAAAATTCACTTTGTTTTGTGAGAACAATCTAAAAATAAAATGCTATTTAAACTTATCACGGCGTTGCTACGTTCACATAAACTCGACAACACTGTATTCTCAAAATGTTGCAGAGCGATAGAGCATTTGCTGTTATGTGCCCCTATTTTATAAAATGTTACACTTCTCCATACAAAGTCAAAGACAGTAAAACTGGTGTTACCGTTGGGGGTTTCCGCATATTTCATGTATTATTATGTTAAGGTTAAAGTGTTTACTTCATGGAACCGTTGGATGTTCGAAACTGATAAACGAAATCTCGCTACTGTTTCCTAAAATACATATCTACAAAAGTAAAAATAGTTATTAATATAGGGAGTTTCAGTGTAAGAAGCTCCAGATGATCCATATATTTTCTGCTGTTTTTTCGCAGCAGACTTTAAATTATGAGTAGTTTCTATTATATATCCAGCAGTTTAGTTTATGAAGTATGTTATGAATGTTATACAAATATTTTCCGTCTAGAGAACGCTTTTTTTATGTTTAGTGGGTTTCCAAATCCGAGTTCAATACTTGTCTATTTTCTGCCATTTCCTATTTTGGATATATTCCATGTGCTTCAGAAGTGTAAACTGAGTATGAGCTATTCTCGAGGGCTCGTCAGTGCAAGAATTTAATGCTGCTATCACACTCTAGAGGCGCTGTCGCCCATCTTTATAGTAAAACGTCATTGTGTATTTCCTTTGGCCTCTGTTATTGTTCTTTGTGTTTTGCGTTTTTCCTGGAATTCTTCTTATAAGACGTCGATTAGGATGCTTCTCCCCAGTCTAGTTAATCCTATTCAAAATATTCGCCTATACCAATTTATAAAACCGGTAGTTAAATAAGAACAAACGTTGTTCAAATTTTCACAATGCTCTGCTCTTCAAATGCTCTGCTGTTGCCGAAACAGCTCTCATTAAATATATTTATGTGAAAATCTGAACAACGTTTGTTCTTATTTAACTATTTTAAATGGATTTTCATCAAGTAAAAGCCACTTCAGTACAATTTTATAAAACCGGTTTTATGAATGAGTAACAAAATATACAATTTAATGATATACAATTTATTTTGAAAAATGAGATTTACATAAAGAATTATATACTTTTTAATATATGACAGTCTGGGAATATAGGGATGTAGATGAAAATTTTTCAATATTTGTTAAACACCTTTATATTAGTAAGAACATTGGTATCGAGCAGTTCTTTGCTTTGCTGTTCTAAGTTTTTTAAACTGTGCCTGATATCTTTATTCGAGATTAAGCGAGTTACTACTTATGGCCTGTTCCGATCTCCATGCAAGACTGAAGGCCAATAAACCCAAATCCAAAAGATCCAGAGACTCAGTATCTCGCGTCACATTTATACAAATTGTCTTAATTTATGGTAGTTTTTGTAATGCTGGTAAAGCTTATAGAAATTAGACGATTGAACGGTGGAATTTTGGGCCGAATTCAATGCTCAGTTCTCAGATGCTCTAAAGAAAGAAAAAAGTTGCAGGAATTATTGTCTTTCGTAATAAACTCGTGCGTTTCGCCCATTGTCTCGACCTACAAAAGAAAACAAAAAAACAAAGGACGTATTGTTTTGGTGACTGGATGAACCGAAAAGCCGTAAACAGCTCCCGCGGTAACACAAAGGTGTATTACTCTGTCTTGCATCTATTATTAATATTTATTGCGGGAATGGGCAAAACCGAATTTTTATTTGCCCATTGTGCATTTATCAACGGGAATTAAAAAATAAAAACAACGATATAGGTATACGACGGACACTAGAGGATTACGAGCAAGCAAGGATAAGCCCAAATAATAACACATGCGATTGCTTTAATAAACCCGGCAACAAATGACAGGGGCTGCGAAAATAAAGCCCGTAATAATATCAAGTAATATCCCCGGCGTTATTCCCTGGAATATACGGGATAAAGTTTTAATCACACCGACAAATGTTTTCAAAAGGGAACTCTGTATTAGGGCTTTTATAATGAATTAGGTCGCTTCGGGAACTGAATAAAGTTTCGCGTGTATATGAAGTTGGCGAATAAAAAAGCTAAGCAACTTGCAAGTAAACTAGGAATTTTGGAACTGCTTAGGGCTATTAGTAAAGCCGCAGTATTTAAAAAAAAAATGATTTTATCCCTGAGAATTGACAATGAGATGACGTTGACATATACATTTTGTCACCACAGTGGTGGCGCTCTAATAGTAAAAATGATAAATTAAGTTCTTACTTTACCGTTTACGAGACCAAAAAAATTCTTGAATCAAAAGACGTAAAGAAACAGCTCCATAAATTTTTATCCTTCACAATTTTTCAAAAATATAAGGGTGCGCGGCAAATTCAAAAAACTGAAAAATGCCACCCCCCTCTTTTGAAAATTGATTAAATTAAATTAAAAGAACCTGAAAATTGCCGTTTTCGTGGATAAAGTATTAGCCGTAAATGGAAAACTATAAAACATGGAATAATTTTGGTTTAAACAGTCTCGTACATTATATCGAGAGAGAGAGAGAGAGAGAGAGTTTCAGGCTGCGTCTATCACACAGGGTGCGCGAGATAATTGGAATAATATAATTGGAAATGGTTACTACTTGCACAATTTTTTATATTTATCAAAGTTTGTCGTGACTTTGAAATTCGGCGATAAGTAAAAGACGCTTGATACAACATAATTACATCGATTTTGTGCAGGTTCTATAGTGGTCCGCAGGAGCACAATAGAAAAACAATTCGTCTCTCTACGACAAGAAACCGCGAAGCGCCTTCTTTTTAAAATAGAAAGCTGCTTCGCATTACGCTCTACGAACTTGCACCTCCCAGCAACGATTTTTCGAAAGCAATCTGTTAATAATAATTTAGTACTTTCACACAACAACTGTCGATGTCTTACGCAATGCAAAAAGGATTATTTATCTAATTCTGAAAACTACTAAACACTGGTTGCCAACAAAAACCAAAAAATAGATATTAAATCAGATATCAATCTCGTCACCTTGCATAAAATTCCATGCAGCTGTACCCTGAATAAAGCTACCAAATTGCTAGTTCAACCTTCTTCGAAGAGAGCTGGAAAGGAAAGAGATCTAGCGAAAAACTTCATCCGATGTCATCGCAACGATCATTCATTCCGTCGATTAGGTTAATTCGGATTAAGTTCGTCGCAAGGAATTTTACGAACGCAATGTGTCGCGAAAATTATTTCGTTACATACTATTTCTGAGAATGGCGTCATAGTAATGGACAATGCGACTGCATGGCAGCAAATGATTTTTTTAAAGAATGTTGTAAAAAAGTAAGTTTCAAAAAGTTTTTTGAGGCGATGGAAAAAAAACATACAGCGTTAGAAATCCCACCATATTGCGGTGTGTTCAATCATATTGAGGACCTGTGGCGCCAACTAAAGTGCTAGTGCCGCATATTTAATTAAGAAAAATGTGTTAATGGCATGCCTCCGGACAAATTCTTATAATATTTCCAGTCATATTGTTATTGTTATGATTAATTTAGATGAAGACAGCGACAGCGACAAAAAATGAATATAGACTAATATAAATACATATGTTGCAATATATGAGAGTAGATAGAGACCAAGTAGTCGTAAGCAATATTTTGAAATTTGTTATCTAAAAGTTCTGAATTTCATTAAATTATTTATAAACCAAGCTCTTCCCTACCATTTATCTGTGAAAGTACTATAGCTATAGCACAAATATAGATATATTTCTGAAAACGAAGTCAATGGTGTCCATGTAGCCCAGCAGTCCCCAAGCTTGAATCAGAGAAACAAGTTGGGTTAAAATGTAAATCTTTGTGTTATTCTTTATTTTGATTAACCGGTCAGCTGTAAATAGTATGTAGGTAATGGATAGCAGCGCTCGCGAATAAAATCGACAATCGTAGAAAATTATTTAAAGTTGTTAATAGATAATACTTTTTGAATATAATTCATATTTTCCACTGATTATAATCATTTCAAACTATGGAAACCCAGTTAACCTTCCATTGATCTACAACCTCGATGGATGTTTTTGTTCGGACTTGTCTAAAGGCTTGCCTTACACCTCACTGCCTTCTAATTGGTCATATCAATAAGGTTCCCATTTGTGTTCGCCATTCTGTAAGAGTAAACAAAGTAAACGATAATTGATTGTGATTGTGAAAATCGGATTTAGTTTTGGACGAGCATATGGGTATAATAACTACAAACAAATAACATAAAAATTACATAGGCCATTAAATCTAACATTAGAGCAAAAAATATACTTATACAAACAAACCGATGGAGTAATAGCAAAAATTAATTTTAGCAACTGTTTAACGAGTTAAAAATACCACTGTGCATTTGATGTGGTAGGCATATTATTTTCTAAAACTTCTATTTTTACGATTTTAGATAGATTTTTTCTATGACCACCGATCGCAAGTTTAGATACTTTAGATCTACTCTCTCCCGCATCAAACCTGCTCATTAATGAACAAATCCCTGCAGGATTGGGCGCTCCCCAACTACAATTTGTTCGGTCGACTTAAATCCTATCCGCTGCCCTCATAGAAATGGTCATCACGTTTGAAGTTGTTGTACAATACAGCCGCCCGGATTCTAGATTAAAATGCAAAATTTAGCACCGACCGGCTCTCAAAATACCGTCGGTATTATTTAAAAAGGATTGTTCTGGAATGCCAATTGGGCAGAATCGAATTTTACACTCTCTTCCACCCGGACAAAAATATCTCCAACTGAAAATATAATTTTTGCAAAACCGAATGACGGCGGATCCCTTCGTACAAGGAATCACAAAGAAGGCTTTTTCCTACTTCTGTCAATTGCTCTAAAGGTGTTCGTTTGTTTACATATTTTCTTATGGGTTTCTAGAATATGATTGAATTTGAAGCAACGCTATAAAAGAACCCGTTTTGAAGTGACTTTAAATATTTGTTTTGCTATTTACGGTGAGTGTCCTATTAGACGTTTATGGAGAATGACTTACATTATTAACCTGAGACGTTGGTTACTTATGTAAGCCAATATGAGCTGCCTCAGTAAAATATTATATGTATATTATTACAATTTTAGATTCAGCGAAACATTCTCGAATTTTTTTGTGTAACATGCTACAGCTGAACATTTTCGGAGATAAAACATTCTTTTTAAGAAATTTGGTAACAAACAACCCGATATAAAATAATTTTTTTCGCAACGCGTACAGCTAAACTCTTGTTTCTGGTTCTCTATTAAATTGCTTTATCATAATATAGTATGAGAATTAACTTATCGCGTACAGGGCGTTCATAATATAAATTGGCAAGATATAAAAATCCATGTTACGTGGGAATTTTAAAAGAAACACCACATATTTTACATTATCACGTAATTGAGGAATTAATTTACCATCTAAAAGTATCAAGCTATGGTATATCTATTTTCACTGGTTTCCGAGTTATAAGCAATAAACCAAAATATTGCAATTTAAGTGAATTAAAGTAATCACAGGGTAGCAGGCTCTGGCTCGCCATGGTGACGTTTCCTATAAAAAAATAATTGACATATCTAGATGCGTTCGGATTTCTTATTTTATCTCATTTTTATAGTTAGAAGTTAAAAGTTAAAAACAGTTATTTGACAAAGCAATTTGTTTTACATTTGTGGTGAATGTCAAAGAATTGTTTCACAAACGTGGAAAAGATTTAATGATCATTAAACGCATTTGCCAGCAATGCATGCGAAAAAGTTTTCCCAAATTTGTTACAAACAAAGAAAATGAAACCAACGTTTTAGCATATAGGATACTGAAGAAATATAACATTCATAATTACAAAATAATTACATTACAATCTCGTCTTCTTCGTGATGCACCATTACGCGTAGAGTTTTGTCAGATGATATTGATTAGAATATAAGGCGATCGAGATTTTTTGAAAAGAATTATCTGGACCGACGAGTCAAAATTTTCAAGGGAGAGTATTTTTAACACAAGAAATAATCATTTTTGGTAATCAGAAACTTGAAAATTTGCACTAGAAAAGCGATTTCATCATACCTTTAGTTTCAACGTGTTTGATGATGCGGCTCATTGCATAATTAAAGTAAGTCAAGATCCTACAATCATGTTTGGAAACCGATGGATAAGGCTTCTAGGTCCATGGACTTGACCACCGCGTTTGCCAGATATTACACCTATTAATGCTTACCTTTGGGGAGCTGTTAAAAAAAGAGTGCATAAAACTCCAGTTGGAACAATAGGAGATTTGGATTGCCGTGTGAGACAGACAATTTGATCCAAACGAAATTCAAAGGATAACACAGTTTCCAATGTTATGAAGTCAATTCATAAAGGTTATTTCAAGCGTCATCTCTAGTCGTTTGTAATTATTACCATAGTTTGGTACTTTTAGATGGCAAATGAATTGCACATTTATGGGCCAATATAAAATATGGGTTGCTCATTACAATACCCGCGTAACATGGACTTTTATATCTTGCCAATTGGGTCTTATCTTATGAACGCCCTGTACGCGATAAGTTAATTGCCATACTATATAATGATAAAGCAATTTAGTAGAGAAACGCAACCAAAAATTTTAGTGTCTGGTTTGCAAAAATCTGACTGAACATCTGGACTGATCTTTTCATCCAACTCAATGAACAATTAAATTAAATCCAATCTGCTATGCTGTTAGAACGGTTGGTAGGTATATGAACAAAAAAACACTAACATTATATTTTGGTAAGTTCGAAGCAAGAATGAAATAAGGAATAATCGTTTGGGAAAAAATAGTACTATTCAAGACTGTTATAATTCAGAAAAGGGTAATCAGAGTAATTCGAAAAGTCGAATATAATCAAACGTATCGAAAGGTGTTTAAACAAATGGGAC
This sequence comes from Cylas formicarius, assembly GCF_029955315.1. Taxonomy (NCBI): domain Eukaryota; kingdom Metazoa; phylum Arthropoda; class Insecta; order Coleoptera; family Brentidae; genus Cylas; species Cylas formicarius. The sequence continues at coordinate 14,038,565 of NW_026844326.1, read as the reverse complement.
AGCATACGGTATGTACATTTTTGAATGCTTTATATTCCTTCACAAAAACAAACATTTATTTGAACGACTAAATAAAGAAAAATGTAATACGAGATCGAAATATTACACCTACCTCTTGCATCACTCGCAAATCGCTCTATTTAATGAACTACCTCTGAATGTTAGACGAATTAATAATAGGAATGCCTTTAAAAGGAAAATTAAAAAACTCTTAATTGAACTTGAGTCATATAGCTTAGACAACTATCTAAACTTGTAAATAATAATTAACATTTAGAATTTAATGTAGTATTAAGATTGTTCTAGCAATAAGTACCTCTAGTTGCATCTGACCTACTGCGAGTCTTTGAGATCATTTCATTTATTGTTAACATGGTTAACAATTTTTGAAATAAAGAACTATCTATCTATTTACACTTCGAAAGAAGTGTATCATTTTACCATTAATAAAGTGATAATAACTTTTATTCGAAATATATTAATTTTCTTCTAGGAAAATAAATTTGTATGCAGTAAGTTCTCCTTGGTAGATTTCCTCGAAAGTGTTTTCCTCAAACTCCTGCCACTATTCGTTGCGGTACGACTAATCAATTACCCGGCACATAATAGATACGCGATTATCCGCCTCGGGAACGAGGGAATTCAAGCAAAAAATTTGCGTCTAGGTCCGGGTCGAAAATTGATCCTCCGTTCTAATGCACTTATCACACCTGGCTCGGTTTACGCAGACATAATAATCAGTTTCCCATAGAAAACCCTAGGTGCTCCGTCACCATCTCTCAACGTCTGGATGACGTCGTTTGTGTATAGAAAACAGATAAGTTGTGGTAAAAATGACACCTCTCAGCCGGGCACCGTATTGCCTGTGGGGATATCTATCTTGTGCTGTCGTGCTCTGTGAACCGGATCATACATTTTAGCAGTGTCCCACCAGCAGCACGGATCTAAGCCGACTTTTGCTTGTTTCGTTTTCTATTTTTATTGAAAGTACGTTTTTAGGTCATTGATTTTCGTTTTATGGGATTTGATACGTTCGGCAACGGTGAGCGTTCCCGAGATTTATCTCGCCACTCGTATTTCGCGCCTCCGCTAGGAATCCAAGCAGGGATATCTTAATTTTTCGTTTTGTGTCTACGTGGTTATTTATTAAATAGAGGTGCGGTGTTTTCGCTCTTGGAAAATAAGGGGAAAACATTACTCGGTATAAAAAACAAGCAATAAGTACCTCTAGCATATTGACAAACTTGCATGACTTGAACTGAATTCATATTTCATAATCCTGAAATTGCAGTTAATTTGCCCATTAATATGTTAACTGACATTGTAGATAATTCTCACGAGATATCAACTTTTAATAAGATCTATTGGATTACAATGGAATAAGTTCTTCGAGAGAAACTAGAGACAAAATGAAAAAAAACTTCATAAAAACTCCACACCGGCATTGCTTGCTGAATGTAAAATATTGCGTGACTAAATGAAAATCACAAAAGTCAACCATAAACTAAAATAAAAGTAGACTTAATGAAAACATATCTGTCGGTTCTGTTGAATCGAACTTCCTAATGTTTCGCCAATCACCTTGTTGGCTTCTTCAGTTTCAGTTAAGCTCTAAAGAAGCCTACCGGATGATTTTCGAAACGTTAGCAAGTTCGATCCAGAAGTTTTGTAGCCAGTAGCCTGTGGAAGTTTCTTTGAAAAAATGTTAATATCTTTACCGAATATTTTACCAACATACTAGAAAAAATGCTGCTAAATAATAAAAAAAAGTGTACGATCCAGTTATCGTAATTGGGATTAAGGAATGCACCAAATGCTTTAAAAACAATTGTGCTCCTGGACACATAAAATTAAGCCTAAAACCTCTTTAGTACCACCTAGACATAAAGCAAATTTAAGCTAAATATTTGAATCTTACGCCTGCCAAGAAATCTAAGAATAAATAAGACAATCTCTTATTCTTTTCCTTTTTAGTTATTTATTATTGTTTTTTGTTGTTGTTTCTATTTTCTCTTTTAAATTCTTCAAATAAAATAAGCAAAAAAAAATGAACTAGTGTTTCTACTTATTGAGTAAATGACTTGCAAATATTAAATAAACCATTAAGCGATATAAATTTTAAAATAATTCATTTAAATGTATGTGGCATAAGTAAGAATTTTGATAGTTTTGTATGTGTTTTACAAAGTTTCGAAAGAGATTTTACATTTTTTAAATGTTCCGTTACACGCTTATTTATTATGAAGGAATTTTTAATAGATGCAATGGACTGGTAGTATTTGTGAAGGAAAGCATAGGGATATAATACTCTTTTAGATATATAGATTACTTGAAATCTATTGAAATACTAGTAAGCATAGAGTCAAATAAATTTTTGCTCACATGCATTTATGAATCACCTGCAATAAACAAAATTTATTTGTTGATAAATTGGCAAAATACTTGTCACAAAATATGTTGAAGAATATAAGAGTATCTTGGCAAGTTTCGGTTACACTTCATTTGGACCATTTCTGTGTTAAAAGCTTTGGAGACAGAAATTTAAAAAAACGTTAAAACTTACGTGATTAACGTTAACATAACGGATCACTTTCCAATCATGCTAACATTTCAAAGTAAAAATGTAACTAATAATTCATTCGACATACCCCTATATAAAAAGTACACAAATTACGACAAACTTTGATATGGTCTGAGAAATACAGATTGGGTAGATGTTTTTGAAGTATGAGCTATATCCAAATTTATAGAAAAGTTAAAACTTCTGATAAAATAAAATACATAAACCATTAAATTAAGAAACACCAAAAATTGGAAAAAACAAAAGGATAAAAAAAGCACTTCTCCAAAAATTAATTTTCAAAAATTTACACAATTACCAGTATCAAAATTCTACGCAAAACAATGATTTCAAAGAAATATATTTGAAAACTAAAAACATGCTGACAAAGGATAAATTTTTAATGAGCAACAAAGAGAGAAGCTGTGATGTAGCGAACTGTGTGAATGATATCTGTAAAAAGCGCAAATCCAGAATAGTTATACAAAAAATTCAAATCCAAAATTCCTTACAAATAATAAAAGACAAACATGAGACATTCAATCATTTTAATAATTATTTTAAGGAAGTTTGAGGGAGTTTGGCCAACTAAATAAAAAATGTCTTATGCAATGGTGTACACTTCTTCAGAGAAGTGACGTGCAGAGAAATACACAAAATTATTAATGGCTTAAAAATAGAAAACTCACCTGGATTTGACAAAATAAGGGCTGAAACAATGAAAAAAAAATAAAAAATAAAAATCTTGACTTATTTGATAAATTTTAATTTTGGGTTTAGTTGGGTCAGATTAGGCCGTTATTTAAAGCAGATCAAAAAACATAAAAAGGCTGGGAATTTTTTTGAAAAAGTGATCAGTGGTGGAATTTCTAGATAAACATACATTTATATATAAAAGGCAATTCGGTTTCCAGAAACACAAATCCACAGAAGATGCAGTACTTAATCTGACTTCGCACATTTATAATGCAAGTTTCCTAGTGCGTTTTCGTTGATCTTACAAACATTAAATTACCAAATTAATAAAAAAACTGGAACAATTTGGATTCAGTGGTAGTGCGTTAAACCTTCTAAAATACTATCTGAAAAATAGAAAGCAATTTGTGAATATTGATGGAGTTAAAAGCAAAACCGGAACAGTCACATGCGGTGTGTTGGGTCGAATACTGTTCACAATTTATATAAACGATCTCTTCCATATTGATAGTGAAGGAACTATATTCAGTTTTGCAAATGACGCCGCTGTATTTTGCACCGCAGAAAACATCAACTTAAATGCATTGTAGAGCGAGATTTCAGCAATATTAGTCGATGGTTTAAGTGTAATAAACTGAGTTTAAACAACACTAACTCTTACATCTTACTCTAATACTCTACTACATTTTAAAACATTTGTATAAATAAATAAATATATATATATATATATATATATATATATATATATATATATATATATATATATATATATATATATATATATATATACATATATATATATATATATATATATATATATTCTCACGTATTGATTCACGGATGGAAAAATGTGATGACACTATATTCCGGGATATCATCCGTTCGCTCGTTGAACTCCGACTGGAATCCTGCTTCCGACTGGAATCCTGCAGACGTTTCGCCAAAATCTCACTTGGCATCTTCAATGCTCGCGTGTTCGAAGTGTTTTCGGAGCGCGAGCATTGAAGATGCCAAGTGAGATTTTGGCGAAACGTCTGCAGGATTCCAGTCGGAAGCAGGATTCCAGTCGGAGTTCAACGAGCGAACGGATGATATCCCGGAATATAGTGTCATCATATATATATATATATATATATATATATATATATATATATATATATATATATATATATATATATATATATATATATATATATATATATATATATATATATATATATATATATATATATATATATATATATATATATATATATATATATATATATATATATTTGAATTCAAAGGATATCGGGTAGCGGTCCGTGGTTAAAATAGAAAGCTCCTTGTTTCTTTAACACTCAATATTTCGTCAATTTATTTGTTGACTTCTTCAGGAGTGAACTAAAATTTAATGAAAACAACAGGTCAAACTATATAACAGACAATTAAAACAATCGTGAGAAATACTTAAAAAAATTACAGTCTACCACATAGTTCCTCAAAAACCATACTTTACAGTTAAGGTAAATGAACGAAGCGACAATGAAACAAACGGATAAACACTTAGTATACAATTCTTAATAATGGTAGGCAAAAGTTGCGCTAACGGGGGTTGCGAAAAAAAAACAAAAAAAAAACAATCGATCTAAATAATGACAAAAAAAGGGGGCATCAAAATAACCTACTCCGTGGATCAACAACGCAACGCGAATACGCTACTCGGTGGCCGAACATTACATTATCTGTGGTTTAACTGAAAAATGTTACAGTATATATTGCTTATTTGTTGTGTATCAGACTTGTAATTAATTGAATTGAATGGGAGAACCCATTGGGGTACCAAAATTTGTTTGTAGAATTTTGAATTGAAACTAAAATAGGTGTTACACATTTGAGCCATGACAGTTTTGTTCAAAATAACCTGAAAAAAATTTTCAACGTTTTTGTCAATAACGGAGATCCAAAACATATACTTAAGACATTAATCTATAACTCCAACACATTTGACGGTCCAACAGAGGAACCAGACGCTCGGATGTGTTACAGAAAGATACCTTATATTAAAAACCTCACAGAATCTATCATAAATATTTTCAAAGAATTCAAGGAAATAAAAATTGCTAAATATAATACTGAAAAAGTCTCTAAACTTTTTTCTAGAGTGAAAGATCCAACTCCGCTACTATATAACTGTAATGTCATATATCGATTGTCGTGTTTGGGTTGTCAAGGCTGTTATATTGGACAGACCTCACAGTGGTTAAAACAACGTTTAACACAGCACAAAAGTGATTGCCGTATTCATAAGAATACTTGTGCAGTGGTTGAGCATTACATAAAAACAGGACATGAATTTGACTACAGCAATCCAAAAATTTTGCAATGTGTCAATAATTATAAAGCCCGATTGTTTCTTGAAATGTGCCATAATAACAAAAACAAAGATTCAATTAATTACAAGTCTGATACACAACAAATAAGCAATATATACTGTAACATTTTTCAGTTAAACCACAGATAATGTAATGTTCGGCCACCGAGTAGCGTATTCGCGTTGCGTTGTTGATCCACGGAGTAGGTTATTTTGATGCCCCCTTTTTTTGTCATTATTTAAATCGATTTTTTTTTTGTTTTTTTTCGCAACCCCCGTTAGCGCAACTTTTGCCTACCATTATTAAGAATTGTATACCAAGTGTTTATCCGTTTGTTTCATTGTCGCTTCGTTCATTTACCTTAACTGTAAAGTATGGTTTTTGAGGAACTATGTGGTAGACTCTAATTTTGTAAGTATTTCTCACGATTGTTTTAATTGTCTGTTATATAGTTTGACCTGTTGTTTTCATTAAATTTTAGTTCACTCCTGAAGAAGTCAACAAATAAATTGACGAAATATTGAGTGTTAAAGAAAAAAGGAGCTTTCTATTTTAACCACGGACCGCTACCCGATATCCTTTGAATTCAAATAAGTTTAGTACGGTCGATATAAGAAGAAATTCCAAGTGTTATATATATATATATATATATATATATATATATATATATATATATATATATATATATATATATATATATATATATATATATATATATATATATATATATATATATATATATATATATATATATGACACTATATTCCGGGATATCATCCGTTCGCTCGTTGAACTCCGACTGGAATTATGCATCCGACTGGAATCCTGCAAATCCAGCATCCGACTGGAATCCTGCAGACGTTTCGCCAAAATCTCACTTGGCATCTTCAATGCTCTAGCTCCGAAAACACTTCGACCACTCGGAGCGGAGCATTGAAGATGCCAAGTGAGATTTTGGCGAAACGTCTGCAGGATTCCAGTCGGAGTTCAACGAGCGAACGGATGATATCCCGGAATATAGTGTCATATATATATATATATATATATATATATATATATATATATATATATATATATATATATATATATATATATATATATATATATATATATATATATATATATATATATATATATATATATATATATATATATATATATATATATATATATATATATATATATATATATATATATATATATATATATATATATATATATATATATATATATATATATATATATATATATATATATATATATATATATATATATATATATATATATATATATATATATATATATATATATATATATATATATATATATATATATATATATATATATATATATATATATATATATATATATATATATATATATATATATATATATATATATATATATATATATATATATATATATATATATATATATATATATATATATATATATATATATATATATATATATATTGAACGTGTGTTATTATACTCATTATACCCATTGTATATTTGATAAGCCTTTATTAAGGATCAATAAAAGTATTTTAAATTCTATTATAACTATATTGCTTTTTATTTACCCTGTCCTCTGTACCCACTTCTACTAAAACGTGTTGAAAAATCTCTTCCAAACATATTTCACGCTCCAGTGGGCCTTATTCATTCATTTCAATTAATTTAATTTAATTAAAGCAATTTTTTTATTCAAAAATCTAAAACAAGGTTTTTGCAACAACGCATTACCGAAAATCCATTCGGTAAAATTGAAGCTCGCGTGTCAGCATGTTAATATGATCGCTCACGCCCTTTTTGCAAATGATCCGTACACATTTTTCGAATGTATCAAATACCTACGCACGGAGTAGAATGACACACGCATCCGGAATACCGGAATTTATGAATCTCATGCATTCTGATAAGGGTGGATATTTTAAATCTGAAATTCATTTTTCAGTGCGAAGACGGCTTTGCCATGTTGATCCCAGTTTGTCGTAATAAAACACCAGAAATGCAGGATGATAAGTTTGTGAAAATCCATGTACTTTACATAATGCTGATGGCCCTAAACCTAATGTAATGGTTTTATGAGTTTTTTGTTGATTTGATATATTAAGTTTGCCAATGCGATTACATAATATTTTACAGAATCAGAGAAACACTGATTTAAAAAGACGCTTAACGTTATCAAGGCGGAAAAGCTTAAAGTAACTTAGAATTTTGCTCTATTATTAGTTCCCTGCTTGTTCGTTTTTGTCTTCATGATAATATAGATTATTATTGATGTAGGTGTTTTAACAATGAAAACATGTTATGGCATCCAGAACTACTACATTTAGGCTTTTTGGTGTATTGGTAGCAGTGAGACAAGAAAGATAGAGGAGGGGAATATATTGGAAATTTGTTCAGGTTGTTTTTTTCAAGTGTTTTGGATCCAGAGCCGTAATAATATTGATTTGCAAACGACAATTCTTGCAAAACGTTAACCCAAATATATTCTTTCAAATAGCGGCTGCCCCATTTTTCTGAACCATTGCTAGAAACATAAAACAAATCACTCCCGACAGGCGAATTCACTGATTGTTGTAAAACAGTCAATTTTTAGGAGTGGTCAAAAAAAGAAGTAACCAACAAATAACATTTGAGCGACCGGGTAAATGAATATCTACTCAACCTGGTCAAGAATTCATTCTCGACGAGCATGATTTTTACAACGGTCGCTCAGTCGAAAGAAATTTATATAATAAAATAATAAATATGCTTGGACCGGCTTTAGATAAAATAAGTTGTAAATTCAGGGACCTGAATATCATATCATCGATAAGGGATATTATTAATAGTGGAGAACTGAAGAAAATGAATAAACGTAGTGATTTTCGAACTCACCATATAGACAATAGTTATCAGGACCTAATAAGAAGGAAAATTTATTGTCTTTATCAAAACGAAGTTGTTCCAAGTAGTAATGAAATCACACAGATTACGCACTTGAAGGTTTAATTACCTTCAAGAAATTAAAAGATATAGATTAGACAACAGATCCACACACGACTAAAAACTGTCAGACGAAAGCACCTTCAAATAAACGAAAACGCATCATCAAAATACACGCTGGGTCAGAAGACGCATTTGTCCCAAACTGCTTGCTGTTGTCTGCAAAGAATATTAAGGAGTCCAGCTTGGATTATCATGAGGATACAAATGCCCAACTTTGTTAATATCATGGATAACGCAAGTTACTACAGCCGCCTGCTACGCAAAGCACCAGAGTCATTAAGTACAAAAACTGACATCCAGGAATATTTCTAGGCAATTAAAAAGGCGTATGTATGCGATAATTTGATTGAACAGCCTGAGTATACTTTTTTACCTTTTACTCCGTATCATTGCATGTTTAATCTCATAGAGCATTTGTAAAAAAATGTTAAAAGTTAAATGTTAAATGTTAAAAGTCCTAGTGTTATTAATTTGATATACTCAAAAAAATGTATACACACTGTGAACTTCCATAGAAAATTTATTTACCGTTCTACAAAGTTAAATTTCAGGAAAACAGAAAGCTGAAAGTCCAATGTAAATGAAACATAAATAACAAATGTTGATACTGTTCAAATTGGTGACCTGCAGCATCAATACAATTCTGGGTACGAGTCACCACTGATTCTGTACATCGTATCAAAACGTCCAATGAGATTTCTCTACACACTGCTTGAATCTCATTCCATAGAATGTCTAGGTCACGTGGTTTACGTTTGTACACCTCATCTTTTACTGTGTCCCACAAGAAGAAATCCAGTGGTGTAAGGTCTGGAGAGCGTGCTGGAAACTCGATTGGCCCCCTGCGTCCTATCCACCGGCCCGACAAATTTTCATCCAGGTAAGCTCGTACGTCCCTGTGATAGTGCGGCGGAGCACCATCTTGTTGAAAATAAAAATCATCATTACCGTATAATGCACGAATGGCAGGAAATATGCAGTCAGCAAGCATTGTTAGGTAATTAATTCCAGTTACAGTGCCTTCAAATCGAAAAGGTCCAATGAGTCCCCTTGAAGACAAACCGCACCACACATTTACACCAGGCAAATTTACAGCTTTTTCAATTGTAATGTGAGGATTTTCTTCACCCCAGTAAACACAATTGTGCCTATTGACAGTTCCATTAAGTTTGAATTGGGCTTCATCCGACCAAATGATGCTACTCATAAATCCCGGTTCACGTATCACCATCTCCTGAATCCATTCACAAAATTGCAACCTTCGATCTGGATCGTCGTCATTTAGCTGTTGCACCAGCCTTGGAATGTAAACACGATACTTGCCTCTCTTCAGAATGCGTAGCACGCTGCTAGCACTTACATCACTTTCACGTGCCCCTTGCCTTGAAGATTTGTTAGGAGAGCGTTGAAACAGTTCCAAGACTGCCGTTGATGACTCATCACTTGTAGCTGTTCGAGGCCGACCTGAATGACCTTTATGCACATCACACACTGTTCCATGAACTTCGAATTTGTCTCGTATGCGTGTAATTGTTAATCTTGAAGGTGGTTCTGTATCATACTCCCTTCTCCACTGTCTTTGAACTTCATTTACATTCTCAAACTTCCAGTACCACTTAATAACCTGCTTACGTTCTTCAAAACTCAAACGTACGTTCCCCATGTTGATATTACAAATTTCAACTGATAATATAACATAGAGGGACGATTATGCTGGCACCTGGCGAAGAAATATACCATTAGCCTTGTAGAGCGGGAAAACTACAATAGTTTAAAGTGTGTATACATTTTTTTGAAGCACCCTGTATAATGAAATTAATAACATATCAATTGAGAGCTGGAAAAATTCAGTATAACACATTATAAAAATTGGGGACTTACATTTTTATAGAAAACAACATAAATCCTATTATAATTAATCTCAGTAATGACTCTGATAGTGAAACAGAATCAGATTTAGACATTTGAAATAAAAATATAATTATGAAGATTGAGACAGGCTATACCTAATATCATTGGTCAATATTGCTGCCGGGTTGCTTCCTTGTTCTCTTCAGAACACTGTAATCAGAATAGCGGCTAGTTAACTCTATCCAAAATCATTCAAGTGTCAAGTTGGTCATGATGGATGTGACTGAAGTTAGATATGGATATTTGCGAATATTACCGTTCGTTATTTACCTTAATTAAAAAACCGTATTCCTGTAGAAATGCCGGGAAATCAACCACGGAAATATTGTAAGGGAACTCTCAAAAACCATATTCAATGTTGCTATTCAGAAAATAACCCCTTTTCCATCCGCGTCATCCCAAATAATAATTTAATTACTATTCGCAATCTCGAAAAAATCTGACGTTGTCCCATATGTTCAACTAGATCCTTGAGGAGCCACTTCGGAGAGCTTCAAAATGATGGATTGGTCAACTGCCCTGAAACCGCCGGAAAGACATAAAACCACCCCAAAAATAAAATGCCGTAAAATTCGTTTCATTTATTTCGGAATCTCAAAAAAATCTGACTATATCGAATTAGATCATTGAAGAGCCACTTAGGAGAGCTTTAAAATGATGTATTGCTCAACCTCCTTGAAACGGTAGTGAAGATATAAAACTACTCCTAATAATGAAATAACCAAATATTCTTTTTATTTATTTCACAATCTCAAAAAAATCTGACGTCCCAGATATTCAACCAGACCATTGGACAGACCCTTAGCAGAGCTTCAAAATGATGCATTACTTAACTATCTCGAAACGGTCAGGAAGATATAAAACTACCACCAATAATGAGTTAACCTAACATTCGCCATTATCAAAGAAGAGATTTGGTTAATAACAATTTCATATTATGTTTCATTATAAAATATTTCCAGTATAGGAAACGATAATATTCGACAGGGGACTAAATTCTGTACTTGATACACTGTACTGATACCCATTTAAAGAAAAAATCTTTGAATCGTTTCCGGATTAGGAGCAATAGTTATCATGCTGGTTGTAATTTTTTTTTCAAATTATTCAAAAACAAAAAGAGACAATTAACTTAAAATTATCTATAGCAATAAAACATGATAAAATATATAGGGTGTGCAATTTAACGTTTTAAATATGACAACCTTTTGAAAACGAATTCTTTGGTATATCATTATTGGGGGTAGTTTTATATCTTCTCGAAGGTTTCAAGGTGCTTGAGTAATACATCGTTTTGAAGCTCTCGTAAGTGGCTCTTAAATGGTCTAATTCAATATCTGGGACAATGTCAGGTTTTTTTGAGATTGCGAAATAAATAAAACGAATATTTGGTTATTTAATTATTGGGGGTAGTTTTTTTTATCTTCCCGGTCTCGAGGTCGTTGAGTAGTACATCATTTGGAAGCTCTACTTAGGGGCTCTTCAATGGTCTAATTGAATATCTGGGACAACGTCTGATTTTTTTGCGAATGTGAAATAAATATATCAAATTTTTGGGTATTTCATAATTGAGGGTAGTTTTATATCTTCCCGACGGTTTCAGGTGGTATGAGTAAAACATCGTTTTGAAGCTCTGCTATGTGGCTCTTTAATAGTCTAATTCAATATCTGGGACAACGTCAAGGTTTATCGTTTTTTATTTATTTTACAGCATTTCATTATAGGGGGTGGTCTGGTTGAACATCTGGGACAACGTCAAATTTTTTCGAGATTGCAAAATTTTAATTAAATTATTATTTGGGATGATGCGAACGGAAAAGGGGCTATTTTCTGTATAGCAACATTGAATATAGTTTTTGGGAGTTCCCTTACAATACTTCCGTGCTTACTTTCCCGGCATTTCCACAGGAATACGTTTTTTAAGTAATAACGAACTGGTCCACTGTAATATTCGCAAATCCGTGTCCAAATCCAAATCTAACTTCAGTCACTTTCATGCTGGCATAATATTTTTATTTTATTTAAGTAATTGCTCTCTTAGACTCTTGCTTCCGATAAATCGCTAAATACGAATTCAGTTTCCACGGTCAATAATCCGAGGTATACAAATACGGGCATTACATTCAAATTTATGGATACGGGCATCTTTACCGAAAGATATTTCACTGCTACATTGTGCGTATGGGAATTACAAACGAGCATGTTTGGTGCATCCCCCGAGATACCGATTCGTGCGCAAAAATGCGCTTTATTGGAGTTTCGGTAGAGTTACTCGCTTGGAGTTTTTTTTTGACGTCCGAAATGGCGAATAAATTTTACTCGCCGTTTTTTACTTTATCCCACCGAGGAACAACTGACATAATTTTTCTTTTGCCATCGTGAATTTTTGAAAGTTCGCGCTTCGCGGGCGGTACATTTTTTGATTTTTTTTTCACATTTTATACAAAAGATACCGTTGTAGAGCTACACGGTTTCGTTAAAAATAAGCGAAGCGCAACAATTTTTGCAAAATCGAATAAATTGGAAACTGAGCTTTCCGAAGGGGATATCGCGTTGTTGCACAGTTTCGAATTTTAAATAAAATTGAAATGTTACGCTCGTAAAATCAATTTCGGATGTCGAGAGAGAAATCCTTTTTCGTCTGTCGCACCGACGTATACAGGACAACTTGAAGCTGAAACTGAAACTGCTTAAGTATTTCTGTTTGTAAATGTATGTGTATTCTTTTCCCCGTGGATTTTTTAAAATATCCCATTTCGAACAGGCCACATATACATAGAAAAATGTAATTCCCAAACGGTATCTAGACTGCAACAGTGGTCCCTTTTCAAGCAACCTCCGATTGCTATAATTTAGAAAAATTATTAATATAGTGTGAGAAAACTGACCAAGCTTTTTCGAACATTTTTGCAGTCGGAAATGTTCATTAAGGTATGCAGCAAATTGTTTGCAACTAGTGCTAAGCAGTGCCTTCTTCAGATAAGAAACCATATACAGGGTTATTCACGGTGAGTGTCCTATTAGATGTAAGCGAGTATGAGCTACCTATGTAATATATTTTTGGCCATGCTGTGCTGCCAGATATACTCGTAACGTTTATCAACTTTCGTTTTTTAAATGAAACACATTGCATTACATTTTTGTATTCTGCGAAACATTCAAGAAACTGTTTTATGTAACATGTACCATCTTAAATATCGTAAACATTTTCGGAGATAAAAAATGCTTACTAAGAAATGTGGCAACACCGCATGGCCAAAAATAATAGGTATGGTCTGTTCATAGATATAAGAAAGTGACCAAATGCTTTGAATGGGATTATCCCAGGGTGGTTATTAACATACAATGCAACAAGATTATTATCTAAAGTTTCGGAATTTAAATTCAGGTAAAATTGTGGTCCGTAATAGAAAATAATTTTATACCTACCTGTGTTTAATATTCATTGGTTTGATATACTACTTAGTTTAAGTTTATTAGCAATCATTCTTATTTCGTGTGTAATAAAGCGTGTGTTGGATAGTGAGCGAATTATGCAAAATATGTGCGAGCCTAGTGTATCTCAGGAGATGCTCCCGCCCAAATGTAGATAACACTATTCTATTGAGACTAAGGAAGTAATAAACAATGTTTATTTGACTTTCATTGAACGTGGTGTCAGTAACCAAGCATCTTTAGAAGAAACGGCCACATTGACGAAAATTCCAACATCAACTGTATGGAAAATTGTGAATAATCCCATTTCAGCGAGGAAAAAAAGAAGTGAGTGTAGATGAAAGTGATCAATATATAATACGGCCTAAAATTTACCAGTTATACGAGGAACAAAGCGTGCCTACATTAGATATATTAATTAGGAGACTCGAAAAAGACGAATCCGGTGTTAAATTTGGCAGAACTACCTTATGGAAGTGTATTCAACACATAGGTTTTAGATTTAAAATAATTGACAAAAAGCAAGTTTTAACGGAATCTTTTAAAATTCGGAAATGGCGACTGAAATATCTAGAAAATATTAGGATTCTTGGATAAAACCTGGTTCCACACTTATGATACCCCGGAAAAGGGTTGGGTTGACTCAACTGATAAGTGTAAAACAAACGCGCCATCAAAAAGAGGTAAAAGAATAACTATTGTGCATGCTGGCTCTAAAGAGCTTGAACCTACAAAAGCAATACGTCTCTGATAATTATGCAAAAAAATCTACGGCATACAGTTTTAAGTCTTCCACCTTACCACTCTATATTTAATCCCATTGAACATGTTTGGCACCAACTAAATCTGCCATTCGTCATAACAATGTTTTCCCCGTGTTAACTCCAATGTCCTCAAACTTATAGAACCCGAAGTTTTTAACATCCCTCCACATAGTTGGGCAAATTCTGTTAAACGTATAGAAAAAGCAGAACAACCGTATATCCAGATTGCAAATAATATAGAACAAATAATAATTAGAACAGGCGATGATAGCGATAGTGATACTGATATATTATGTGAATAATTTGAATTAATTTAAGTAGATAATAAAAATTATTTGTAATTTTATTTTAGATATATACATAAATACATACATAAATAAATAAATATTGTTTAGTATCTTTCCTAACAAATCCCCAAATAATTAAATTCTAAGCAAAAAGCTTGACCGGGTCTTTCCTTAATTCGTATCAGTTAGTCACTTTCTTATATCTATGAACAGACTTTACATAAGTAACCAACATTTCAGGTTTTTACCGTAAGTCATTCTTCATATACGTCTAATAGGACACTCACCATGAATTACCCTGTAGTGTCTTAGTACGGCTGATTTTTTATTATATATCAATGACATAGGTAGATTACACAACACATGGACTTGTTCTTATGTGCGTAGATGACACATCCATTGCAAATGCTGATCATGACCTTAAAAAAAAACTTCTCTTGATAATTCTCTTATTATGATTTTGTCGAAAACAGTTTCAGTGGAATTTAAAAGCAAACAGTGTAAACCATTGGGAATGCGCGTATTGTTTGAGAATGTTCCCCTTTTTGTAGCTAAAAAGCAACTGACTCGAGTATTATAAGAAATAAGAACAACCTTAGTATAATAAGTATAATTAAAACCCATGTCGTTATCTTCATCGAAATTTTTTTAATTTGTTAATTTTTATTTGTACAAAAGAGAAAAAGATATAAAATTATATATACTATTAGATAATGTCTAGAGTAATAATAGGCATATAGACGTAATACATAACATATGAAAACAAACAGGAATGAAAATAAAAAAAAAGGAAGATACCGAACACAACCAAACAGTGGCCACCATCAAGAGTCGGGTAATCAGGTAATATCTTTTATCTGTTTGTATTCCTCTACAGAGTAAAAACAATGCTCTAAAAAAATATTTTATTTTGGTTTTAAAATTTTTCAATAGCAAGTTTGTGACTTAATTTGGAATTGTATAAACTTAGGTCAAGAGATTTTTTCATTCTTTTAATGCATTTAAACTTCCTAGATCGATGCAAATTTGAGGAGGAAGTGGGGCATTTATGATTATCTGAGTGAACTGAAAACATATTTTTTGAGTTATGAATTTCTAATAACTTGTGATACATGTATACTGATGGCAGTGGCAAAATGCCAAGAATTCTGAAACAGCGGTTGACAATGGTCTCTGCGTTCTATATAATTCTGACAGTTTTGTTAAGCATAGAAAAATTTTTTATGGAATCTATTGAGTTTCCCCACAGTATAACAGCATATGAGAAAATTGAATGAAAAAGAACTGGAGATTAGATAATATCCTTTAAATTAAATTAAATTAAATTTTTCAACCGTCGTAACAAAAAGTTGACACTTGAGATTCGCTTTACTAAATAAGTAATAACTTACTTACTAAATAAGTAATAAGTCTAAATAAATCTTTCCAAGACAGCCTATCATTCAGGACCACACATAACAGCTTCACAGATCTACCATCCGAAATATTTACATTTGTTGAAAACAATAACGAGTGAGTTTTATTCTCATTCAATTTTTGGCGATTCGCTGTAAACCACATATTGGCATGTTCATTCGCCAACTATGATTCCCCTTTAAGAGTTTTTACATTTATGGTCAAAGAGATCATTAATATAAACTAATAACAATAATGGACCCATAAACACAACACAAACAATAATGAACCCTGAAGAACTTCGTGCATTACATTTCGTAAACTTGACATTCTATTGCTACAAAAAACTACTTGCTTTCTATTAGGGAGATAAGACATACATACATCCATAATTTTTTTCTAAAACTATTGCGTTAATTGATACGGGTCGGTAATTATTAATGTCAGACATTTCACTTTTCTTATAGATTGGCACAACTTTAGACACTTTAAAAACCTCCGGATATATTCCAGTGAGGAAACACCAAGTGTAAAGCTTGTGAATTATTCAAAGACATTCTGACCTTGTCTACCTCAAGTGAAGAAACCATGGAAATTTGAATGAGCATTTAGATTTAATCAAGTTACGTATCAACTCAGTAAAAAATATGTTGAGTTCGTCCGGGGATAAATATTTCGTGCTATACCTCTCGGTATAATTAATTGCCAAGAATCTTTGCTCTTATTTTTAGATAACTGTAAATAGTTTGTATAAGTCAGTTTTCTAGTATTTTTTATTTCGTTTTGATACTCCCTTTTGTATTTTTCATTTATTGAAAAGTCATCTGGATTCTTTGAGACCGTCATTGAATCAGTGAACTGAAGATTTAGGTTCGAATGTCTTGTTAATCAAAGGAAAACACAGCAACGCCTGTTCCCCAAGCCTAATGCCAAATCATTAACGTTGATGCAAATGGTATTATAATTTAATGTAATTGATGATTCAATATACCTATTAAATTTTTCATATTTTTTTCTAGAGAATTTCAAATCATGATTCTTAGAGTCAATATGAACAGTCTGGGCCCTATGAACAGACAGACAAGGATTGGTTACCTTAGTGTAAAATTTGACTATATTAGCCACTCTGGTGGAATTAGCGATAGAAAATCTTCCAATATAGAGCTAGAAATTTTAAACTAAGTATTAAAATCACTCAAAACACCCAAAGAGTGCAGCACCTTACAACTTTTAAAAAAGAAGTGAAGATGCTAATGTTGAGCGATACAGAGGAATTTAAAATGTACTTTGTACTTTTTAATTTGTTTATAATGGTCTTTTGTTGGTTTGTTGTCATTTACAATTAAGATATTTTAACACTCTTTAGTTTTGACCCGATTTATCTACCTTAATACACCCGAAAAGATTATTAATAAAATTAATAAATGCAATGTGCAGGCATGAAAATATCGTCGTCAATATAAGACAGATATTATTATAAATTGCTGTGTGCACCTTCTGTGTTTCTGGTGACGTTTTTTTGTAAATATATAAAGGGTGGTGCACAGAAAACGATTGCATAACACTTTTTTATTTTTAAGACAATTTTGTGCTCGAGTTCGTACATTGACGACTTCTTGTGAAAGTGGCGCGGAATCGTTTATTCTGCTAGTCTCACCACGAGACCTACAAGAAACACCTCTGCATATACAAGTTGCCTTATGTGTGAAGTGCAAGCTAAGAAACCCACTATAAAGAAACTGTCATTCGTTAACAGTACCAAAACGATTTTAAGAATGGATTTTAACAGACCATGAGGAAAGGCAACACTTGGCTGACGTTACCATGCATCGTGGAAAATTGCACTATTATTGCTTCTTATTGCTTCCTTGTACCAAATTTATATTGAAAAAAAAAGCAAAACCTGGCGAAATTAAACAGAATTTAGTCCGGTTATTGAACTTTTGAATCCTCTGAAATTGACCTCGGATCCCCTCAATTAATGGAATACAGGGGATGAAGCTTGTAAAATGTTTTGAAATGTTAAATTCTAGTAATTTTACTATTTACAAGTCTTCTGGATTCCTCTTCAGTCGGTTGTTGATAAATTGACCTTTCTTGCTACAACCAACGCAGAAAGAATCCAGAAGATTTGTGAATAATATTATAATAGTCTGTGGAAGTTTCTTCGAAAAAATCTCCTAATTTTTAACGATTAACGATTTATTAATTGCAATTAATTAATTGAATTATTTCCATCTGGACATTTGGACATTCAAATAGCAAAAAAGAATTGTAGTTTTCTATAAAATAATGCTTCCTATTCTGGGAGAAAAACAGTTCTCTTCTTTGTGTAATAAGTGTATGTGTATTTTTGAAATTGTAGGGTCGAAATTACAATAGAAAGCAACAGCTACAATATTAATAACTAACCAACTAACCAAAACTTTTTCTAGAAAATAATCCGTCCTATATATTTTTTCCGGTATTACCCATCCAAGGTAACTAAAACTCTTATTTATTTATCTCGACAGTTCTCCAAAATATCTACAAAAAACTGTATCTTGATAACGAAGAGGTTGTGGAGTCTAGATCTTTTATAGGATTACTTGGTTAATACATTATATTTAAATTTTAAAAGAAAAGAATTCTCACAATATAACATTTTCAACTTTTTTTCTTGTAATAGATGGATGTGGGACGCCCTGTTTAAGCAGGTATCGAATTTTTCCTCCGTCTTCTAATATTACCGCAATTTTCCTTCGTCCCCTGTATTTTTGCGCTTAATCAACTCCCTTGTTTCACTCCCAGACCGAAATCGTTTTTTATTGCCGGCCACTGAGGTTCGTGCTGACAATGCTTTTGGTTAGCGTTCTCTTGCTTGATTAGTTCTCTAATGGCAGCAGATTTTCTGCGCATGAAAGGATAAATTGCACTTCATTTATATTTTTAGGTTTTGGTTTATATCCGACCTTTTTCGGGGGTTTCATTTCCTTTTTTACTGTGTTCTCTGATTAGATTATTGGTTTTATGGTTGTGGTTACACATTTAGTTAGTGGTAAATTGGTATAACTCTATATAATAACAATTCAAACCTTTTAGTTTCTAGATTAAAATAGCTTTTTGCGAGTTGGTACTTGTTTATTGTACACTAAGTGGCTCACTTCTCCTTTAACATCGCCAAAATCATATGGCATCTGTGCAGACTGCCTTCCTTTTCAAAAAAATTTTTTTTCATCACAACATCGAACCTTCCCACGAAGCTCCACTTCAAAAAAATGCTCAGATGATCTGCATAAGAAAATTAAATTCCGATGTTACTCTCATAATTTAGGTACCAAAACCATTTAACATATTTGAAAAGGCTATAATTCCCATTAATAATTTTTGTATTTGTAACCGGTTTACTTCATTTTTTGTTATTTTCTATTTTACATTAAATAATCTTCTTTTAATTTTGTTATTTCAGTTTCTTTATCTCTCGATCATTATCTGGCCTATTTTCGAAAGACATTTATTATTAAACGAATTATTTTATTAAACGGATTATTTGCCTCCTAAAGTTATTCTACTAGTAGTTGAAATATTAATGGTTAATTGGTTTTTCTACCTCGCCTTTTGCATTTCT
This sequence comes from Cylas formicarius, assembly GCF_029955315.1. Classification (NCBI taxonomy): domain Eukaryota; kingdom Metazoa; phylum Arthropoda; class Insecta; order Coleoptera; family Brentidae; genus Cylas; species Cylas formicarius. Next base: position 14,018,557 of record NW_026844326.1, on the reverse strand, counting down.
ATTTTACAATAAAGTTATTATTATTATTATTATTTTCGTGTTAACTAAATCATATATGGTCTATTATTATTATTATTATTATTATTATTATTATTATTATTATTTTGAAGTTATGTGAAGAAAACTTGTCTCAATTTATTGAAGTTTTTTTAAATCAATAATTTATTGCGCCGATTCAATTCAGTAAACAACGAATACTCCACTACAAACATTTTTTTAAATAATCGGTATGGACTAAAGCTCTATTTTTTGCTCCCTCTGATGCTAAAAAGTTCTAACAACGTGATGATTGTTTTTGTTTCAAATGGAACGAAAATGTTTGGAAATTTTAATATTGGTGAAATAAATTTTAACTCTTTCAAGGGTATGAAGGCCACACAATTTTTTGAAAGTGGTATCTTGATCTTACTGAGTAAATAGCAATAATAACAAATAATTACAAAAAACTGTATCTTTTTCTAATTCTTACAGTGACACTAAAATTATTATCTACTTATCGCATATCGCTTCTTGCGTCATTAAATTTTAAAGCCTTATCCCATTTATATCAGTAGACTTCCGAAACTTCGAAAATTAAGCAGTTTTAATCCGGGTTTTCCACTAATATACTGTTGAACAAGTTAAACTGCCATCGCAATAAAAGTTATTAGTTTCGGACCGTTGCCATTTTCCGACTTTGATAATGAAGTTGCCGCTTAAATCATTAAAAGTTTTCGCTTGTTTTCTCTAGATGACTTAAGACTAAAAGTTAAATTATAAACGCCTCCGCCAAACTGTCAAAATCACTGATTACAAGTGATTTCGCAACTTTCGTAACAGTCATAACTTAAAACTTATGAATAGGCTCCGTTACACTAAGGAGTAGAAATATTCTTGTAATTTTACCTATTCGGATATTTGTTCCACAGCATATGGGTATAACCAGAGGAGAAGAACTGATCTCCAACTGCACAATTGGACAATTTTTAAGAAAAAAAAAAGTGAGAGCAGCACATCGGGCACTTATTTATTATAAACAGGGTTGGCACAATAAAAGCAAACCTGCAATTGTCAGGGAAATTTTATGCAAAAGAGAATTAAAGTGCCAAAAGTTAGCAGCACTTTTTACAATTAATTTTGCTCAAGGAAATTAAGAAAATCTAAAATTTTCTTTATTTGGCTTTGGTCAGTTTGTTCGGTATCAACGCGGCTAAAAAATAATTTAAATGTTTTATTACCATGTGATACATTTTGCAATATATAACTTAGAGGGAATCACTACCTTGTCGCTGGTAAGGGGGCTCAGTAACCCACATCCAGGAAGCAATGCCGGCGGTAGCGTAGTTACCGGTAGGGCTACCCAGCGTCTGTCCTAGAATGGGCAGCTGCACAGCGTTTGGTCACCATGTTAGGTGCGGTTAATGAGGCACCCGAAAATCTACTGGCCGACCAAAGACAGTAAGAACACCGGAAAATGTGAATGCAGTAAGAGTTTCCGTACAAGTCTCCAAGGCGTTCAGCTCGTAAGCATGCAGCTGCTTTGGGAATTCTCGATAGAAGAACAATGGTTTTTGGGATCACCAAAGATAATGTCAATAAGCAGATAACTCCCAATGGGCAAATTTTTCAAAATGTTAAGAGCTTAGAAGTCAAATAAAGAGCCACCTAGACCACTCAAAAAAGATCAGAAAAAGAATTGAGATCGTAACATGCGTAACTTGTTATACCAACTCGAGCTGTCCACACCAATTCCACTGAGAAGAGTGAAATGCTGCATATGCCCTTTGCTTATGTACGCATGCGAAACATGGACGTTAAAACAAGAAGACATGAAAAAACTTAACGCAGTTGAACTTTGGATGTACAGAAGAATGCTTCGAATCAGCTGGACGTCTAGGACAACCAATGAAGAATTTCTAACAAAAATGAACACCCGCTCCCCTTTGAGAAACTTTCTACCTTGGACACATAATGCGGCATGAACAATTGCAGCCAATCATGGAAGGCAAAATTGAGGCAGAAAGAAGAAATCTTGACTTAGAAACATCAAAGCCCAGTCTTTAATGGTAACACACTACTTCATGAAGAGAAGACTTTGTCATATTGGTCGATAACCTCGGGAGAGAAGGGACATAGGAGGATAATTGTTAAAAATTAAAGATACATGTTTTTCGTAGACTTTTTATGGAATCTGCGGAACTGATTTTAAATTAAATACAAATAAAGGGTTTAGTACGATAGGTATAGGTATTATTTAAATGAAAGAATAATAAAAAAATAAAGAACCTACACTATACATTTTTTGGTAATTTGAATTTTTGTTTTTTAAACAAGATGGTTGTATAAAAAAAACGACTACATCGAATTTCCAATGTTTTATATATAGCGTGCCCTAGGCATAGTCTAATTTTTTTTTCATATTTGGATTCCCTTACATATATTTTTTAAATATTTTGTTATCTTCTATATAGAGATAAAAAAGATGTAATTTGCCGTATTCCTGAATCTTGGTTCGTTGGTCTATCGTTCGCCAAAGTGGCACCCCGAAGCAATTCCTCTAAATCCCAAACAACCATTAAGTAATACATTACGGCGATCGCGACGTTTTTCCTAAATCTCTGCCCCCGATAAGAAACCGCTCTAAATACGAAACGATTGCGCACAAGAAGATATAAAAAAGTAAGAGAACGCGAGAGTGATAAAAGCGGATAACGATCCAACCTAACGACGATATTAGCCGAGGACCTTTCGGTGAATGTTGGAGCAATGGTATCAGATTTCAGCGCTAAGTGGTCTCTGGTATTGGGTGGTTACAATGTTGCCAAATGTTCCTGCATTCTAGCTAAAGACAGAACTGTTTCCAGCCATTTCAGCGCGGATACATGGTGTTGGTTGACTTTTAATCTGGTTTTTGGTTTCGGTTACTCAGGCCGTTTTCATTCTCAAGAAAATATTTATTATTATATGACATATTTAGTAAGCATACCATTGAGTTGTGGTAGGGTAAGTATTCCAAAAAAAGGGGACTGCTTAATGACATTGAAAGTTGCATAACAAGTTTAAAACCATGAATTTACAAATCGTAACCTACTTCCACTTTCCGCTGGCAACCCCGCTGCGAAAAAGTTTCGTCAGGTGGTAATTTCACATCTCGTCCCCTATGTTGTTGATGTTAAACTTAAGCCAGTGTAATTTAAGGGTATTTGTGTTACATTAGCCTTCTCGGCCCTACTCAAGAACGAGTTTAATGTGTCAAGTTAATAATTCGCTCGAAGAAGAAGACGAAGTAATGAATAATATAAAAAATAATACAATATATGATAAATGATATCCCGAATGTGTCAAAACTACCCTTTTGCAGATGATGTTTCTTAACTAGTATAGCTGGACACTTTATGAAATTTTACCCAACAAGCTGGTGAAAGTGTTAATTAAAATGCGGTGTACCCAGAACAAAGTGTGTAGTGAATGACAATAGCAACTAAAAGCTGTTCCTTAAATTTGAATTAGTGTCTCTCCTTAGCTTGTAAGTTAAGTGGAAATAAATAAGTGAATCATTGAATGAGAAGTATATATGCGGATTTACAAAAAATATATTTAATTGGGACATTGTTTTATTACTATTCATTGGATTAATTTATGACCTAATTTTATCCTATTTTAGTAGCAAAATTTTGATCTGGCCAAACATATTTTGCTAGGCTTTGGTTTCTTTCTTTGGTTCTTTAGTTATAATTTATTATTATATTTATAAAAAAATATTAAAATCCGTCAGAAAAAATAAAATATACAGGCATCGAACATCGAAATTATCGTAAGGTACATCGAGCTATTGTGCAGAACAACTTATTTTTTCGATAAATTCAGTAGAACAACATTATTATTGTCTGGTATTGTGGTAATACAAGAATTCGAATCTGTTTTTTTTTCTTTTTTTTCGTTTAAAGTGATAATGAACTAGCTGTATTCTTATCAAGTTTTTTCTTTGTAAACTTGATTTACTTTTACCAAAGAAACCAGAGCAATATATAAGATACAATAAAAAGTGTTTGGGATATTTTATAAAATTTAAAATTATTGATAGGACAGTAGCAATTACACCACCTGGTGGTATTTATTTACTTATAAGAACACAGCGAACGCCAACGTTATCTTGGTTTAATTCAAAGTCTCTAGCTATATGACTACCCAGGTACATCTAACTTTCGTAATAAGGGAAAAAAGAGGAATTTTAGTAAAATCATTAATTGTTGGTAGTTTTCTTTCATTTTGACCATTGTGCTAAAAACAACTTTCAAGTTTCGTACAGTTTTAAATCTTCTTTAAACGACTAATGGCGAATTGTTCAATTTCGCTAAGAGGATCATCCCAATTATTTTTCCGCAACATACTTGGCCTTGATATATTCGAAAGGGCTTAGCATCGTAAAACATAACTCTCGCAATCACAGTTCGCCATGATTAACAAAGTCTAGCTGCCGCTCGACGCTGCCATCTACTTTACAGTCAAACAAAGTTTCGGTCGCGTGGACTAATAATTACTTCGGTTCACCTGCGCCGTTTCCTAAGTCGAATCAGCTACATTCGTTTCGTGGGGTCTAAAAAGCTCCGAGGGCAAAGTTTCGAGGCATGGAACACGCTGAAGTGAAAGGCGACAGGCAAATTTTACCATAGATGTTCATGATGACTTGAGTAAACTTTAACGTAGTCTATCGAAGATTACTGTAGAAACTGTAAGTAGTTGCTTCGATTATTTGAGAAGTTTCTTGAGTCTATTAGTGTGCTTTACTTTTGCTTGGCATAAGTATAAGAACAAAGTATAGAAAAAGAAAAGAGATAACTGTCGAGTTTCTTAGCCCGTAGAAAATCGCATTCATATTTTGTTCTGTAAGTGTGCTATAAGAACTTATTTACTTCATTGTTAGTTAATGCTCCAAAGGATGTCACGAAAGGATGGCTTTGGCAAAAATAGCGGCATAGTCCATGCATAAATGCAGTTTGTGCAATTGCAATCTGCTCAAGTATGTAAGAAGCTGAATGAATTAAAGGTATGAATGCAAGACTGTAAGAAACAGCTAAGAGAGCCCACCAGTATTAGTCAACCTGGAATAAGGTAATCCCGACATAGATACCAGGGTCTGCTGACTGGATGGGGGAGAGAAAACCAACCTTCTAACAAGGGAGGAGAAAGAAAAATTGCAAATAAATCCACAGCCGATATTGGTTATTGGTCCCAACAGTCGACAAGGAATGGAATCACGGCAAAGAAAACTCGACCATTGATATTGGTATTATTGGTATTGGCATCGCCGTGGAGAAGATTGCCTAGAGGTTGAAGAAACAGTATAGTATATATTGTGCAGTAGAAAGTGGTGGAAAGAATGAAGTGGAAGTGGAAGAGAGAATGAAGACCGAATGGGGTGGTGAGTATGCACGAATGTGCCTGAGAAAGAAGAAATATATAACACAAATAAATAACACATTAGCGACCTGTTGGTACTTCTGACTCCCAATTTCATTTAGATTTGGTTGATTTTTGATATGATTCCAGTATGTGCATGGATAGATCATTCTTATATCTCGGTAGATATTCATTTGTTGAATAGCAGTCCCGACGTAAAAAGATCTCTTTCTATGTGTAGAAATAGGCATATCTTCCGCATACAATAATCCTAATCCTATAACGGCTTGGTATATGGTTTTTATCTTTGAGTCACTACATCTGTTGGTGGTATGTGCCGAAACGCATCAAAGGACTCAATAGGTTTCGTCCTCTACTGTTCATACGTATCTTAACTAAATGGAATATAACAAGTTAATGATTGGATTAATTCATATTTAACAATAAAAGTATAAGAAGTAGTGAACCAATTGTTTTTACAATTTGCAGAGTGCTGAAAACTTTACTCAAACATTCTGGGATTTTGGCTCTAGAATGGCGAGAACGTTCTCCATCGACGCGTAGCTCTCTTTCAGGATCGGTTTCTATCCTAAATTAGTAGATAAATTGAATTACACCGCTTTGCAGATAAATCCAACGCGATACCAGGAATAAATTTACTCGGGCCTAACGATAACAAAGGTGGAAGTTCGTGTTATGCGCAACTACTTGTCTATAACTCTAAGACTAATTTCGCTTGAAGCGGAATATAATTTATTTACCTTGCCATCGCGACATCTACTTTACCGAATGGTGAATCCAATTTAGAGCCTGGCGTTCGCTTATTTTACGCTAGGGAAGGGGCACGATCCTCTTAAGTGCACCGTCAATGTTGATTTGGATGTGTGCGAGTACAAAAAAAGATAGCCTATATTAATAACGTGGTGGTAATCCTCATACATGGATTTTCAACGGGGAACGCTAATTTTTCATTTGAAAAAAAAGTTTTCTTTCCATTTCAAATTATAGTTATAGTTGAATATGCTATATTGGCAATAGTTGCAGCTGTGTGAATGAGAATCCACTTTTTTGGCAATAAAAGTGTTCATGCAGTTGCATTATATTGCGTGTGTTTGATGGATCCGCTTCATAAACTTACTACAGCGTTAATGCCTGTATTGCAAAACGATGTAGTAGTGGTTTTCCATTTTTCGGTACTTGCAGAAGCGTGAAAAAGTCCTAAATTGCCGGACGGCTCTCGTTGATGTAACTATCTACCACAACAAAAGCGGAGCTGTGATTATAAAAATTGGCAACATTGTGTTTTGTGTTCCAATCGTACTTAATCAGATAGCAAAAAATTTGAGTATTTCATATAACTGAAGCAGTTTCTTCGCGCAAGGATAAGATAAATTTGATGAAATCTCAATCTGCGATCATCAGTCTGCCAAAACGGACCAATCAGTCGTTGCTACAACAGAGTTAGATATAATTAAAAACTTTAACAGAACAATCGAAAATCAATCAAAGGCGGACTGCTAATTGGATGTCAAAATCAAGAGAAAAATGAGAAAATCAAAACATTATCTTAATCTTAAATCAGTGGGCTACCACCTAGACTATGAGTAGTGATGGAGAGAGTTATTCAGAAGCTGTTTCAACCAAAACTGTTTGAGGCTAGAAAAACAGGCTGAAGCAAAGCGAACAAAACATTTACAGAGAGTGAGGCAACTTTATACATTATTCTGTAAACTTTGCTATACTAAATTTTAAGTGTGGAAAATGTATTATGCAGATGTCAGTGTGTGTTGAAGTCTCGTTTGGACGTTAAGTCATCTCAAAAGACCTCGTCGATCAACAACATGAATGTCTATAGTCTGTTACTTACTGTCTTTAATTCTGCAGCATCAATATTAAATTTTGCAACTTTTTGCTGGCATGGACTGATGTGTAATCAGCAATAGATATATAGAACAAATTAGTCTATGGACACGTGTAATGGCAAACCTTGGGTCACTTCAGCTCTGATATCATTATTTTTTTCTCTTTTTAGCCGGTTGGACTCGGAGATCGTTTCCTTCTCCCCCAAATAAATTTCATCAACCGTTATTGCATTGATATTCGCGTAAAACCCTTGTACGGGACTTTTATCTGGTTTCGAAATATTGCCTTCCTTTGTTATCAAAGGAGTGTTTTTTCCTCTCACTCGTGTGATGGGCATGGAGATAAGTACATTAAGATAAGTAGGTTTTTCGTTTAAAGCATTCGCTTTTGAGCTTTATTCTCGTGCTTCAGTTTTTTTTCCTCTTCGTGATTGCAGTCGCAACAGGAAACGCTAAGCGGAGAAGTTTTAATAGTTTGAAAAACTTAAGCGCTATCGTTTGCGATGCAGTCGTTATTTTGATAGTCAACCCCATTTTGAACGTTATCCCGGCAAATTGGTGCTTCTAGTTGAGTTTCCAGAAAAACACGTTTGAATCCCCATCCTTCCTGGTCAAAAGAATTTTTCAGTTAAACGTTTGCTGCCTGTTGCGTACTAGGTGTCAATTGTTTTTTTTTTTAATATGCACCTAACGATTTATTGGACGTATTTAGGTAGAATATTTCACAATCTTTGAAGATCCGTAATTCTCCGTATAAAAACTGGCTTTGTCAAAGAATATTGTATAATTTTCTGGAAAATACTGAAAAAAATGTTGTAACAATTTGTCTAGTCCAAATTCCAAAACAGTTTCTCGTGACTAGCTCCTATAATTTTTCCTGATTGCGACAATAGGCACACAATCTAACCTCAGAACTTTATACTATTGTCATAAAATAAGGTAAAAGTCACAAGAATAGTGACTAGCGACCTAGCAGAGTGCCTTGTGGTCCAGCGAATCGCTTATCAATTTTGTTTATATACTTAGGCAATTATAAACGATCAAATAGAACATGGTCCTACCGTACAGTTCACTACAGGTTCAGGTAGATTGCATGATATTTGATCATCGTTTGTGTTGGCCCCACCTGGAACTCTGCGAAAGTATGCCTTTCCTGTACTTATTCGGACGCACGTGAATATCACTGTATGTTACAAAATTTGATTTATACTTTTTAACATAGATTAAACAATTTAAAATGAAAAGAAATGGTAAAGATAATTTTTTGAAACTATTTATACAGTCGTTCTTACAGGTATTTAAGCCTCTGCGCCGTTTATAACAGTTTCCTAGAGTAAAGAATGGCATAGTAGTAGGTCGGTGAACCATATTTCTGATGAGATTCTTTTTTGATAATATGGATCCAAGTAGATAGCTAGGAGCTTGATTGGTTCACTATTAACTTGTCCACTTTTCTGGGGACTGTGCGCAACTCGATCAAGGATGTAATTGGGACTACGAATGACCCACCTTCTGCTAGCACAAGTAATCATGGAATCAGACGCAATAATAGTTCTTTAAGGCAGTTCTCGCTCCGTAAAATAATCAAAATACATTATTATTGTTTACACAAGATTGAGCACCCAATACTAAAAAGTTGAGACAATGTATTCCTGAATCAACAAGTGGCAGTAAATTTATTATATTAAGTAATTCAAAATTGGAAATTTCACACCACCACATCGCAAATTTAGTTGAGCTCTTGTTAGGTTTTTCGATGAAGTCATGTCGTTTTAATGTTAAATTAATATTGTCGTACGTCCGTCCACCTGCACGATAAATCTAATTAAAACCAAATAGTGAAGTAAGTTTATAGAGACACTGACGAGAAATCGACAATTTCCCGGAAATAGAACTCGATTCGAGACCCTTGGAGATTATCAAAACGTTGTTCCGATGTTAATGAGCCGGCAAGTGAACAGATGGCTTTTGTTTTTCGTTGTTCAGCGACCCGGAATTGTCTTGCTCGTTGGAAACTTTCGATTACAAACTTCTTGGGGAAGTCTCGATCAGCGTGAACTATAAGAACCGCTTCCTAGGCCATTAATGGATCGTCTCGAGACCTAAAATAAACCAAATGTGTCGATAAGTCTTTTTTGTTCAGCGGTTAATGTGTTTTACAACATCAAGGTTCGGAATCTTTGCTCACCAGGAAGTTCCGTCGATTCATATAAATAAATTAACAGATGTTCCCTCATGATATTGAAAAAAAAGTCTATTTCTTTAAAAATACCCTCTTTTAGAAATTGACTTAATTGCTTAACCTACAGAACATGCATTAATATTTTTGTATAAAATAGGTAATTGGTTGAGTGTGAGTGTAGTTAAAGATTAAACTTTGAAAATTAATGATAAATGTGCTTATTTATACACGTTTCATTAATTTTTTGCTACTTCCTTTTTACTGATGCATTCAATTGAAAATTGTATGAACTAAGTCTTTGTATTTTTCATCAACATAAATAGAAAATTATCCAGTTTATAAATTATCCCGCCGTTGTATAAAACGGTCCAGGGAACTTTTATTTACAATAAACGCATATTCCCCTATTCCTCTGTACTTAAAAAAGCTGGATAGCCTTTCATTTCTCCTACATTTCAATATTAAAAATTGGAAGGTCCCGCTGACCTAGATTGCGTCTATGTCATGCATAGTTTATTTTCTGCTTTCTGAAATGCGCAACAAAGGACGTCCATTGTTACAGTTTGTGTGTATAAGAAATTTGAGCGACTCCGAAAAGACTTGAGAGGTGAATCTTTTGCAACTTGAGACTAGTTTTGTAAACGTCCGGTCAAATGGTTAACATTCCATTTAAATAAGATCTATTCGTTGTATTTCTAATAGAAAAGGTGCATATAAGTCTATAAGTGGATAGATTTCATTGTCAAAGTGGCTATCTCTTTTTTTTTTAGGCGTGTGTGGTATAAAATTAAAATTTTTATGGCGAAGTGTCACAAACAAAAGATTAAAAATAGTTATAACAGTAATACTTTTTACACAACTTCAAAGCTTGACTGAAAGTTTTGTAAAAAGTATTACTGCGATGATTAAGTGGAAGTTCAATGTTATCCAGTATCGATGTTAGTCGTCCATATAGTAAACTTTTGTAAAAATAAGTTCTGTTCGTATTTAAATTTTGTCGAAAAATATGAATAACATATATTTTGGAAATTATTTGTTATTAAGATAACTTCATCATGATTCCATTACATTTAAATGCATACATTTTACAATGAAATATGTAATAAGTAATCATAACAATATTGTAAAGAAGATAATATATTCAATTTACTCAAGCGTCAGTATATCACCATACCTTTCTAAAGACTTAATGATTGTGACTGTGAAGCACTGGTTTTGAATCATCTAAATTACTGTAATTTTGTCTATGGACCCTGCTTGGATCTTTTGACAAACTTTAAATTACAAAAAGTACAGAAATCCTGTATTCGATTTATTTATAATCTTAAACGAAGAGATCATGTAAGTCATAAACTTCAATAATTAAAATGGTTAAATCTATCTAGCGGAAAAGAATTACATTTCGCATGTTTTCTTTACAAACTACTCAAAACTGCATGTCCACATTTGCCACACATTTGTTGGAGAAACTGACTTGTAGAAATCGCATTCATTTCCATGGAACCGGCTTTAATGGTCGGTATGAAATACCTTAAATTAGGAAGCCCATGACTAAAAGCTTCTTCTCGTGTACATCTGTTAGACTACTTTTTACAAAACTTCTGGATTCCTCCTGCTTTAGCTTCTTCAGAGCTTGACTGAAACTGAACTGAAGAAGCCAACAGGATGATTGGCGAGACGTCAGCAATTTCGACAATTTCATTTAAAAAAGTATCTCGTTCGGGAAACTTAATAAACTTTTACAACTAACAAAAAAAAAAAGGGAAAAAACATATGAAAATGAATAATGAAGCTTAACGTTTGCTAGCACGGGTTGTAATGCCGAGACCCAGCATCCCTCGGTCTATCTTAAGTGTCGGCAGCGCCGATCCCTTCTTTGCAGGCGACCTTTTTTACGGTGTTCGCAGTACTGCCGTTGCTGGGCAGTTTTGAAGATCGTCCATTATTTAATATTGTTTTCTATCGTTTTCCTTTTTTGATTTATTGCTTGATTCATATCTTTCTATGTAAAATTGGTATACTAAATTAAGTTTGTATTGTCTTGTTACATACTCGGTTAAGTTAACAGCTCAGGTGACCTTCGCCGAACTTAAAATAAAGGCGGTTTTATTTATTTATTTATTTAATTTATTTATATATGCGCCTGATAAAGAAATATTCTCCATTATCAATTAAACAAGTTTTATTTGTTCAATTTTTTAAATCAAAATCATCTACAGAAGTTTCGTTTAGGACTAGAAAAACCGCCTATATTTTTACGGACAGAGCTACAAAAACTAAGCACGCGAAAGTAAATAAAACTTCGTTTCACAAATCCACTCTAATTTAATTAAATTAGCAGAGCGACCCGAAACCACTTTTCAGATATGCAAACATTTGCCCCTCTACGTTTTACGTTGCCGAACAAGTGCAAACTGGCAGTTTAAAATCGTCGGATTTCGAATAAACTCTCGATAAGTCTGCGAGTGTCATATTTACCTTTTAAATTTCCGCGACGTTCAATCCACTGATCTTCGTTTGCCGTCGGCTTTAGGTTGCTGGCAAAGTTTGACGATTTCGCGTAAATTATCCGGAAATAATTTCTAGTGGTACGTCAATGATCGAAAATATCATCCGTATTGGTTTAAAAAACGATGCGAAATATTGATTGTCTTAAACAATACAAAACTTTTATCAATAGGATTTACAAGGCATATTACTCCACAAGCTTAATATTCTCTTAATCCTTCCAAATGTAAAGTTGTTTTAGAACTCCTATTAAATTTAATTACAAAATTGGTCCACGCTGCCTTGAACAACCGTGCGAGTCTCGTTAGATGCAGGTATCCATTTTTCCAATCACATAATTAAATCTGTTAAATCGTTCTGGGTGCTTGGGTTCATTAGGAAGAATGATCAAGACTTTAACATTTCAGCGTTGTTTGTGGTCTCCCTTTCATGATGTTCAAAGGGGGCCTCTTTCGAGGATTGAACACAAAATTTTGAAACTAATAGGTTATAAGCTGATAATTATAATGCTAAGCTAGGCTGAATATGGTTCCCATTACAGTGCCCAATAAAAGGAAAGACCTTATAACCTTCTGTAATATTTTGCACAAGAGAGTTTCAATTCCAGAAATTCTTCATAAAGTCTGCATTCATGCTCCGGTTAGAACTACCAGAGCAACTGCAAGTTTTGACAGTTTAACACTATCCGGATTAGCTAGACCAACCAAAAAAGACTTTTAGCGTCTTCTTGCTTGCGGTTATCCTTACTCTCAGGTTGATTTGTTGAGTTAATATTGTGTTTGATTTAGTTTTCTATTTTGTTTTTATACTAGTTATTGATCTGAAGTTTATTTTGTTTTTATACTAGTTATTGATCTGAAGTTTATTTTGTTTTGTTATTAATTTTATTAAGTTTAGATCTAAACTAGTTTTATCCTTAACCTACTGTGCATCGTAAGTTTAGCATTTTGAAATTGTGCTATCCCCACGTAGTTAAATAAATTAATTAATTAATGCGTCTTTCTTTTTTCTTATCTAGCTTTGACTGTGGTAATAATAATAACATAAGAATATAATATTTCATTTCTAGAGGAAGAGAGCGGTGGGACCCAACTAACATATTACCCTAGGTTTTGGGTTTATGGAAATCGCACGTCAACTAATTTCAACCCCCGTGGGAACATGAATAAAACTACACTCTGGTCTTTCTTTCGGGCGATAGAATGGGTTTTACAGGGTTGTTCAGTGCTATTTATTTACTCCACAAGCCCACAAGCCTAAAATTAATGTTATGTAGGGGAAAACTGTCTATTTAGCTAATTTAAACATTTTTTTAATTTCACAACCACAAAAGAACCATATTAAACCGCAAGTCTCAATCTTAATTTCTCATAAATAAATGTGTGTTTCTATGGGTATGTGGTATTTATACATTTTAAATTTACCCATTTGGGTTTAAAAAGATTTTGATAAATATTACTTGTCGGCTGTGCTTGTAGTATAAACATATAACAAAATGGAAATAATGCTTCTTCAAAAATTGATATTCATTGAAGACAACACTTTGTGTGTTTTTAAACTAAATCTAAAACTAACTCTTTCTTAATATTTTTAATAGAAGCTTTTTTGTTGATTTTGTCAGTTCTATTATGATTAGAATAGAATAGAATAGAAAAGATCAATATACTCGATAGTGATAGGTATCTAAGAAGTAAAAGGGCTGTTGGCATAATAGACATTGTAGAGACAAAATTTGGATTTAACATTTACGCGTTTATGATTATGAAATTATCTTGCTATTACTACTAAACGAACACAATTTCGGCATTGTATTTAGGAGGGTTCGATTTGATTCATTGTTATAAATTATCATGTTCGCCTGATGTTTTTCCTATCAATTTTCTTCCCACTTGAATAATCTCAGTGTACTCAATTTAAGCACACGACAACAACAAAGCAAAAAATATAACACTTAAGTCTCCACCTTGAACTTGCAATTTTAACCGTTTAATTCACTGCCGGTATAAATTATGTCGAATTGACTCGGCAGTTGCTCATAGAGCCAATTCCTGCTATTAAGCGGGATTTATTGGAAGGGGTCAATAAAATGGCCACGTCCTAATGGTTTGAGAGGCTGAGATTTTGATGTTTTATTAGCTTCAAAAATCCGAATTGAAGTATGATATAGGACAGTACGCGACTCGACTGAATTTTCTTTTGATTGACCTGTCTTTAGAAAGAAATTCATCTTCATTGCAATGCAATAACATCCCTTTCGGACCTACACAAACTTACATATTTATAAGCAATGATTTAATATGAAAATGCAAAAGAATATTTTGCCGTCAAGGCTGTCAATAATTGTCGTGGTAGTATTGATAATCTGTCTTTTTAAGAGGATCTTCTCTTCATGTAATTGCCATATGGCATGAGAGTCACTATTTCGTGTTTTGCGATACGACTCACAGATATTCGATTTTCAATTTTCGATATTGCCGTTACTCATCAATAATCCAGGCACTTTTAATTACGCCTCGAACGAGTTCACAATGCATCATTAATATTGTATCACCACCAGGCAATCTGCACCGAAATTGATGGCGAACGCATATTTGCCACTCCATTTTTAATATCTAGAAAAGATTCGGGGCGGTTGGACTCTAATATCGAGTTTCCGATGATAAATTATAAATAAATTCCGCACATTGAAATTCGTCTGAATTACTCACTGCCTTTTTTCAGGTTTCATGTAGGATTGATGAAAATGCTTCTCGCAAATTAGACTTAATTTTTTTGTTGACGCGAAGTTGGTTTCAAACAATCTCGGACGTGGCATGTATTCAGCTATTGAGGAGATTTGAGAATTAAAAAAATTAACATTCCAAACGGGGTCTAGATATTTAATTGTTTCTTGAGTAAATACATTTTCCACGCAGCTAGGCTAGGTTGAGATATGACTGAGTCTTTCTATAAAAGATAACCTTCTTCGGGTTTTGGGGCACTCACAATAAAAAACAATACGGGTAAAAGTGGCATAATTACGTGGTACTACTATCGAAAAAGGTCACGATGATACTGGATGCTAGAAAACTTCCACAAATTAACACCTAGCACTAATTAAGCTAATAAAAGCGAAGTGAAGTTGTGTACAACAATGCAAGGAGCATATTTAATGCGCTCTTGCAATGCCGAAATTTGCCAGTAGTCAGGAAGAGAGATTGATTATTCAAGTCATTGAACAAAGCCCTATTGAAGAGAATCAAGATGACAGCGTCCTTTAGCTTCCTTTAAGTTGGTAAATGATGCTCGATGTGTCATTGTCATGTGCGTACATTGCTAAATTTAAGTAAATTATTTTATTACAATTTTTACGCTATTACAGAAAAATAAATAAAAAAATATCCAGTTTGGTGTTAACTTAATTCGGTACAGTGTATCTACTATAAATATTTAAATAGTCCATAATTATTATTACCTATACAGGGAGAAAATACTATATACTATATACTCTATACTATAATTATTATTACCTATACAGGGAGAAAATACGCAGGTAAAAGCTCGAACCACAGAATAATTCAGGTTAGAAGAAAATGGTCTATTGTCATAAATACAAAATTGAATTGCAGTAACACTAGAGCGCGTGCAGTGGTTAACTTGAAAGGATATAATATATGGAGCATTTGTGTATTTCGAGGACTTTTGGCTGAACATAAAACCTGATGGGGCGACCTTGGGGAAAGCATACCGTTTCCGGTAAAATGAGGTTGGCGACTTAAAGTTTGTGGACGTCCGGATCACACGTATTGTTTTACAACTATCAAACTGTCAGCAACTTATCGGCACTTTCCGCGTTACGTAATCGAGGCGGTCACGGAACTTTGCCTGCACCTCGGTTAAAGTTTGTTAAAGTTTAATTGGGGTCTGTAATTAAAACGAAATTAGAGGTTTTGTCTAATTTCTACTCAATTTTGGGCACGATCACCTTCGCGCACAAAATATTTTCACCCGTGCGGTTTCGAAAGTTCTCGAATTTTAGATATTCCGATGTAGGTGTCGTTTTTATTAGACATGGTTTTCATTTTGAATGTGCTGTAATTGTCACGATTTGATAAACTTTTTTTTTCACCAAATTTTTGGAGTGTGTAACTTTTAGATTTTTGAATGTTGCGTGCAGCTAATAAACAAAACAATATCGTTTCCTCATATTAGAAGCAGTTAACTCCTAACACTATAATAGACAAGATCAAATTAGAAAAATTATAATATCCTGCTGTCTGTTCACACAATGTCTGGATTGTAAAGTGAGTGTGACTCTTTTCATATTTTTCTCCCAAAACTCCTTCTCGTCCAGCCCTTTAAACCACGATGAAAGAACTAGACGCTAATAAAAAATCGTTTTTTCCCGGTTGTAATTTTATCAACAAAAAAGGCCCAGACTCATTTAGAAAATATTAAAAAGTTTCATCTTTTCTACAAAATCACTCACTAATTCAAAAAAAAATAAAAAAAAAATTACAATTGGAAGCTTGGAGTTTGCTTCTTAGTTATGTCTATAATGGACTAATCTTTAAAAATGACCATAAAAGGAAAACTTTGAAAACGGAAGAAGTCCACCTCCTTAAAGTTGGAAGTTGGACAGTTAGTTAGTTAAAATGTTTTCTCTGCACACTTGCATAGGTATCATCTCGTCAGTAATTCGTTATACAGAATCATTTCAATTGTTTTTGTTATATTTTTCGCACTGCGTTATTTTCCACCTTAATTTTTTTTCTGATTGTGTCGAGGTAGGAGATTTCAGCAAATCAAAACGTCGATCCATTGTAGGCTTTTTTGCCTTTACTACTTCGTTCTTCGATTCCATATTCGCATCTTATATTTATCGCAACTTTTACCCCTAGATACTTTAAATCATTTCGTTATCGGGTTCTAATTCTTTTAACTCACCACAAATACATCTCTCTGATATCATGTTCTTTTGTCCACCTCTTTGTCCCCATTTTTGTTATTCTTTTGGTATTGTAATCACGATATCTTCCTTCTTATTTGTCTTGAGCGATTTCTATATGTTAAGCGCAGGTAAAGGTAGAGCAGACAGATTTATCATTTATAGATATTCCCATTGAAGTGTTGGGTATAGGCACAGCTCTGTTACTGGAAGTTATTTAACCAATATGAGATCATATTATAAGGGGTTTTCAACGACGAGGGTATATATAATCTGTGTTTAGATGAGGTGGAAAAAAAACTCCTATGACAGAAGCACACTGTTTTCCTCTTTAAATGGTAAAGCGCTTAAAAAGTAATAAGGAAGTTAATGGGTAAATTTATGGTACATTAAATTGAATACATGAATTCGAAATTGCTTTGTTTCCTAGGCACAGGGTGTCCAAATTATTTTTTTCAATTTATCTCCCACGATTTTTAAAATAATTACCTAAAATTTGGTATATTTGTTACATATCAAAAACACAATATTTGGAGTAGTACAATGCTTTGCAACATTAACAGGGTGGTACACGTGTCAGGCTTTTAGTTGTTGAAGCATAAAATTCTCTCTTAAATTTAGAAACTTTCATGGCTCCAGCGTTTTTCCCAGAAAAATATAGTTTTTCTACTCCCGTCTGTAATACACCTAATTAGTCACCGATCAAACGTGCGGGAAGGGTCATTTTACCACGTCAGCTTCGTTTCCCACGGATCCGAGTCACTTCGGACATTTCCTGGATTTTACACGCACTGGTTTGGGAGCAATCGGATGTTTTCGGAGATATTTCCCACGCCTTCAATTTTGACGTTTGTCAGTTCCAACGGTTATGTCGGTTTTGCAAAAATGTATCCAAAAACTAACGGTCGTAGAAAAAGCATAGTATGCAACACGTTCGGTAAACTTTTTAAGTCACTCATTTATTAAACACTCGCTCCGCTGCGCTCCGCTCGTGTCAAATAAACTCGTGAGTCAAATGCCGTTTACTGCACTAATTGCATAATATAGTATTATGTTAGTATGAGTCCGGAAACTGTTCGTTTTTGTTTACAGTATTTTACTTGTTCATTAAAAGTCACGTATGTGAGTTGTTATGTCTCAACATCTCTTAGGTGTCAATGGATAGAACCAAAGGTTTTTCTGAGTATCAAGTCAAGGATTAGGAAATGCCTCTTGATTAGAATTTTCTGGTCAGACGGCGACTTCCACATGCACGTGAATTCATAAAATTGGTATTACATCCTTGGAACATTACAATTTAAAAAAATTAAGTATTTTAAACCAATTTATAATCATATTTATACAAACTATTTTCTTATTTCAAGTTAAGTAACTTACCCCAATAGCAGGATCGTGTATTAATAAAATTGTACAATTTTCACGTTTGGATTGATAGCAGGAATGCTCTAAAGAGTTGCAGATAAATCGGTAACTATAAAATAGCTGATGTCTTCCCGTAATCTCGGACCATCTGCTCTTAATCTCCGATTCTGGAATAACAAGTCATAAGGTTTATTTCCGCGCTCCTATTTTCCGCCACATATATATTGCCGCAATTTAGGTCGTAATTTTGGCACGTTTTCAGTTACAATCCTCTAAATCCGGAAAAGGCTTTTAAATTCCTACCGGAACTCTTTTTCGCACCGAGCCATTAGGGGGCCTGCCGCAGTCCATCTCCAGGGAATAAATTTGAGGGAGGTGGACTCCTCCTATATTCAACGTTTTCTCCTTTTACGGACCGAATGGATTTTTCCAGTTTTAATGAATAGTCCAGTGTGGATGTAACTAACACTCACTTTCAAGGAGGTGAATTTTCGTTATGAAAAAACTAAAATTAATGATATTGTGAGAAAAGATCCAGTCCAGTGCAAGCATCAAGTTCTATGATTTAGACATCCAGACATTCATTGCAAACATTTTTTTCCTCTAGCTTTAAAGAGCTTTTATTTAGAAGTTATATATTTACTATTTTACTACTACTACTATTACATCACTTACAACAAACAAACAAAGCTAGCTGCATATTGCTACGAAAGAACAGAATAGTCTTCTTAAGATTAGTATTATCTGGGATAGCAGGAAGGATTCTGTGGTAAGCAATGTATATGGCGGTTAACCTCCTCTCAGTACCGACAGAATCCATTATTTTCGTCTCAAAAAGTTTTGATATCGCTTTCAGTGGTGTGGTTTTTGTTTCCTAAGTGTTTTGTGAAGATTTTAAAGGTTTTTGTCTTCCGGATGGCGCAAGGTGAATGAGGAGGCCGTTTGTTGCTGTCGGTCAAAGTACTTTTTTGCAGGCTGAGAACAAATTAAAAATACGTTAATAACCTTGGAGGATGATGGAATAGTCCATACCTTCTACTTACGATGGCATCCTTTAGGAATTTTGAATAATATTACCATTTTTTGTAAGCTCGCCGATTAACCTTATGTAGTGTGGCCAATGTGACTGAAGTTAAATTTGGATTCGGATTCGGATTTGCACATATTACAGTGGACCAGTTCGTTACTACCACAAAATTCGTTTAATTTATTTCGGAACCTCAATAAAATCTGACTTTGTCCCACATATTGAATTAAGAGAGCTTTAAAATGATGTACTCGTATTCTCAAACACCTCTACATGGACGGGAAGATATAAAACTACCCCCAATAATGATACGACGTCAGATTTTTTTTAGATTCCGAAATAAATTAAACGAATTTTAGGGAGGTAGTTTTATATCATCCTGAGGCTCTCCTAAGTGGCTTTTCAATGGTCTGGTTGAATCTCTGAGACAACGTCAGATTTTTTCGAGATTGCGAAATAGTAATTAAATTAATTTTTTGGGGTGATACGAGGTATTATTTTCGGTTGCTGGGATATGCTTTTTGTGAGTTCCCTTACATTATTTCCGTGCTTTCTTACCCATCATATCCACAGGAATATGTTTTTTTAATTAAGATATGTAACGAACTGGTCCACTGGAATATTTGTAAATCCGAATCCAAATCCAAACCTAACTTCAGCCACATTCGTGGCCATTAGAAGTTAAAGAAGAAGAAGACGATGGGATAACAAGAGGAAGAATCGTTCTACAATAAGCAATAAATATGGACATATCTGTTGCGCTCAGTAGCTCAATTGAACAAATTTATTAATTGAATTAATTTATTTGTCAGTTCGGATGAGTTTGTCGAGTGTAGTTTGCATTCGCCGAAAAATTAAAAAACCGAGAGAGGTGTTCCCTTTGTTAACTTAATATTCTCTTGCCCGATTCCGATTTCAGGCTTCCGATTTATGCTCCAGTAAATTACCAACGGCTGCGCATAAATGAGACGGTTATTAAAATTAAGTTTACGGAATTCGTGCTAAAGGCATTGTTGCATCAACAATACCCCTTTAAGCTAGATACGAATGTAAAGGCATTCCGTTTTAAATAGCCTTGGGCAACAATATCATCTCCATTTAAGAGCTTCGTTTCTTTTTTTTGTCGACAACAAGTACTGAAGCGGACAATGAGGAGTTCGAAGAAGACGTCAAATTTAAATTAGGCAAAAGTAATAATATAGTAATAAAAATGAGCTTCTGAGTTAATTGGGAATTTTTATTTTGATGTACGCCACTGTGACAGCTTTGGTGATGATTTTGTATATATCAGACATAGACATAGATAGTTGGATCGATGTCGTTTCATCATTAGTGTGCCAAGTGACTTACTGAAAAAAATCTGCTCATCAAACTTTGCTTGCTTTGTGAATCTTACTCCATTAATAGATAAAGGCGACGGTGATAGCGAATGGAATGTGGAATACGTTAGATTGCTTAACGCTGTCCATTACATAATTAAAAAATAATCTAATTCTGAAATTTAGTACTTAAAATTTCTAGCTAGTATTCTGTAACGACTTCGATTAAATAATGAACAGCGAAGGATTTTACTGTTGAAGGTGTCAGTTAAATTTTATTGCACTTAAGAAGCCAATGAAAATTTCTGAAAATAATTTTCTGCTTAATGTTATTCGATTATTATTTTTTGTTAAAATCAAAACGTCAATTTAATTTAAACTTGAAAATGCAGTAACTCCTTTTGCTTGAATTGTAAACTTGTAAAATGTGCACGTGAAATAGTATTTCCGCGGTCGAATTTCTGAGATAATCTTCAATCAAGTTCAAACGCAAGTTTACCCATTCCATCCAACCTAATTTTTCAATATTAATTTATCTAATTAATTAAATTGTTTTGTTGTCGTACAACGCCAGTTTTGTCTTTAAAATCACTCTCTATCAATTAACAAACAAAATACCAAAAATATTTAAGTGAAAGACGCGACAATATCTCTTCCGTCTCGGCTAATTGAATAAAGAAAATAAGGGCCTCCCGTGAATACAAAATTTATTGCAACCCTTTTAAGAGAACAACGAAATTTGTCTTCTTAATAATGGCCGCTAATTAGTTAAGACGGAGAAAGGTTTTTGGTAAATCCCGGACAAGAATAACGCAAACAAAAACAAAATTGAATTTATTTTTCATGCTCGTGAAGAGCCCCAAATGCAAAAGCCCGAGCTTTTATAGTATTGTAGGTATTGTCTATACGGACCAATGAAGGCCTTTTATTTTTTAGAATAATACACAAGGTTCTCAAAAATTCAACGTCTAATTACAATGATTCGAGAGATCCCGTGAGGATGTAATCTCCAATTTATCATATCTACTCGACTACTCGACTCAAATCACAAATTAGTTTTATTTAATGGAATTTCAATTCGCCCAAATAAATAGTTAAAAATAAATGTTCTCCATAATCTTACAAACCAAATAAGTTACGTAAGAACGTACAAACGTAAAGACATTTGGCTATTTAAATATTGCCCATTCAAACGACAAGCAGTCATTGGCACTACACCTTCCTTTCGTTAACAACCGTTGGCGGGTAATTCCTCTGATCCTGATTATGACATGGCTAACGGCTTTCTTTCTGGTTTGTACACTGCCTCCCAACGCCAACACTTTCGGTCATAGGTGTAAAAGAATTCCTAATTTTAAATGTTTTATTCTGGAGGAAGGTTGCAAGCCAAAATTTTATTTAAAAGGGGTTTTAACACTAAACTGACGGGGAATGTAACTTAATAAAAAATACTTTCCAGAAATATGCATATAGTTTTAAACATACATTATAAAGTATTTTAAACAAAAAATAAAATCAAACGATCCATATTCCTGAATAACAACTTCGGAACATTACTTTTCATAGTAAAAAAGTATAACCAAATATATAGAGAGGCAGCGACTTTTTAGCAATGTAAAATCAAACCATGTATCGTTTAGGAGTTGAAGCAGAGAATGGCGGGATGTAGTTGCAGCCTAATGACAACTCGTTGGTTTCGCGGTCTCCTGGGATGTGGATAACCGTCTATGCACTCCAAGTCGGAGTTTTTTAAAATATACTAAAAACACATTGCACTTTCATAATGGTGAAAGGGCATGGGTTAAGTTCTATAAAACTTTTCGACGGAACTCAATTCCTTTGTGTTACATTTTAGTGTCCTTTTTACCATGTGTTCGATCCTCTAGCACTGCAGCCATGGAGTCCTTTTGGACCTCCTACTTAGCTGTACTCATTTAATAAATTGGTTTTATTAACAGAAGCCGGTGAGTAGGAAATGTGTTTTAGAGTCGAAGACAGTTTAGAACCTCACACTGACACTAAACAGGAAACACTGTCCGAAAACTGAGTTTTCGGCATCATAGTTTTGGTAATTTGCTATTCATATCATTACAAAATTATACCAAAAAAATTACATGCACCACTTTACTTTTCGTTGACCCAATACAGTAACTATTCTAATCGATTTATCTTTGGTTAAGCTAATATGTTCAATTCGATCTTGTCAACAAAGCGGTAAATGTTTGCTCAATACCCCCAGTTTTTACCTAATTTTAGGATATTTCATGCATATTAACAGAACGAAATGGAAGGGCTAAGCAAACTAACCTACTGATTCAATATTAATTGTGTCATTGCTTTTGAATATATTTTTTTATATAACATTGTCATATACCTCGATTCCCTCCGGCCAGACACTGTTTCCTGTATCAATTTGTCACAGTAATTGAAGTTCATGTTTATATATATCCAAACTTCCACGGAGGAAAGTTGCAATACCTCGGAGGCGACGGGCCGTAGAAAATCTCTTTATAAAGTTTTAAGTCGAATAAAGTGGTGTTCGATTCCCGGTTTTCCAGTAAAAAGATTACTTCTTATTTGAAAACTCTTCTCCGTTCGCTTGTACACAGTTCTTTAGTCGTTTGACGGGGGGTAACGCAATAAAATGAGCGAATCTGGGCTACGGTTTGTCAGAATTCAAATTTCGTACGAATCGACAAACTGTGGGGTCGTCTTTTCTCATATACTTCCTCTGTTGACTTTCATTTTAATCTAATTCCAAACGATCTTGTTCAGATTTTCGTTCCGCATCTCTATTCCGTTTCGCTATAAAAATTTATTTATTTTATTTATTTCAAAATGTACCTTTACAAATAATAACCATTACTAGCGGACAATGCGTACCACCTAAATTACTCAGAATTTATAAAACATACAGCGGCATCTGTCGGTGATTACTTGAGTTAGTGCTAAGCTAACCAGCTGTGATGCTCCGAAGCAGTGATTCCTGTGCGAGATGTAATTTTACTGATAAAAGTAAGTTTTTTTCAGTTTTCTTGTAAAATTTTAGCGTTTTTTGTAAGCGTTTTTTAAGAATTCGATAAACATAAAATTGTGAATCATACGGTTTTCAAAAATTGCATTTCTTTACAAATCATTTGCTGGTAGAATTAGCGCGCAGCGTTTTCTCATAACCTAAAAGCGTTAAGTGTATTTTGAAGAGGACTTTGAGCGTAAATCGTACTTTATGATACATCCTAATTCGTACCGGTACAAATTAGGATACGAAATAAAATTGTTTTTATTTTGGTTTTAACCAATCAATTTCTGTTTATACATATTTGTTAAGTTTTTAATTTTATCATTTTATGAGAGGAAAAAATAAAAATACGACAATGTAATAAATGGTCTATGCAAAATATGAATGCAGCAATACAAGATTTTAATAATGGGAAATTACGATTCAATGAAGTATGCAGGACATATGGTATTCTAAAACCGACTTTTCGACGTCATTTAAAAGGTCTAAATTCTCAGAAAAAAATAGGAAGAACAAGCGATTTGACGGAGCAAATGGAGACCGAATTGGTTCATCACATGTTGGATTTGGAGTCTAGATTCTTTGGGTTAACTATCACAGATTTAAGACATCTAGCATTTCAGTTGGCGGAAAAATACAAACTTCCGCACCGATTTAATAAGGTGCAAGAGTTAGCCGGTTGGAAATGGTATTATAAATTTATGAAAAACCACCCAGAAATTGCCTTAAGAATGCCTGAACCAACATCAATGGCACGATGGGAAGGATTTAACAAAAACATTGTATCAGCATTTTTCGACAAATACGAAAAGATTCTAGATGATTTCCAATTTGGACCTAACGAAATTTTTAACATGGATAAGACAGGTCTTAATACCGTTCATAAGCCTGCTAAAATATTAGCGTTAAAAGGAAAACATCAAGTCGGAGCAGTCACTAGCGGAGAACGTGGAATTAACACTACATGCGTTTGTTGCATGAATGCTAGTGGAGACTTTATTCCTCCAATGTTGATCTTCAAACGCAAAAGAACGCTGTACACTTGTTCTGAGAGTGGGTGGATTGTCGCTTCAATCTTTGTCGAATGGTTACAACATTTCATAAATCATTTAAAATTGGAAAAACAATTGAATCATAAAATTCTATTAATATTGGATGGACATACCACACATACTAAGAATCTAGAAGCCATAAACCTTGCTAGAGAATACGGTATCGTAATGTTTTCTTTGCCGGCGCACACAACACACAAACTACAGCCTTTGGATAGATCATTCTTTATGTAATTAAAAACTAATTTTAACAAAGAATGTGCAGTTTGGATGAGAAATCACCCTGGTGAAACAATCAAACAATCAAACATATCTGAAATTTTGGGAGTGGCATATCCTAGATCGGTTTGTATGGACATCGCTATGAAATGTTTTGAAACTTGTGGATTGTGGCCTTGCAACAGGCATCGAATACCAGATGAAGAATATGTCGTGCTCGATGAAAATGAAATGACCCAAACTGATATGCAACTTTCGGATCCTGGTCCTTCCACAGCGAATGTTTCTACAAATGCACACGATCAAACTGACGCATCCATCCGCACGGTTATTGAGAATTTGTCACCAATATATCGACTTCCACCGCAAACATCTAAGAAAACAAGCAAGGCCGTAGTCCTTACTGCGAGTCCATATAAAAATATGTTGGAAAATAAATTAGATGGACCAACAAAACCAAAGAAACGCTCTTTAATAGAAAAGACTTCTAATACTTGGTATTGCATTTTATGCCGCAAAGATGAAAAAAAAGTCAATGATTCAATGCATCAAATGCAACATATGGGTGCACGACAACTGTGCAGGTGTAGGAAAAGCCACATATTCTTACACTTGCCAACATTGCATCAGAAGTACGATTTAGGAATAGTGCGGTACGAGTTAAGACATATGGTCTTAAATCGTACTTTTTTCATTATTTTTTAAATATTTTATTTTGAGTAGTAAAACAGGGTTTCTTTAAGTATTAACACATGTCTAATGTTTCTTCTATTAATAAAGTTTTAACAACCAAAATTTCATAGTGTTTGATGCATTTTTGAGAAATCTACAAGTTGTTCAAAACTGGTACGATTTGGGCAAGTTTACCCTAAGTTGCTTATTTGCTAGAACTTCTAGGTTGTAACGTTCGTAGTTGTTGTAATTGTTGAAATTACAAAAATTGTTACTTATGAAATGGCTGTTGAGGTTGCAACATCCGGGTAATTCAAAGTCCAAAAGGTTTTCGCAAGCACTTTAATGACGTGACCTAATTATCGCCAACATGGTATGCCTTGCGTTTATAACCAAAATTATAATCACCTTTTGTACAACACACGCTTATCGTAAAGCAGGAACGAGATTTCACTCTACGAATAGAAAAATTAATAAAATCCTTTCACAACAACATCGAAGGAAAAATCAATGAAAACGATTAATTGCCAGCAAGCGGGAGACGCTTCCCCCTTCTTGCCTTTTCTCATAACCTCAACCGTGTAACACGGGTTGCCAGCGTGCCTGGCGTCTAACATTTGAATTTATTTATTTGTTCGGTTTTCCCGAACAATGGCTTTTCACATGGTGTTTAGCTACAGCAAATGCAACTAAAAATAATAACTCTTTTCTAGAAAGTCCTTCCAAGATTATATCTGAATTTGCAATTAAAATTAATGGCGCTGTTTGATAAATCAAATGCAGTGGAATATCGAACAGTCATGATGGAAGTCAAAATTTTATTACAAAACAATTATTTTAACTGGCCTGTTTCGCGCAGTTTATATTGTCCTTATCACAGAGTCGTTAGCAGTGCATTATTAGTGACAGTCAGGAGCGTCTATAAGTATGACTTTATTGAGTAACTAACATGAAAATTCCATTAATTTACACCGTACATGCTCGTTGCAACAGTAGATATGCACAACCAATAAGAATTAAGAAATTAAAAAATTCAAGCAAGTTTGAACTACCTTTAAGTAGTCCATCCTGTTTAATGAACCTCTGTCATAGCAAATTTACGTTTTATGAATCTCTGATATGAAATATCGTGACTACTCGCTACAAGGTGGTGAGAACAACCTTCCCCAACAGTTTCCTAAAATCTACCTACTGATCGAATCCAACCTCTGGCAGGTTGTGGGATAGCCGTTTAACGCTAACAACATTTTGACTGCTTCATTGTCTGTTTTGAAGTATTGTTCTCTAACTATAGTCACTGAGATAATTTTCTGCGTCCCTCTAGTGACTATGACAAAAGATTTAATAACCTCCAGTATCCGCATCTTTCCATTCCTGATCCCATCCATAAATCTATTACAATGGAATTAAGGTATTTAATTATTTTCTTCAGGCTATTCGATCGTCTCCACTTTTCAAAGTGGTTCATAGGTTAAAAAAACGTAACTTTAACATGATTTTGATTGATTTAGACCTAGTACAACCTTAGCTCTCTAAAACGTACGTCACATATTCCATATTATCTCCGTAGTGTGCTTCTTACCCGGTCCTCGGGCAACTTGGCAGCTATGTCGCAAACGATGGCGGCAATACGAGGACAAAGAAACGGTAAGGAGGGTTGCATAACCGAATAAAGCCAAGAAAGGGGGGCGTCTAAAATATTCTGGATAATACGTCATAATAATGGACAGTTTTAAACGAAGGGGAATACGTAATAAGGGGAAGAGGGATTACTTGCTCCCCTCTTGTAAGTATTAAGCGAAGTTGTGGTGCATGGTCACGAGGATGGATTGGTTTTGGCTCAGCTAATTATATAGAGAATGTCAGCATTCAACTGAAATATTAATAATCTACATTGATGTCTGATCGAATTGAATGTTCCAGGCCATTGATATGGTCTTATTCGAAATTAAACCAAAATCTAAAAACTTTTCTGCTCAGCAAATTTCATAATTGCCATGAATAACATACCTAACTTTGGTTCTGCAAGCGAAATGCAGTCAACAGAGTATTATCGGCTAGAAGTATTTCTGTCTATTATTGCCGCTACCTCAAAAATTAAATAAATGTAATTATTCACAGACGAAGTTTTGAGATATATCAGTAATTAATGTATTATGTGCAAATACCGTCTACTCAGGGCTCGTCAAGCATCGAGTTACAGCCGATAAACATCGAACCTTGTTACCGAGCTTAATACATCTGGGTAAGACGCAGCACATGTCAGTCAATACTATTAAGCTCTTAGCCGGTTGGTACATGTAATCTGCTCCAAATAGACGATTTGCGGTGTGTAATTACTTCTAATTGGGGAAAGTAATTAACTAGGAATCGATGGCATTCTAAATCCCAACTTAACCGCTGTTTAAAATCGGTTTTATAGTACAGCGACATATTTTTTGACTTTTGATTACTGAATGAATGGGGTGTAAGTGCTATACTATAGTCAAGTCTTTTTAAAGAATATCACAAATAAAAAATTGAGTGGGCAACAATTAGGTGATGTACAGGAACTAAGATTATAGATAAGATTATAGTGAATATTGTATACCTGTTTCCAGTTTGAGACACCCTGCCGTATAACAAACTAAGAAGGGCTGAAAAAATTTAATATTTTATCAAAAGGTACTTCAGAAATATTCTTTTTCTGTTAAGAATCTAGCTTCAATGGGCCTAAAGTTATTAATGCAGATTTATATTATAAAATATTCAGAAACATGCAATGTAATCCAAGAGACTATATCGACCGTAATTGACACGATCATGAGTTTAGTTGAAAATTACACGACATATATTTCTACAAATCTCTTTCTATTCATCGAAATTAAATTTTGTTTGTACAATGCTACACGCCCAACCAATTTGAACCTTATTGAATAAAATAAGATGAAGAAAATACAAAGCAAATTTAAATTTCCTTCGTAGCGCTTTCCATTTTCCTCATTTCAAAATGCGAGCGTTCGAACTTTTCGAATCAAGTTTAAACCCGTCATAAACTGTTGGGCGAGGGGTTGTAAACACAGTCTGTTTACCGTGCTGATATGACATTCTGAATATTTCGGAACAAGCGATGCTATCCAAGCTAATTGAAAATTCAACTGCATCCTGTATTCAATGGAAATGTGGACATTTCCCTCCGGCGTCTGCGGTCTACATACATTTTTTAAGGTGGCATCGCAAATATTTCGCATCTAGTATTAATTACATTTTTAGGACTTCGCTCTTCTAACTTTTTCGTAAAATGAAATTTTGAGTAAGGAAGTATAGTACGAAGTATAGCAGTAAAGCTGCAGGTTCTGTAGATCATAGTTTTCATTTCATTTCATTATATTGACTTTCGCAGTTGGTAGAAAGCCATTTTACATGTATATATTAATATACGAAATGTGCTCAAAAAGTATGGCGACTTTTGTGATTCGACCGGCTACGTACATTCAATTTTCGATATTTTTTTTTGTTATGTTGGTACAGATGTCGCTAATATATGTTTACAGTTTCAACCAGTTTGCACATTTCCTTTGTTTTTAAAACGTTAGGGGTGTTTTGTTTGCTCGACGATTTTCTGCTGTCAAAAAAAATTGAAATAAGAATTTGCATACAATTTTGTGCAAAAAATGGAATACGGTGATGCAAAACACTTGAAATATTGACAACAAAGAGAGTTATGCGAGAAGCAATACGAAGAAAACGTCCCGGAAAACAATTCATGAATTTTGCATCACATTACAACACCTTCTCACGCATCGTTGCTTGTGTCTAACTTTTGGTCCAAAAAAAGAAACCACAATCATGCCTCAGCCACTATATTCACTGGATACGACCCCCTGCGACTTTTTGCCTGGTTCCGAAAACTCAAGTAACCCATGAAGGAAGGATGCTTGGAACGATTGAGGAGATAAAGAAAAAATCGCCGGAAGAACCCGATGCTATACCAGAAAGTGTTATACTTTCAACATTAATTTTGATAAATAAATAACTACTTTTTGATAAAACTTAAATTCAGAGTATTTCAAATTCGAAAAAAAATTGTAATATTAACAATAATATATTTTTGCGTTACACTTTAATTTTTACTTTTGGCTTTAATGAATAAAACCCGAATTTGATATACAAGACAATAATAATTATTATCCATCTCGTGCATGGATGCGAAAAAGAAGAAAGAAATTGAACTCACTCCAAATTAAATTAGAACTTTGAACATCATTTGCTGAAAATCCAGTACCTGTTTTTCTATCATGATGTCACCTTTAATAATTTAAAAAATAATTATAACCAAAAATGCAATTTGATGCTTAAAAGATGTGCATCCGATAACAACATCGAAAGCAATATTAAAATTATATTACAAAAAATAGATATTGAATACAAGCAAGCAATTTAAGAGATTTCGCTAGCTAAATTGACATCACCAGTAAATGTTATAAACTATTTTGATAATGCACCATTAATATAATTTTTTTAAGTAATAAATTTAGTGCCCAGCTTATTCTTCGAATTTTTCTAACAAAACAGAAGAATATTCATGATATTTAAAAAAACACGACAGGCAAAAATTGCTAACGAAGTTTTTATTAAGAACAAATAATAAAAATGAGCATTCTGGACCTAAACGGAACCACCAATTAAACGAATGAGAAATTTGTAATTTATGAATAGTTTAATTTTTCGTCGATTTTGTTACTATTTTAGCAATACAATTAATAATTCGGAGAAATTTAAACTGAGACCCTAGAAATGTTTTGAATCGCAATCGCGATTTTTTTGAAAATATTAAACTAGTAATCTGATTTCTTGAGCTGCGCATTGCTTTAGCTGTTCACGAAGACCGTTTAAAAGATCTAAGCTAAAGCTTCAAAATGTTTAAATTTTCACATTTACAGCATATTTATTCCCACATCCATACCAACTTCAAAGGCAAACACTCCAACCAAGTCCCCTGGGAGGACAAGGATAGAGCTACAGACGCGGTCGCTTGCTTGGTAAATCGAATTTATTCCCATGAAATTTGTTTAATTATATCGAAACGTTCTATGTAGGTCAAATCGGAAAACGTCCGTTACTCAATGGAATAATTTTCCAAGTGCACAACGGATATACAATATAGTTTAATTAATACAGCTTGTCGCTGTTGATAATTTAAATGAATAATTGATATGAATGAATTATTATAACTCAAAAACGGTAGACTTTAGAAAAATCTGTTAAAGACCTTTTTAATTCTTTATTGCCACTACGCTCATCTCGATAGCACCTTGTAACTTCCAAAGCAAAGCATGTCCAAGCATGAGATCCATTATCAAATTTAAGACGAAAATTTTAGAAGATCTTAGAAGTGCCATCTTGAATGGTTGTGGCGATTTTGGAATTTTCAACATTTTTGGTTCATCAACTTGCATTCCCAGGAATAATTTAATCTTCTATTAAATAAAGTAGTAGTACTTCTAGTTAGCTAAAGAATTTGTGAACATCAACAAGACATGTATTACATGAAAATATTATTACCATAGTAAAGGCAACCTGAGAATAGCAAGATGCCACTTTTTTTAGTTTATGACTTTGTGTATTATATCAAACGCATATGAGGAATGAATACATATTATAAAATGCTGAGATGATATGTGTTGTATATTCGCTAAATTGGTATCTGAAATTATAAAATATTGTAATAGCATTTTCAGTATGTTTTCGAATTCATTCACATCGCGCGGCGACATGAAACCAATATTGAATTAATTTTGGCAATGATTATAAGTAAAAAAATCTCAAAAATTGCTTTTTACAAAACTTCTGGATTCCTCCTCCGTCGGTTTTTGCCCAGTCGAAATTGCTGACGTTTCGCCAATCATCCTGTTGGCTTCTTCAGAACTTGACTGAAACTGTTTCAGTCAACAGATTCAACAATTTCGACTAAGCAAAAACCGACGCAGGAGGAATCCAGAAGTTTTGTAAAAAGCATTACAGTAGCCTGTGGAGGTTTCTTTGTAAAATCTCAAAAATTGTTTTATTGATAAATAAAATATATAAAAAAAATGTATATTTTACTTCAGGGACTAACCAGAGTTTCCATCTGTGTCCTTTACTTATTCATAATTTATATCGATCATTCTATGCACAGTTATTTTTGTTGTTGAGGACCGAAAATATCCAGAGCAAACTTGATAGACTCCAGACCTTTTGTACCTTTTGTACTAATATAATAATAATTTGTTTTTGAAAATAAGTAAATGCCAAACTATTTCCTGTACAAGAAATAAATCCGTACTAAATCTAGATTACACAATTAACAGTAACATTTTACCAACAGTGCATCACATCCGGAACCTGGAAATTATTATTGATTCCAATGCTTGAACTCCATATTTATAGTTTTGCATATATGCAGCTAGCTTATTTGGTTATCTTACTGGAAAATGTGCTGGATTTACAAATATTTAGGCAATTGTTCCCTTATCCCAAACTGGCAAGCAGAATTATGAATAGAGTGCTACTCCGAACACTTTAATATTCCGTTAACTAATACAAGCTGGCTCGCGCATATAATGTTTCTTTGACAATTGTAAATTGCAGCTATAATGCTCCACTCATTTTGTCAAATATGCATATGTCGTGAAAGTCGAGATAAGGACGGTTTTATAACTATTAGAACTATTGGATAAGATAATTATGCCCTCTGAAAAAAAAAACAATTTTTTGTGTGGTTCATTACTTATTATTTATTATTCTGTCTGTTGAAGACTTTATTACATTTTATTTTAACTTTTTCCAGTTCATTTAACTTTTTTGAAATATACTGGCACCAGACACCTGATATAAGAGCTAACGACCAGACATCTGAAGAAGTGCCTATTATGAGAGGAGTTCCACAATGATGTGTGCTCCCCCCCCTTTTGTTTAATTTATATGTAGAAAAAATCTTCAGGGAAGCCGTCGAAGAAAAAACAGAGGATGTAATTACTAATGGAATTGTTATCAACAATTTAAGATACGCTGGCGACACTGCCTTACTAGCAACAGATAAGCCATAGCCAACAAATATCTAAGCTTAAATATTAAGAAAACCAAATGGATAGGCATTTGCAAAACAAAAACATAACTAATAACTTAATAGATATCAGCGTAAATGGAGAAATAGTGGAGAGAGTTTAAACATATAAGTATTTGGGGTGCTGGGTGAACGAGAACTGAGACTCGACTCAAGAAATCAAAAAAAGAAGAGAGCAAACAAGAACATCTTTTAAGAACGTGCAAAATGTGCTAACCATCAGAACCTTAAGAATTCTCTTAAGAATACTCTTATTACGTTGCTATGTGTTTGACATATTATTATTTTAAAATGTGAGAGAGAATGTTGAAGATATCATGGATTGACAGAATAACGAATCAACAATCAATCAACATTGAACATATGAACAAAGAAACACAGGTATTTAATACCATTAAAAGAAGAAAGCTGGAGTATTGTGCTCACGTAATGAGAAATTAAAAAAATTAATTGCTCCATATAATCATGTAAGGAAAAATAGAGGGAAAAAGTCTTGGTTCATAAATCTTCGTCAGTTGTATAGAGAAAGCACCACCATGCTGTTTAGATCCGCTGCGGACAAAATGAAAATCATGCGATTGATCGCCAATGTTCTGGGAGGACACGGCCCTTAAAAAGAAGAAGTGAATATATTTTTCTGAAAAATTATGTACAGCATTGCAAATCCAGTAGGTATGCGGGAGGGGCTGGATAGTTTCTCAAAATATCTTTAAGCGCTACCCGTTATTCACCCCTTGACAGTAAAACCTAAAAAACGGCGAGCGAACAAATAAAATAAAACGCACGTTATGACCCGGCAGGACGCGCCGGTGTAAGTTGAATATAATAAAACCCCAAAAATAAAATTGAAACGGGAACTCTTTTTATTTTCATAATGCTAAAAGGCAGCAATAAAAATTTCAGCGTTGTATTATATTTCTTCCTTAAGGGCAAATTTATATCTCGGGAAATATTACCTCACACGAAATATAAAGTTCCGCATACAAGAGAAATATTTTGTTTTGAAATTATTTTGTTGTACCTAACGAGGGGGAGGAATTACTTATACATCGCGCCTCTTCTCTCTCTCTCTCTCTCTCTCTCTCTCTCTCTCTCTCTCTCTCTCTCTTATTTGCATTTTATTATATAATTTGATTGAATGTTTTACATTTTAATTATTAAAGTCAAGCAAGCGTTGAGGACGAGCTCTTTGGAGTACATAAAATATCATTATTTCTAGTCAAGGCGGCCGTGATTGATGATGTTTGCCGCGGCGGATGAAAAACGTCGTTCCAAGTAATTGCTTTAAGTGTCCGAATGGTTAGTGTAGCCAAGGGAGGCGGAATGGTGCAATCGATAGTTATTCATTCCGTGAGGACGATCTTCTTGTTGGAGATTACATTTTCAATTAAAATTTGCTAATGTCTTTTTCAGTAGAATTACTATTAATCGAAATAATGCTACACCTAAAATATGAAAATGTTTTTAAATCGAAATAAACAATTTTTAAGTCAAGATACATGGAAAAAATAGCCACATTTTGCATTTGGATTCACTAATAAGCAATTTTTAGGTTTCAAATTGGAAAACTTTGCTGGATATTGAAGCCTAATATTCAGATTTATAGATAATATTATTTCCCTCATCAGATTCAGCCCTCGTACAAATTCCGCCGTAAAAGGTACTTTGTTCAGATCCTCAAGTCTGAGAATTTCGGCCTCCAGTTTTGTAGATTTGATTCTTCCTACTGAAAGGGTAACTAATATGTGCTCTACCGTTGCCTCATCCTTCATGCACAACCGGCCCTCGTCATCGTTGAAGAGGCCAATCTTGAGCAGATGGTGTTTAAGGCTGCAGTGCCCGGTGTACATCTCTAAGAGAGCTTTCAGAGTTGATCTGCTCATTGCCAGTACGGCGCCGGTTTTGCGTTCGTAGAACACTCTATCACTATCTCCGCTCCCCTCCTTGCTAGGAGGTTGGATTTTTAATTACCTTCCGGTCCACCATGTCCTGGTATCCATGTCAGTGTTACCTTAGGTGAGCCCTCTAACATGGGTAGCGCTTCCTGGTTTCTTACAGTCCTGAAGGCGCTATTAGGTGTGTTTAGCTGCTTCAGCGCCGCCTGACCGTCGTTAAATCGTCGTATCGTTCTTAAGAGTTTAATATAAATTGCAATATGTTCGTATATATTACAGAGATATTTGACTGTGATCCTGCCAGTAAGTACGTATTTATATATCTGATTGTGCGATGGCTCCAGTTGCCAACTCGACTTGCGGTTGTGGGTTTTATTTCCACCGGGAGCCTTGGGTGCAATCAATCGTGTTTGTCCGATTTTAACGAAAATACGAACGTGCTTGGGCGGCCGTCTAAAAAAACAGGAGCGAACTCATAATCAAGGAAAAAAAATTGTACCTGATTCTCGAGCTTTGGCCCTGCTAGGCTGTTTTCACTGGCTAGTTCAAAGGGTAGGAGTACCTGTACTCTATTTATCATATAGGTAAGTTTAAAACTAATCATTTTTGTCTTGTTTGCTTGTCGATTAACAACATTCTTATTGTATTTTTTTGTCTTCTACATAGTTCTTCTATTTGTAAACAACACACAGTCCTTTTTAAGACTATAGATTACATTCGCCGTAGATAAAGGTACGTTATAAGAATACAGATAAATGTTTATTAGAATCTTACAATTAAACATTTTTTGACGTGCCGCCTTCATATTAAAAACGCATAATAATTCTTCATGCTTTGTCCAAAAATAGTTGGGTGGAAGATGCCTCATTTTTGTCTGCCAAAAACATCAAAGCTTCAAGTTTGGATTAGCATGGAAATATGACAGCGGAAATATTTGAGGACTAGTTTGAAAATAAACTGTTGTCAAAACTATCGCCAAATATTGTTATTGTTGGAAAATGCCTCTTATCATTCAGTACAAATTAGAAAAATTCCAAATACTTCTTCAAATAAAGAAGAAATTAAGGAAATCGATTCGATAGCAAAACAAAATGGACATGAAATCTTAAGATTACCCCCGTATCAATGTTTATTTAACCCGATTGAGGTTATTTGGTCTGAGTTGAAAGTGCATATACACTGCACCAAAATTTAGTGATGATACCATAAAGGTAATTTGGCAAGAGGTAGCTAAAATATCAGTACAAAGGTGGTCTAACTGTCAAAAACGAGTAATAATGGAAGAAAATATTGATCGGGAACGATTAGTGGCGGAGTTGATCATTGAACTAGGTGACGACAGTAGCGATAGTGACAATTTATTAACTGACTTACGCTTTATTACTATTATATTTAATATTTTGTATATTAATAATGATATTATGTATAAATTGAATGAAATAGATACCCAATATATTGTTACTTTGTACTATTTTGCTGCGCGAAAAAGATTGAAAACGTATTTACATCTTGCTTGTTATTGTAGGTAGATAAATTCCTAGGACGGTCCTGGAATGTTTACGGGTAAGGGTCTGCTAGGCAGCGTGTTCTATAAGGGTTTGCAGTTTTGAAGTAATAAACAGTAGGCAAAGTTATTCATGGGGTTGGTTGCAAAAGCACTATATTTCTGGTCGAAGTATAACTAATATGGAATTCGAATTTCTCACTTACGAAAACACTAGCACTCTAACTTTACATTCTTGAAATCTTTATGCAAGAAAAATCTTCATTGGTAAAATCTTAGCTCATAATTTTTCTTCATGAAATTTCGGCATCAACCGAATGTAGGTACTTCGGGCCAAACAAACTACCTCGAGTGGCAGCAGGTGCTCGGAATTTACTAATTAAATGGCTTCCGTGGGGTGGATTAAAAGAGACTTTAATAATTGCATGCAGGCTTGATTGCCGTTAACCGGCGGACGCCCGCCCCTCCGACAATATTGCATAAATTTCGGCAGGCCTCGGACGTGAATAAACTACTTTAGTTCCGCTTTGCTTTGTAATAATGGCGTCTTTGGCAGCGGCGTTCCCTAATGGTTAAAGGCTAACGTTACGTGGTAGTTAAAACATCGCCGCTTACACACTTCGGTAATGGAAAAGCTGGAGAACTTATTGATGTAGTTGATGGTTGTTTCGCGCGGGGGACAACCTTGCTAAATCTGCGAGGTGTTATGCTCAAGAAAAACAAACCCAAATTGCACCACTACTCAGAATATGCGGATAAGATAAAGGTGGCTGCAATGTATTCTATTATTCTAGAAATTAAAATTACTCTAAACTCATTGTAATTATTTTAGAAAACAGACTGCTTTTCTACTTGAAAATGGTCAAGGAATGGATCCTAAAAGTAACGCCTGAGCCTTAGCCTTAGAATAAAAATCACATATTTAGAACAATTTACTCAAAATAAAACTTACGCAAAACTCAAAAAATAGATATATAAATCAGCTCAACGAGCCAAGAACCCTTGGTTACACATTTGTCTCTATTTGAGTTTATTCTTCGATAAAGCCTGCCAGTCCTGTACGTTTATTTCCTTCAGGTCATTTTGAACAGCTTGAATCAATTTTGTCTGCGGCCTCCTTCTATCCCTCCTTCCAGTAGTCTCCCCGCTCAAGATCTGCTTAGAAGGATCTCCCAGTCTTGCTATATGTTCCAGTCACTTTAAACTTTGAGCTCCTGGAACCCTTGTTATGGATGTTACTCCATAGAGCTCTTTACGCTCCATATTAGTCTTTCTTAGCCACTGATCCTCTGCTTTCTTTCCACCAAATATTTTTCTTCTCAGTAGTGATACTCTTTGACATGTTCCTTGCTCTTATATGTGATGTAATCCCCCATACATTTATTTTTTGCGATTCTTTCTTGAATTTCATGCTTTTCTTTTTCTTTTCTTTTCTTTTCCTTCCTTCCTCGCAATCTGCTGTTATAGCTACCGCTAAATAATTAAATTTTTCTACTTTTCGAATATACTAGTCGCTATTCTCTATTACAAACTTTAGGTGCCTATTCTGTCTATTAAACTCTTATTTTCCTAGTGTATTTTGTTTTTATTTCATTAATTTTGAAACTTCTTTCTTTAGCTAACTTCTCTATCCGCTTTATCGCATGAACTAGATTCTCCCTTGTACTGGCTGATATCACAATATCAGCTGCAGAAGCCAGAATTTCCATTCTTTATTTAAATATGGTACCTCTAGTTTTCAAACCACTTTTCCCATCCACTGATTCCAATAGTATATTAAATAATGATGTCGACAGTGGATTGCCTTGTCTTAACCCAGTCATTACCCGGAACTTTTCTGATGTTTTTCCTTCTATCATTACCTTATAGTCCGTTTCTGTCGAAGTCATTTTTCATTTCATACAATCTTTCTCGTTTAACTGTATCATAGGATTTTTTAAAATCAATAAACACCATATAGCTTCTGTTCCTTTGTCCTGGCCTACTTCTTTCTCTATTTCCTCATTTAATATATTCTTGATAGCTACTGTCTTAACTTTGTATAGAGTATACCGTAGTGTTATGTCTTTGTTATACATTTTTATATATTTTTTTATATATTGGGCAGATAATTGATTCTGTCCATCTTAAGGGCATTTTTTTTCTCTCCATATTAGATTAACAGCTGGGAGAGCTAGCAGTCAGCCTGTCCGTCACTGCGACCCAGAGGATCTATTGTGACTTTCTCTCCATATTGCTCCAATAACGTTATATAGATTCTGCTCAAGCTTATTTCCACCAACCTTTAATATTTCAGCTGTGATCTCATTCTCCCAGGGAGCTTTACTATTTGTAGAAGCTCTGATGTTTGAAATAATTGCTTTCTTATTTGGAGATTCAGTATTGTTTCATTTATCATTCATTATTGCCTCCACATCATCTATAACATCCTACTCTGAATGCTCCTCCGCCTCGAATACCTGGTATTGGTATTGGTATTGGTATTAAAGGGGGGCGCCCTCGCGGGCGTCCAAGCACTTAGGCCACCAGATGGGCCCGTTGTGCCCCCAGGCCGCTCTAGAGGGCGTCCAGAATGCCGCCCCTCCTGTAGAAGGTCACCAAATCCTTTAGCCCAATACCGTGCACTGAGTCCGGATCGATCAGGGCCGTTCCGAAGACTCCCAATCTTGCCCATGTCAAGGCAGGGCACTCGGTGAGCAGATGATACGGGGTCTCCTCCCCTTCCATGCACCACGTACACTCCGGGTCGTCTCCAATGCCTAGCAAGCAGAGATGCCTCCTAAGCCTGCAATGTCCTGTGTAGGCCCCTGTTAGTGCTCTACACTCCCTCCTGGTCAGTCTAAGCAGCTCCCTGGTCCGAGGAAGGGCGGGCCCATCCA
The DNA here is from genome assembly GCF_029955315.1 of Cylas formicarius. Classification (NCBI taxonomy): domain Eukaryota; kingdom Metazoa; phylum Arthropoda; class Insecta; order Coleoptera; family Brentidae; genus Cylas; species Cylas formicarius. The sequence continues at coordinate 13,979,667 of NW_026844326.1, read as the reverse complement.
TCATAAGCCTCGCCTGCCTCATTCCCGGAGCAACTCTCCAGCCCCCCGCGGCCCGGTCTCTCGCCCAGGCTTCGAGAGCTCCCCGCCTCACACACGGGGCGATCCCCAAGCGGGGCTCTGGCCCTATATGCCAGGAGCCCTCCCTGGCTAAGGCGTCCGCTGCCTCATTGCCCCGGACACCGGTGTGAGCCGGAACCCAGACCAACGTGACCTTTCTCTCCTCAGCCACCCTCCTCAGTACCCCTTTGCACTCCTTTATCAACAAGGAGCGCGTACGCACTGACTTCAGCGCCATGAGTGCAGCCCTACTATCCGAGCAGAAGAAGACTCTCCTGCTTCCGTAGTTGAGCCGAAGCACCTCTCTGGCCGCCATCAATAAAGCGAAAATTTCCGCCTGAAACACAGTGCAGTACTGGCCCAGAGGGACCGACAAGCTTGATCCCGTTGTCTCGCAGTACGCTCCAGCTCCGGCCAGATCTCCCATTCTGGACCCGTCCGTGTACCAGACAAGTCCATCCCAGGAGCCGACTCTGCCCTCTCTCCAATCTTCCCTTGATGGAAAGAGAAAGGTCAATTTATCAAAGAAGGTCATCTCGGGGATCATGACGTCACTCGGCATGCCCATGACCCCGCGATCCCCGCGACAGCCCTCTAAAATGTCGTACGGACCCCGATTGAGGGTTCCCTCCCTCCAGAGCCCGCAGCTCGCCAGCCTCACAGCTGTCCTGGCCGCCTCCATCTGCACCCGATCCGCCAGAGAGGGCAGCCCCACCGGAGCCTCCAGGGCCCTCGTGGGCGCCGTTCTCATGGCACCCGTTATGCAGAGGCAAGCCAATCTCTGCAGTCTGTCAAGAACTAGCCTTGCTCCCGCTCTTTTGGTCCCCGGCCACCATGCCACTACCCCATGCGTGAGCATAGGCACCACCATGGTACCGTAGATCCACTGCATGATCTTCGGCCCCAGGCCCCAAGTGCCCCCTACCGCTCTCCGGCACGCCCACAGAGCTCCAAAGGCCGACCTGGTCCTTAATCTTATATGTTCCTGGAAGGTCAACTTAGAGTCCAACCATACGCCCAAGTACTTGACACTTCCGCTTGCAGAAAGAGGCACCCCATCCATCGAAATGTTGAGGTTGCACTCCATCTTCCTTTTCCTAGTGAAGATTACCATCTCCACCTTGCTAGGATTGACAGCCAACTTGCTGTCTAGGCACCATTGTGAGAATCTTGCCAATGCCCCGTTCAGGAGCCCCTGCATCCTCCTCACGTCCGTCCCCTGCGTCATTATCACAAGGTCGTCGCAATATGCCTGAGCATAGACCCCGTGTTCTTCCCTCAGAATATGCAATATCTCGTTCACCACCAGGCACCACAGGAACGGGGACAAGACCCCGCCCTGTGGACAACCCCGTGATGAACCGATGGAGACCTGCTCCCCACCCAGTCTTGCCTCGACCCTCCTGTCGGTTAGCATGGAGCGGATCCACCTTACAATGGCCGTCCCCACTCCAGTACTCTCCACCGCCCTGCAGATCGAGTACAGGGCCGTGTTATTGAAAGCCCCTTCGATGTCAGCGAACACGCACACCGACAGCCGTCCCGAGCCCATACCCTCCTCCAACCTGGAAGTCAGATGGTGAAGAGCTGAGCCCACAGACCCGCCACTTCGGTACGCATGCTGAGCTGGCTCTAAAGGGGCCTCCAGCTCCACCCAGTCCCTCACATACCGGTCCACCAGCCTCTCCAGAGTCTTCATAATGAAGCTGGTGAGGCAAACAGGCCGGTACGACTTCGGGTCCGTGTAGTCACTCTTCCCTACCTTGGGAATGAACACTACCCTGCTGTGTCTCCACAGCTCGGACACGTACCCACTCACAATGGAGGCCCTGAACAGGTCCATCAGCGGGCTGGTTAGGAGACCTCCGTCCCTTTGCAGCAGAGCCGGAAATACTCCATCCCCGCCTGCCGACTTGAAGGGGCCAAAGCTGTCAATAGCCCACCTCAGCCTACTATGGGTAACCACCCTCCTTGCCGTGGCGTAGTCGCATCCAAGACGACCGCCGGCTTCAATATTCCCCCCTGTGTCCGGATCAGCGGACCCTGGGAAGTGCGTGTTCAGCAACTGTTGTAGTCTGTCCGCTGGTCCCGCTGTGTAGCCACCGCCGGTCCTGCGGACCACCCCCAGTCTTCCCGCAGGGTCACTTCTGAGTACCCTAATACCTGTTTGAAATATTCTACCCACCTTCGTAGACTGTCATCAACGCTACCAACTACCCTTGTCGATCTTGGCATATAAATAATTTCTTATTTTTTCGTCGTTGGTTTCTTATGCCCTGATAAAATTCCCTAGCGCCTTTGTTAATGATTTTTTTCCTATTGTTCAATTTCTTTCTTTTTATATACTCTCTTTTCTTGCTTCTGCATTGTTTCTTTACCTCTCTTCTGCTAGCTTCGTTACTCATTTTATTCTCTTCTGTGTTGTATTCAATCCATTGTAACCTTCCACGTTTCCTTCTTGCTATAGTCTCTTTGCACTCGTCATCATACCACCTCTCGCATACCTTTTTTTATTGGTTTTGCAACATCTGTGTGGGCTCTCCAATGTTATACTTTCAAATTTCATCCATTTTTCGTGAACAGTTGCGTCATTATTTGGGCTTATTTATTTAATATTATATTTTCCACTGAACCACAATCAAACCACAAACAAATAACGAAATGAAATTAATTTTTCAGAGAAACTTCCACAGGCTGCTGTAATACTTTTTACAAAACTTCTGGATTCCCCCTGCGTCGGTTTTTGCGGAGTCGAAATTGCTGACGTTTCGCCAATCAACACTGACAGTTTCAGTCAAGCTCTGAAGAAGCCAACAGGATGATTGGCGAAACGTCAGTTATTTCTACTCAGCAAAAACCGACGCAGGAGGAATTAAGAAGTTTTGTAAAAAGTACAAAATCATATTATTCGGGTACAAATGCATTTATTTCATTAAGCCTTCCTTCTAGGTTTTGGCTTGATGGATTTTGATTTATATAATATAATAACCGCAGAATTATTAAAATATAACCACTAAAAATTTCCAAAATAAAAGAGTAATAAACAATAATATGTTAGACATTTTCATTTGCTTATTGGGTATTACTAGGACAGCTAGAGCAAAATTTGTGAATCGAACTTTACAATTATTCTTCCGATAAGTTGTTCAGACACGAATCCGAGGCCATTAATTGTTTATAATAACCAGTCCGGTTTGAGAACTAAATCAAAACTCGAGTTTCATGCGGACTTGTAACGAGATATCGTCGTTTCACAAGTTGGTGGGGATTAATGATATCGAAATGGGGGTAGCGCACGTAAAATTGAAATTTCTATCGCGATCTAGTATTTCGGGAAGTTATTCGGCAATATCCTTCGATATCCTTTCGTGGGCGTTACTTAATTTCAAACAAATTGCCGGAAAATCCTATTGCAACGGAGAAACTCATCACCGGGCACGGATGCTGCGAATTTAAGTAGTTTGGCTATTTTGGAATTTAAGCGGACTTGATGCTTGACTGGATCGCTGAATTAATCACAAAAAAAAGATAAAAAATAACAGACCAGCCAGCAACTCCGAGAATTGTAATAAAGCATTTTAGTAATTAATTATTGAAGACTATCCTGCATATTATTATCATATCGGTTCAAGGATTTCTTAAAATTAAATGAAAGTATAACCGACGCTCTAGAAATTGTATGAAAGTTTGCACCATAGAAGACTAATTATTTGTTATCGAATGATATAATATATCTATTTGGCAATTAAAAAATAACATGCGCTAACATAAGCTTAAAAATTCAAAAGTTAGTGTAAATTTTACACATATTTTAAATTTTATGTATTTTTTCAAACAGATTTCAAAAACGGTATCAATCTTTGTTAACCCACCCTTAATACTTTGTCTAAATGAACTGAGAATAAAGCAATTTAATAGATTTTTTGTACTTTTTTAACTATGATGAGATTGATATCAAATTTGAAACATTGCCAAAATTCAACTAAGGCTGTCAATTTCAAAAATATGTACTTTTTGAAATAATGGTAATAGCTTTTCTATTGTTAAAGTTTTACTATGAAGGGTTTTTAAACTTTATTAAAGGTTAGCCACTAATCTATGGTTACATTTTTTTTATTTCTTCCATTTCATCGCATTACTAACAATATTTACTTTACTACCTATGGGTAAACTTTTATGCAGGTGTCTGGTCGCAGATGTTAGCGATAATAAAATGTTAGATATTCATTTTAAAGTAGAACGAGCTTGGTTTAAAATATATTTTTTTTAGTTCTGGTGCGGATTCGTAAAAGCTGTCGGATGATATTTATAACTCTGGCAGCTTTTCACTTCCAAACTTTCCCATGTTCAAAAATCTCCAAAATTTTGAAATGTTTAGAATTCTTTATCAACAGCGGTAAATCTGGCAACAATGCAAATTAAAATTATGACGTGAACATAAAGTAGGTAAATCTGACAACATTTCTGTTAGCGGGTATTGAATTTTATCGCTCCAGCTGTGGCAGTTTTGGAGATATTTAAGCGTACTTTTTGCTAACCCTGTAATTTTCTAATTTTTTTGTCTTATTCTAGCTATTCTATTCTAAACATTAAAAACTATTGTTAAATTGAATATTACTTAAAGATTAGTAAAAGTAGTAAAAGGCATTTCCTATGGATGGTGCAATTGCGATTGCTTTTTTGCCAGCGCAGAGCGTTTTCTGCGTTATTACATTATCAGCTAAGAGCCTAACAACCCAGTGAAAACTGCTTCTCGGTATCTTGGGAAGCATTTCCACTTTACAGGTTGTAATTAATATAAATATTATCCTCAATTTTCTTACAATCCCTTAGAAGGGCACAAAATTACCGAGAAGGAGATTACTAATACGTCTTGATATCCTGGTCCATTTTCAATTATTTATTATCATTTGTTCTTTTATTGAAAATCTAATTAATTTGTGTTATTTAATAAATTAACCAAATCAAATCAATTCTTGAAGCCTAACTAATTTTATTCGTGAATTGTAAAGGAAAATAAAGGATATAATTATACAATTTTTGCATTAAAACTTATTCTCTTCAGCGACGAACTTAGCCATCGTAAAATCAATTTTAAAAAAAGGAGAAAATTGAAATCTTTCGATAGGTCGGTGAAAACCGAGCGGAACAACAACAGGACACCGACGAAGAGTCGCACAATAAGCTCCGGGTTTAAGGGATAAATTAAGGATCCGGGAAGTGGTTTCGTAATGGATCTTAATGAGACGTTAAGAAATCATCCAAAATGGATCACCGAAAAATTTAATATTCCAAGCGTCCACAATATATTACCGTCACGGCTTTAAAAAGTCGTGTAAGGGGTAAATCGTATTCGAAGTTATGAGCCCGAAAGTCGCGACTTTTGCGGAAAAATAAATCATTTTCGCGTTCGCCCTTTCGTTGCCGCTTTTCCACGTGGCGGGGGCCGGATTTGATTTAGAATGCGAGAAATGCCGGTCACCGCAGAGAATTTTAATGCCATTTTCTTTACGCTCTTCGGAAAACCCGACGCCGAATAAGGAAAGACTTGCAGTCTGCTGACTTTAATATTAAATTTACGACAAAAGTTTAGTCCAGAAAAACGTTGATCACTACTTTGCAGTAGCAAATCAACCAATAAAGATGAGGAGTTTCCTACGATGTAGTGTAATTTGATCATACTCAATAAAATACAATCAATCAGTGAACTCGATCCGAGGGAAATTTTACTATGGAAAAGGACTCTTTAAATATTCGAAGAACTGGAATTTATAATAAGCGCATACAAATTATTATACTTATAAATTCAAATGTATTTTCCAACGTTTTAAGAAAAGTTATTTTATACTTTAGTAATTTCATATAATACTTAAAATATACACTAACATGTAAGTGTGAACTTTTAGCCAGTATCTTTAATTTCTACAAAAAATGGATCAATAAAATTTTCTTTTTAAATACTAAAATATGATCTTATGCAAATGATAAAATCATAATAATAATTTGACGAGTTTTTATATAAATTAAAATATAATATTAATAAATAATATAAAACAAAATCAGATCATGTAATTATTTGGTAGTTTTCAATAGTTTTGGTTAGTTTTGTTTATAATCATAATAACAGGTTTCCGCACAATTACAGAAAATATATAAATAAGAGGAAAATAATGAAAATACAAGGATGCTAGTTACTTGCACACGAACTTTAACGAAATTAATTACTCACACAGCAGTTATAAGATCTACGCATGACCCAAAAAACAGTCAACGATCTCTACAGTTAACGATCTCTGGAAGTATATCCGCATTACTATCACAATAATGGAATTATCACACATGAACAAAATTGACTGATGTAGGGAGATGAAATGTAGGCCTAGACCTGGCTTCAATTCTGGGGACGTAAAATTTTATTTTGCTTAAAAGCCACTCGGAGTTCTAGCTTCTAGAGATGATTCCCAGAACCTACGCAATAGTTCCTGATGGTCAAATCCTCTGTAAGAATATATAATATCTTCATTAAAAGCTGAGTATTTAAGGAACTGTCGCGATATCATCGGGATATCATCCGTTCGATTGTTGAACTCCGACTGGAATCCTGCAGACGTTTCGCCAAGACTTCACTTGGCATCCTCAATGCTCGCGCTCCGAAAACCACTTCGAATACTGTTGAAAACCATGTTCCTCAGCACTAATATTATTCTAAAGAATAGAATAAATACAGTCACAAACACAAACTATAATATCGAGGACACTGACACAGTCCTTAACATAGAAGCTAGGGATGCCATTTCATAACAACAACCAAACCTGTAGAAGAACTCGGAAACAATACTGAACAATCATCTATGACTATTTCTGCCATCCGATATAACGTGTACATTAAAGGAAGGCATAGCAATTACTACGCATCTCCCTCTAAATAAAATTTTCCTCACAAAATCGATGCTGGAGGTATTACTGGGTCCATTCCAGTTTAGATCGAGTTCACTGCAATTAATGTAAGCAAACATTTATCTGTCGCTTGATAAGTTGATTGTGGCGGTAGAATGGGTAATAAATGTTTTGGTTAGTATAGTTAATAACTCCAAGAGGCGATTTATATCAGTCAGTTTAACGCGAAAAGTGATGTTGTCTATCCTCGTTATTTGAATATGAGACTGGCAAGAGTTTCGCATTTTCATATATATAGGAATATTCCTATTACAGAGTAATGTAACTAATAAGAAATTCCTTGAATTAGAGAAGTAGTAGTCACATATTGCCCTTTTGCGGTATGCAGAATTCTGGAGAAGTTACTGCTTGGGGAAAGTCACTATCCCCCTTTTCCCTTCCAAGATTATGCTCGAATTTCTTTCGTGTGACATCTCTAGTACAGATGATTTCAATATCACACTCAGTGGCCAAGATAAAGCATGTAAAATAATATTAAGGAAAACATTAAGTTGGCCATAAAAGCCCTTGAAATATTAGTACAAATTATTGGCAGCTTGGGATTTTGTTTTTTGGTGTTATTTTGTGTAAAGCGTATTTCCCATTTTTTAATTCTAGGCTTTAAATTAGGATCTCAGAGAGCAAGGTAACAGCTTTGATGTTTGACATTTTTAAAATTGCATGAATTTTCAAAAGCTGCAAATTGAAATATTAAATATATTTGTGGTGCAAAAATTTTCCTTATTGTATATTCTTTTACCTAATTAAGATTTTGGGTGCCAAATAATGTAAACCGCTGTAAAAGCATACTTTTTCAGGGATCATATAAATAATTAAAAACGATATGTTTACCACTTGTGAGTTTAGTATACGAAAATTCGGATCAATAAGTGCACAATAGAACATAATTTTTAATTTTGGTAATTGTTGCCTAGTTAATGTTGCGATTTTTTTTATTTAAATAGAAATAAAATAGGGTATTTAATAAGTACGATTAAAAGGAAAATGAATAACATTATTATTTTAATTTAAGGACAAATTTTTAAGAACGTATTGGTATCTAACACTTACAAATATTTAAGCTGGTTATTATTTTTTATTTTTTGAAAGACAACTTAAAAACGATAATTAACCTATCTAAAATTATTTCCATAAATTCTATGATGTCGATCAGTATTATGTAAGTATTAAGAATTTGTTTTTTAGATAAAATGTCCTTGGTTTCTATAGTGTTTGAAAATTTATATTTATAAAATTTATATATGAAATTGGAAGCGCTTTTGTAAAAGGCGTCTATCATCAAATAAAAAAAAAATGCAAAGTTGCTTGTTCGAAATAAAAAATACATTTAAGGCGTAATAAAACATAAAGTAAAAGGGAACATTTTTGCCACCCTGTATGATTCATCCTTATTATAACATTTCAAATTTATAATTTGACAATTTATAATATTAGAGATTAATTAAGAATAGATTTTCATGACTGAGTTATGTACTCGACCTAAAACTTTGTGTATTTTCCAAATCGACAATAAGACGGATGCCTTGAACTCTAAAGGTTCCATATTTTTAGCTATACTATAACTAACTATAAAGGTCAAGTTTATATGAGTTTTCACCCACTGTCAAGAAACCGAATCGGTAGAAAACTGCATGGAGTTGGGATAGTTATGATTAATATATTCTATAATTTGTTCAAACATTAAATATGAAATATTTTTTAACGCTCTACCACGTATAAACTGTACACAAATTAACCGGCAACGGAAGTTATTCGAATTTAATTCTCGTCGATCAGCGTTTATAAAGCAAATTCGGCAATTTTCCACGCCGTTCACGTATTACAAGAAAAATCGCCCTTAAAACAAGGATTAGTCGAATATTTTGTTAGATTATCCGACAAAGCTTCGCCGGGGACGAAAGATGAAAGCAAAAGGAAAGAAAGGTTTTGAAAAGAAAATTGGCGCTTTGTGCAGCTGTGTTAACTAATGAAATATCAGAAACTACAAAGAGTTGGGGATTTTGTGTTTCTCTTAATGTAATTGGGTTGGGTTCCGTGAACGGCTCTATTAGTCCGTCTGTCGGTTTAGTAAAAATTTTAAGCTATGTTAGATTAGAGAATTACTATTGGATGATATAAAACGAGGCGGAAAATATACAGGAGAAGATAACAGCAACTCCTTTTGCCTTTCTTCCAAATATGCAAATGCACAGCTAAGAACTACGTTGGGATATGCTTCAATTCGTATCAGCAGTGTTTTAATAACAGGATTTTACGATTTTAAAAGAATATCAAAAACGGATTTTTAATAAGTATATAATTAACATAGGAAAAGGGAATTGTCTTTGATAAACAGATATTTGTTGTAATGTTATGACTAATTTAGGTTAATGAGCATATTTAAAAATTTTCCTTAAGAAACTGCTTATCGTTTTACACATTCGCAATTTTCTCCACGAAATTATATATATTCACATGGCAATTGTTTCGACTACACCGTGTCTTTATCAAATGTAATATTTACAAACTACCTGCTACTATATATACCGAAAAATGACCATAAAACTTTAATTAATACATTTGAATGTCTCATTTTGTTAATCTCCATGGCTTCCAATAAATTTAATTTTCAACTTTTTGTGGCTGGGGCTGTGGCTTAAACAAATTGCAATGAACAACGACTACCATCCGTCCATTATAGATAAAATTATAAATAGAAAATAAATCCAGGCAATAGTGAACTCTATTTATCCGAAACCTAATACAGAACACGAATAATTTAAAACAATTACATACATAGGAGAACCTAGTGAAAAAGTTTCAAAACATTTGTCAAAATGTGGTTTAAAAATAGCTTTCAGAACTAACAATACAATAGGAAAATTTTTAAAAAATAATGAAACGAAATGTCCAAAATCTCAAAAATCAGGTGTCTACAGGTTGAAATGCAGATCTTGTCCTAAAATTTATATTGGACAAACAGATGGATCCTTCAAGAAACGCATTAACGAACATAAAAGGGCGTTTAAAAACAATAGTCTAGATTCTAATTATGCTACACATAAACACAGAAAAACACATTTTTGACGACAATTTTGATATTTTACATACAGCCACAAAAAGTAGAAAATTAAATTTATTGGAAGCCATGGACATTAACAAAATGAGACTTTGAAATGTATTGCTTAACGTAATTTTTCGGTATATATAGTAACGGGTAGTTCGTAAATATTACATTTCATAAAGACACGGTGTTGTCGAAACAATTGTCATGTAAAAATATATAATTGATTGAAAATCTGAACTTCTAGTTCTTATTTATTTTGATAAATGGATTTTCATCAAGTAAAGGCCACCTCAGTTCAACCAATTATAAGTGATGAGCCACCAAAATTCTGTTATTGAATTGATTAATTTGATAAATAAAAAAAAGTTGATAATTATCGAGGAACTCTTATTGTTATTGGTATACGTTGCCATTAAAATGGTGCTCGGTGCAAGCACCCCTACAATAACCACACGAAAGAAATTAAGTAATATTTCATTGGTTTTTTACCGTTCAATCCAGGTGGATTGCTTTATAGAAAAACTGGGATTATCGGGCAATTTCGTTGGATTATCCGAAATTAACTTGGGGAAAGTTTTTTGTACAAACGACGGCGGCGAAGAAAAAGGAAATTGCCGCCGTAACTGTAAGAAAATATCAGAAGAGAAACATATTAATACAAAGAAAACGAGATTTTCTTCAACGTTATTCGGCAAAGATCTCTTATACTTTGCCATGTTTATGATAGGATTCGCCAAGGTTTCTAATTAAACGACCTTCTTAGCACCTACGCTGATATTTATGGAGAAATACAAAACGGCTTACGATAGCCCGTTCCTTTTTGGGTATTAAAATTGCGAAAATTGAACCTTCTACTACTACTTAACTTACTTGCGCACACCGACAATGGCAGCAGACCAATTTAGTTTTGACTTTTTTGTTTTATTTTTAGATGCTGTTTCACTAAGATCAAAGGCTCAAACATATTTTAAAAAATGATTGTTAAATTAATACATGAAAAATAAAGGGAGATATTTCAAAAGTTTTTATAAACATGGGTCCAGAAATGCAAAATTTTTCAAGATAAGTTAAATGAAAAAAAAGTTTTAACAAATATTCACTCGATTCTGTTAAAATTTGCCAATGTTATTTGATTAGAGCCACTAATTGATTGAAAAAATTATTAAGACCAGTGGTGTCCATAACATAACTACAACAAATGTTTGTAAATGTCCACCATCCATTTCATTCATTGAAGGACCAACTCGAGCTGAAATTCGAGGTCTGTTTCTTATCTCATCACTAAAAAAGCCTCTTAACAATTAGATTGTCAAATTTCAAATCGAGTATTCGTTTAGATTTTAATAAACAAAATTTTTTCAAATTACCATCCTGTATTTTGAAAACTCTGTATTTCCGGATGAAAGTTTATAAACCCTATTTTTATATTATTTAACGAGGAGTCACCCCGCTTGTTTTTCGAACATCGTGTATATAGGATGGTAAGTCACACAATATTATATTTAATTAATTTTAATGAAATCCATTGAAAGGAAAAATTTCTGGGCATGTTTTATTAAGTCACGAAACAGTCTAGAAAACATTGATGAAAGATCAACGTTGTACTTCTTCATGTATAACGTGTTATTGTCTTTAATCGATGACAACTTTCGTAAGAGAATTTTAATTACGAATGAGACTTCCTTTAAGTGTAGCGATAGAAAATCTCTGTGTCATACTGAGAGTTTTTTTTGAAAATTTTGCGCAGTAATACTAGTTGTATTAGTGCTAGTAGTAGCAGTAGTAGTGGTCAGATGTTAGTTATTCATAGTTTCTAGAAAATGATTTTCCATGAGTTTTGGACATCGTGTCATTAAATGTAAGGCAGAAGGTGTGATTTGGTGCCAAATAACATGCTGTGTTTCATTGGCGTATTTGGTTCAAAATGAAACATCCGCCAAAAATTAATTCAGGGCCTGATTTCTTCTTACAAGCTTGCAATGAGTCTAACAACGGGTCCAGCTTGAAGCAGTTTTTGATGAAGCCACTACAATCCCGGACTAAACATTTCATGGAAGCCAAAATGTAGGTGACTATTCCAACTAGAACAAATGAATTATGCGTTTTAGCTAAGATTTAGGGACAGTCGAAGTCTCAAGTAGCTAAATATCGTGGGTGTGTCAGATATTGCCAGAAATTTGCTTGCGTACCACTGTTGAAGGTCAATAAATCCCAAGATTAATTTGAAGTTGCTATTGTGCTGTCATTAACACTCTTTTCCTTTGGTGATATTGTCCTTCTGGGGGGCTGACGTCTACGAAGTACTTGGTCAAAAACGAACCAAAACTATCAATTGCTAAGGACAAGAAAAGCATATATTTTCCTATTAACAAACAAGCGATTGCATCTTCATTATGGAATTCTCTTCAATCCTATTATAACAATTGAATGACCCTTGGACCCACAATTTTTGCCTACGCCACATTGCCAAAACCTGTCATGCGTCCGCATTTTGCTTTCGTTTCACCGTCGACATCAATTATTTCGATTGCCAACTCTTCGACAATCTGAAAAGTGTATCGCGGGGCTCGACTTGTCGTTTCATCCCTTCGCAACATCGACGAGGGTGTTACCGTTACGGCAACTGAAGTAACAAAAACGGGGATCGGAAACTTACAGTTCCCTCGAGCATTCGAAATCTGACGTGTTCTGTTTCCGCTACATCGGTTCCCGAGGTTTTCGCTCTTTCTTTCGCAGCAGAGAGACGCGTCGCATGGGAAACCGTCGAAACGATGCGTGGCCACGTTGACGTTAGTCCCGGAAATTATTTCGGTAAAGGGAAGATTCAGTCTTCGCATTACTCTCTTTGTGATTCCTTTTAAAATACGGGACTTATTGATTATCTATCTGGCAAAAATAAACCCCACTGAATGTATTTTCTAAATTACCGTCTTTTATTTTAATTATTTTTATTCACAAGAATAGTGTGACTTGCTTTCCTATTTTCGGAAGTATTTCATCGTATTTATTTCCGATTTCCATTTGATGATGCTATTTACCTAATTCAGATGTCTGATTCTCTTAGACCTTGAACCCGGGGCGAAAATAAAAATTTCTATTCCCATGGGTAAGTTTGCAACGGTGTTTCAAGTTGAGATCACCGTAATAGAACATTGGTGCATCAGAAATAGAAATGAAAAAGATTGGCTCTTCTGTAGGATGGCCAAGCCCATTGCAAAATCAGCCATCACACAATAGATAGGAAGAGAATCCCGGCAATGGTGGAGAGACATACCAAGATAAAGACAGGTCAAGGAATTCCTTCAGCTTAGAAACATCTAAGACGAATGGGAGTAGAAGAAAACACTGAATGCAGATTCTGCCAAGAAGAGAAGGAAACAGCCATACATATTATGTCAGTGTGAAAGCCTAACTAGAGTGCGTTTCCATCTGCTGGGCATAATCAAACCTATAATCAAGGAGTCTATCAAAGTTGTGGAATCTGGTCAGAGAGGCTAACCTGTATAACGCTCTATAGCAATAGATCCTCTGAGTAGCAGTGACGAACAGGCAGATCGCCGGCGCTCTCGAAATCTGAATATGAATTTGAATCTAGGTCTTAAAGGTGCGTTTTTCGACTTCAGTTCTGAATGACAGCGTTATGCGCGTTATGTGTTCTGATAACACATGATTAATTGTTCATGATACTTTTTTTGAAGAACATTTTTAACCTTGTGGCTCTAGCTTCAATAGAGTTTACCCTATTTCGCGTATCTGCGCTGTTACCTTAAATTTGAAAGGTACTTACTCACAGGAGACCTGATGATGAATAGTAATCGCTTACCTAGGCCAACTATTAAAACATAGTGGATTGAGATCACTATTTACACTTGTGGGAAGTTCTTATCTGTTTGTTTGTTCGTCTGTGCGTTCTGCTTACAATCCGTCCATATGTCTCTGCAAAACAATGAACACCTATATTTTTTATATGTATAACAATTCATAGTTGGAATTTAAAAATATAGCTGATGCTCAAAAGGAAGTGAGTGAAGTGTTTCAACTCGTTCGATCTAATAGTAATAGACCATTTCGCATTAATAACCCAAAAAATCAAATCCATTCACACACAGCGGAGAATTCAAAAGTACAAAATTACACGTGGATTGGCTATTAGTCATTGTATATCGACTTGAACAACGATCTTGTAAGGAATCTAATTGAAAGAATAATCAAAGTGAAGGTATATTCGAGGTAATATCTCTAGATTTTGATGTTAAGTCCGCTACTCTAGCTAGTTAACATCTTGCAAATTTGTTTTTTAACTCCACTTTACAAGACTACGCAAACTTGGAGGGTCTGATTTATTGGGCTTTTCAGTTCGAGCTTAATATACATTGATGAAAATCTAATACTACACTTTATAGGGGTGAGTGAAAAGTGTTGGAAATATTAATACTCCAGCAAATTATTTTGGTTTTATTTCTGTAGTTGCTCGGTTGTTATCTCGTTAATCAAAAGTTACGAGTTGGGCTATCAGAATACGTCCATACAGGGTGTCCGAAAAAGAAAACAAGACAAACAAGAACAAGATAAAATAAGAAAATTGTTTTCCAGATACTGTGTGTCAAACTAAAAAAAGAATATCTTAAATATACCTTTTTGTGTCTTAATTTTTTTCGCATCTCGCTTCGTTTAAGATAAAAAACAAACAATTTATTGCATGCCCCTAAATTGGTAACAAATTCTAAACAACCCAGATTACTTGAAATGTGGAATAACTTATCTCTAACTACATTAAAATTTTTAAGTTTAAGTTATCACACAGATAATCCTCTAGATGAATTTTTAGTTGCTTTAGATTTTACTCTAAAATCCACATTTTTTCAATACAAAATTATGTTTTATAAACAAGTCGAAGGTTGTGCAATGGATATGTCAATTTCAAGCATAGTAGCACAACTTGTTATGGAGTATCTAGAAGAAAATGTAATTAAAAACATTCAATTCAATTTACCTTTTTTGTATCGATATGTCGAGAACATCATAAATGCAGTTTCAAAAATAAAAACAGACTTATTATCAAACTTCTTCAATCATTTCCACAAAAAATTACAATTCACGCTTAAAATTCAGAACCAAAATACTATTAACTTTTTCGACTTATCCCTACATCACATACAAAATGGAGTTGGTATACTAAGAAAACAAAATCATCACGTTATCTAAATTTTAAATCTAATCATCCCCTAGCCCAAAAAAAATCCATCATATTAAGTCTAGTAGACAGAACAATAATGTTATCCGATCCAGAATATAGACCAGACGCAATTGAAAAAGCAAAACGCACCCTTCTAGAAAATAATTATCCCAAAAACTTAATTAATAATATCTTTAGTAAACGTACCAACAAGTTTTATCATAACGTAAACAAAAACCACCATCAAAATCCTCAAAACACTACGACGCTACGCTACGATATATACCTGGAAAAACACCAAACCATTTTCACACAAAACACAAAATTCAAATAGGACACAAAAGTGGTAATTTACAAAAAACATATCTCTTCACTAAACTCCAAGCAAAAAATCCAGTTGAAAAAAGAAGTAATATATTATATGAAATCCCATGCTCTAATTGCGACAGTGTGTATATAGGACAAACAAGCCAGTTTTTAAAAATAGAATCAACGGACATAAGTATGACAAAAAAAAATAAAACAGCTCTTCGGACCCATTGTGACAACACCAAACACACATTTAATTTTCAGAAAGTTAAAGTCTTACTTACAGAACCTAACACCAAACGGGAAAACTTTATGAAAGTATAGAAGTCCAAAAAAATCAGTTAATTACAAAACCAATTTTAAAGGTCTTAACAAAATATATCATTAAATTTTAAATTAACAAAATTAAATTATCCAATGGAAAACATCCGTACCTGTTTTGCATGCATCATAAAATGTTCGCTGACAAATTATGTTTATTTTTAATATATTAACACAACGTCAAATGTCATCAATTGTTATATATGTATGTCACTTTTATAAAATAAGAATGTTTTGAAAAAGATCGAAATTACAATCGAAACGTTAATAAATATTTAAAGGAATTACATTATCTATTTGTACAATGCTAATATAAAAAATATTCTTATTTTGTTATTTAAAATCACCTTTCAATTATTCGAACCTGATTTCCTTATATATGTTTGTAGACAATATACTTCTATATATTTTATATGTAAGAATTTAACCAATTGGAACTGACAACCCAACCAATCTAGACGAAATGGGTATGCTCTGTTCATAGATATAAGGAAGTGACCGATTGCTTTTGAATGGGATTATCCAAGGGTAGTCATTAACATACAATGCAACAAGATTATTATCTATAGTTTCGGAATTTAAATTCAGGTAAAATTGTGGTCCGTAATAGAAAACAATTTTATACCTACCTGTGTTGAATATTCTTTGGTTTGGTATACTACTTAGTTTAAGTTTATTAGTAATCATTCTTATTTCGTGTGTAATACAGCGTGTGTTGAATCGTGTGCGAATTATGCAAAATATGTGCTAGTTTAGTGTAAAAATAAATAAGAACTAAAAGTTCAGATTTTAAAGAAATTATATATTTTGACATGGCAATTGTTGCGACAACACCGTGTCTTTATCAAATGTAATATTTACAAACTACCTGCTACTATATATACCGAAAAATGACCATAAAACCTTAATTAATGTTGTTGCGAGAATTTAAGTTCAATAAAGGAGAGGTATTTAAATCTAATTGATCGTTAAGCAATACATTTGAATGTCTCATTTTGTTAATCTCCATGGCTTCCAATAAATTTAATTTTCTACTTTTTGTGGCTGTATGTAATATATCAAAATTGTCGTCAAAAATGTGTTTTTCTGTGTTTAAGTGTGTAGCATGATTAGAATCTAGACTATTGTTTTTAACGCTCTTATATGTTCGTTAATGCGTTTCTTGAATGATCTACCTGTTTGTCCAATATAAATTTTAGGACAAGATCCACATTTCAACCTGTAGACACCTGATTTTTGGGATTTTGGACATTTCGATTTATTGTTTTTTAAATATTTTCCTATTGTGTTGTTACTTCTGAAAGCTATTTTTAAACCACATTTTGACAAATGTTTTGAAACTTTTTCATAAGGTTCTCCTATGTATGTAATTATTTTAAATTGTTCGTGTTCTGTATTAGGTTTCGGATAAATAGAGTTTACTGTTGTCTGTATTTGTTTTTTATTTATAATTTTATCTATAATGGACGGAATGTAGCCGTTGTTCAGTGCAATTTGTTTAATGATATTAAGTTCTTTGTTGTAATTTTCTGTTGAGAGTGGCGTATTAAGAAGTCTGTGTATAAAAGAGTTAAATACAGCCATTTTGTGTGTATAAGGGTGATTTGAGCTGTTATGTATGACCGTGTCCATGTGTGAAGGTTTATGATAAATTGAAAAATCTAATTTGTTTTGCACTTTCGTAATAGTTAAGTCTACAAAATTATGTATTGAGTTAATGTAATTTAAAAAAGAATTCAATTGTCTGTCCGTTCCAACAAAGCAAGCAAAGACATCATCCACATATTTATACCACCATAAAAAACTTTTACTTAAAGGGATGTTCTAGTATGATATTTTCCAAATTATCCATAAAAATCTCGGCTAACAAAGGACTAAGTGGGTTTCCCATAATCAAACCTTCTTTAGAGATATAAATCTGTCCATTAAATTCAAAATAATTTTGGTCTAAAGATACTATTAAACACTCTAATAAATCTTGTTTCACCAATGGGTTAACCTGCTTCCGAGTTAGGGTGAAATGTACTAAATCTATCACATCCATAGGTCGAATACTAGGAAATAAGTTTTGTACATCAAAAGATAGTAGTGTTGCGTTAGAAGTTATTTTGATGGCTTTAATTTTGTTGATTAATTCAAAAGAATTTTTTATTGCAAATTTTGGTTTAAAATCTGTGTGGAACTTTACTAATTTTGTAGAGAGTTTAACTGCTGGAGCTGTTAAATAAGACACGACTGGTCTAATGGGCAAATCTTGTTTATGTAATTTAACTAAAGAATATAATTTCAGCGGTTGTGGATTCATAATTGTTAAAAAATATATGTCTTTGTCACTAAATAGTGTGGAGTTAGTAATTACTTCTTTGACTTGTCTTTGATATAACTTGGTAGGATCGTGTTTGATACATTGAAAAAGTTCTGGTTGAAGAAAATTGTTTTTGAAATATATTCTGGGAGATCTATAGCTGTGACTGTCTTCCCTTTACCTGCGCGTGTAAATATTATGTTATTTTCACAAGCTTTGTTTTTGATAGTTTTCACTAGTGACACTTTTGTGTTTGTTGTTATCTATTAATTGAGAGTTTATTATATTCGCTATTACATGGTGAGGGTTGGATTCCAAATGGAGTTTCTCTGTCTGCGAAAAATATTAAAGATTCTTCTCTGGATTACCATGAAGACACCACTGCTGATTTATTTGAAAGTTGGTTTAAAAACAAACTAGTTCCAAACATTCATCCTAATAGCGACATTGTAATGGACAATGCAAGTTATCACAGTAGACAGTTGACTAAAACCCCTTCCTCATGTGACACTAAAGCAGCAATCCAAAATTAGATGTATAATAACGACATTTATTTTCACGAAGATTATACCAAATAGCAATTAATTGAGGTTCTACAATACTTGAACCTACAAAAGAAATACGTATGTGATAATTATGCAAAAAGTCTAGGTCATACAGTTTTAAGGCTTCCACCTTACCACTGTATATTTAATCCCCTGGAACATGTTGGCACCAACTGAAATCTGCCATTCGTCGTAACAATGTTTTTCCCCGTGTTAACTCAAATGTCCTCAAACTTATAGAAACCGAAATTTTTAACATCCCTCCACAAATAATTAAATTCTAAGCAAAGTACGGACCTGTTCGGCCATATTTAATTCTTACAGCTTGCCTGAGTCTTTCCTTAATTCGTATCAGTTAGTCACTTTCTTATATCTATGAACAGACTTTATACAGTACAAAATTATTTAAATGTCAAATAGTTATCAATTTTATGATTTGATGATTTTATGATTATAATTTAACATCAGTTGGAGGTATTGGACATTTTCTTAGTGATTTTATTTGCTGTTATTTTCAACGCTGCACTATCGCATTTAAAGCTACCGCTTTACGCACCCCAAAATTGTTGATTCGTAGATCAATTATTATTGCGCAACTAGTATATATGCACATAAAGTTTACATTCGGAAATCCTGGCTCATCAAATATTCCATGAATAAATAAATAACGTTCAATACTTAATTACCTGCGGATTTACGAACCCGATGTAAACTAAAGCCTATGCAGTTTAAAGCTAATTAGTGGGAAAATTTCGTTTGTTGCTCTTGCTTTAATTATCATAACGCGCGGCTAATGTCGGTTAAAATAAGTTTTATGGTTGTTGGTTAACGGAATTTTGCACTGCCCAACTAAACCCGAGTATCGCCGAATTTGCCGAGGGCAATTTTTTGAATTTGAAATAGTCGCGTTTGTTTTTATTATGTTAGTGATTTGACCCGTTAAATTTGCAGTCGCATTCGGAAACGGTTGCGGTTTGATTAAAAAAATGAAAAACATCTGAAATCAGTTAATCGTAATACTTTCGACATTGTAATGAAATTTAGTCCTGTTTAGAATGATATTGGAGAGATAAAATGAGGTAATTAATAAATGCAATAACTGAGTTGAGACCCTTCCGTCTACTGTCAGTAGTCTCTAACTTGTTTGAGAAAATTATAAATACCTATACAGTTAACTTTTTCCTGTATAATGATCTATTTCCCTACTCTCAATCAGGTCTTCGCGAGGGGTAGGGTAAGACATCCGTCCTACTTAATGACGTTTATTATTGATTATGACGTTGATGACGTTATCTTGACGCAGTTCGTAGGAAAATTTCCTGCTGATCTTGCTGGATTGCAGCAAAGCGTTCGGACACCTTAAACCATCGTCTCCTATGTGCGAAACTTCGTTATTACGGTTTCTCTTATCAAAGAATTAAAGAATACCTTTCTGATCGACTATATTATTGTTAATAATTTGATATGGAAAAGAGTCTCGCCGACTGTAATTTGAGCATGAGCTTTACAGCTAATGAAATGGCTACTGAAAGAACGAATTCATTCTTAAATGAAATTTTGCATTACTCTACTCAAGATGGTTTCAAAATTAGTCCCTCAAAGTCTGCAGTTATATTTTTTTGGAACCACTAAATACTGAGCATGCGAAAATGTAAGCTTAATATGGCCAAATACAAAAATCTAGGCGTCCTTTTTGGCACAACTCTTTGATTTAGAAACCGAGTTTGTGAAGTGCAATTACGCAGAATTTGTTTATGGTCGTTGATTTTCGGTCTAAAAAAAGATTGCAAAGAATTCGGAATACGTGCATTGGCTTCATTTTTATCCTTAAACCAAGGGACCATGCCAGACATAAGATAAAATATTTAAAATGGTTAAATAGGCAATATTGATTGAAGCTCCGTTTGGCCTGTCACCTACATACAATTCTTAGAAGCGGAACTCCAAAATATTTACGTGAAAAGCTTACTTTTGGATCTGCTACGTACGTTGTTACGTAATTGCGTTTTGAACATTACATGCGAAGTCTTCAAAAAGAGATTTAAATATTATCTGTTCCATAAGTACTGAGTTTTAGACTTTCTTAGTAATTAGTTAGTTAATTATATTTATTGCATTGCACACTTTTAGCCTTAGTTTATGTAAAAACTGTATTTGATTTTATGTTTTGGTATGTATGAAATATTTGTAACTCAATTATTTACTCATTTATATTCATCGAGTTTTGTTGTGTAACTTATGAATGCTTGGTTAAGCAAACAGCTATGCTGCCCTACACCAAGTTAAAAATAAGGTCGTCTTCTATTCAAAATTCAATAGATAATGAATTAAAAAAAGCTTTTAACTTAAAAATTAAAATCGTTACCCACAGCATCTCAAATTAGCAGTATCAAAGTTGGTAGCTGTTTTTGAACAATCATAAATCTATACAATATTTATTATCCGCAATTTAAGCTTCCTAAACAGAACAGACCAAAGTTTCGTAAAAAATAGCCATGTTTGAATGAAAGTATATATTATGCATTATGATACAGGCTGTCACGAAAATAATTTTACTAGTAGATCCTAGAAGAATTTGTAAAGCGATACACTAGGAGTTTTAGTTAGTAAATTATTAATTAATTATAAAAAAAATCAATATTAAAATTTACAATTATAAAGCCAATGTTGTGTGTCAATCATTGTGCAAATTGTAAACAGCTTTCCATTTGGAATTTTGGGTGGCGTTATATTGGCCCGAGAATAAATAATATTATATTAGGCATCAAGTTTGATGAATGCATTTTTAGCCTCGAATTTTATAAACGAGTGGATGTAGAAGTATTGAATACTATATTTTCTCTAGGATGTACATTTTTGCAAAAAAGCACTAAAGAGTGGATAGTAGAAAATAGTATATTATGCATCAAGTGCGGTAAACTGCATTTGATTCACCAATTTATATTTTAATAAACGAGTGAGATATAGTATATTATGCAACAAGTGCGGTAAACGACATGTGACTCACGAGTTTATTTGACACGAGCGGAGCGAGTTTTTAATAAACGAGTGAGTTAAAAAGTTTACCGAACGAGTTGCATACTTTACTTTTTCTACGACCGTTGCTTGTTGGGTTTATTTTCGCAAAACAACACGAATACATTCACTGACATGATCGTCAGAAATGACAATCGTCAAAATTCAAAGCGTGGGAAATATCTCCGAAAACATTCGATTCCTCCCAAATTCGTGCGGTAAAATCCCGGAAATGTCCGAAGTGGCTCCGATCCGTGGCAAACGAAACTAACGTGGTAAAGTGACGCTTCCCGCGCGCTAGATCGGTATGTAATTAGGTATTTTACAGAGGGTAGTAGAGTATGATTAATTAAGTTAAAAGTAAAAACTGTGATTTGGAGCATAATGATTCGATTAGATGTAACGAACGGGGCGATAGAGTTCCGAGAAGTAAAGCTGCCTAAGCGCCGTCGCTGACATTTAATAAATAAAAACAAGTGGTCGTGACCTTTGACTTTTTGACATTTGACGCCGACAATATATCGTAAAGTGAAAGTCAATCGAGAGAGCAATTTTTTCCATGTCACAGAAATTCGGTTGATAAAAGAAAAGCGCCTTTCGTTATTTAATGATGCATGTAAAAAAAGCCAAACCCAACGTTTTCCTACCTGGCCAATTTTGATTCACCAGACTGCTCGGAGGTATTCCCGCGAGTTTTTAGTTGTTTGCCCACGTTTTGTTTTTTCTTTTTGAGTAATTTAGGAGGCACGACCCCAGAAATCACAAGTCATCAGATCTGCGGGAGCGTTAGTCCTTCCTCATATGACCAAGAGAGTTTGAAATAATATTCTTCGTCGACAAAATTTCAATAAAATAATCGGCAGTAGAATTGATTGAAGATTTAAAGCGATTAACAAATGATTTATGAGACTTTGGAAAATAATTTAATCTATGAATTTTATATTGCGCTTGCACCTAGTTGCTTTTGCTTAGTCCCTGACTAAAGAGCTGTGGTTCTCTAATATTGATGATTTAATGAACTTTGCGTGGATTTAGAATTATTTACTTGGTGAAAAGCAAATGTAAAAGCAAACTAACCTTGAAATATGGAAAATGCATCACCCACTCTTAGTGAGCACTCCAATTAAACTCAATTATTAGCGGTGGCAAAACAATTTTGCTGCTACATTAAGACAGTTTGCAGAGCATTAAATATCACAAAATGTCCCTTAGCTTAAACCTGAAAAAATGCTACATAGAGAAATGAAACGTGAAAACTCGCCTTCCAGTTGTACATACATACATTTGACCCCGTATTATCTTACCAGAACAGTAAACCGTGGGAATTCAACATATCTAAAAACACAGGAAAAGATCGGTATTTTTATTCAATTAATATAACTTGGATATTGGTGAATTCATGGAGCATTTCGCTCAATTTCACCCGAAAGTACACATCTGCAACAACAAAAAATGCCGGATTTCGGAGACCGGTACGTTTTAACAGGAGTTTTTTAATTTGTTTTGTTTTTATTATGAAGAATACCCATATGTTGGCGAAAATCTGAACCAGATAATAGAACAACGAGCTCTTGCGTCAACGGAGGTTCTGTGCGGAAAAAATAATTTTCTGCACTTGCTATTTTATAAATGACCATTAACTTTTAGAGTCCCTGTTTGTCAAAGGTTTGTAAAGGGTCGCCCTAGTTGAAGGTAGCATTAGTAGTGACCAAAAATAAGAGTTTAACAAGTGTCAAATTAAATAATTTTCTAAATTTGTGTTTGGTTGATCGCTCTCTACGTTATAAAAATGAACTCGACTTAAACTAGAATAGGCTGGAAGGTGAATTAAAAGTTACAATAGAAAAAAAAAGGGCTCGTGATTGGGATTTTTGTCTTTTATGTCCCATTTATGTAAATGATGAAATTTGATGGATAACACAGGTGGTATATAATTTTGGTAGGCTGATTTAAAAAATTCTGTGATTTTATTTGTATCACGTAAGATTTCTTCCAAATACTAAATGAAAAAACAAACGATATTTCGAAAGTGGAATCCTAGAGTGAAAAAAGAAACTTTACTCAGACTTTTTTCAGTGAAATCTTCATCTTTTCACCAAAAACCTGTGTTATTCGGACATTCGGCTGTGTGTTTTTAAGGGCATATCCCGTTTTAACATCCAGCTTGATGTGATACCAGGTGTTCGTAAATCCTTGTCACGAAGTCTGGACGCTAACAATTCGGATGCATCCTTTGAAAGGTGCAAATATCTAATTAAATCATTTAATTTGCTTTGGTTAAACACTTCGAGATCTCTGAAATCTGGTGTGAAATCTGAGTCATCTGATCTGGGTCGGAACTGGATATGACGTTTTGTAGTCGAATAGCAGAGTCAAGATTGGGATAAACAATTTGTTTCTTATTTTTTCTGTTGAATCCTTGAACATTACACGAACGAAAATAACAATAACATAGGTATATATATTAATAAAACAAAATTTTTAAGAAATAGGGCGCTATAAAAAAAATTAATTTTTTTGGAAAAAGGGCCCCCAAAAATATACAAATAAGCAAAGAGCTTTCAAACATCAAAATCATTGTAGACCTGCGCAATCAAACAATATTTTTTTTAAACATTCGGAATAAATCAAACTTATGTTATAAAAACTTTAAAAACTTCCGGAAGAAGCGCATACAAGTTGATCTACTTAGAAACTTTAAATATTTCATTTTTTTTGAACGTTTCAAAAAATTAGTTAGCCAGAAAACGAGTGTGTATTTTTGCAGGAGTAATATTTAAATAAAACTTAACATACACATGTATTTATCTAAATATGTACATTAAAGCGATAATTATAATAATATTATGTTATACAACAGGGAAAATTTTTAAATAAATGTTCTTTTTAAATTTCTTTAACAACCAAATCAGTAGGTAAAAGTAAGGAACATACTGATTTAATATTTATTCCTATATAATATGCACAAATATAAATTATCATGTCAACAAAAAGTATTAAAGCAAATTGACAATTTTCATAATAATTTATTTATAGAATCATATCTATTCCTTTTAATTCTATTACAACTTGCTGAGATATTATTTGTTTATAAAAGAAAATCAGATTAAAAAAATAACTTCTTTTAATTACTGCAACTATTTGCAGCACAAGAAATTATCCTTTAAAAAAATGTTTATTTATGCACTAGTACTTAGTTCAAAGAAGGATAAGCGGTTGAAATGATTTCACAAAATACCCCAGCAGGTAGAAAAATTGCGAAATAATATGAATCACTTATTTACAATTAGTACTAAGGTATATGAGAAGGAAAAGAATATCATTACACATTACTATCCGTTTCCTTCTATATTACCAGGTCCATTGTGATTTAGATTAAGTTCACTGGTCAAAAATTATAACTTTGAAAAATATTTGCAAAGAAATAAAGATGCTTTATAAAATGGGCTTTCATATGCATTACTCTGTATTCAAATATCATTTTTCGTTTTGGAATTACGGGCACAATTTATGTTACCCATTTCAGGTGTAGAAGCAACTTTGTAAAGCAATTTGGTGAAATAACTAAGAATGTTTTGTTGCTCCTCTTTTGCTGGTTCCAGTCTAGAGATCGGTTGCAGAAGATCGTAGAGAATTGCTGTAATTTTCCTACTATTAGCAGTCTTGGCCAATAGCAGTAAAAAAGACTACTATTATAATGAATATTAGAGCCATAACCAATCTTTTTTTTCAACATCTGGCGCAATAGAACTCCATCTTTTTTCCACTTGTTTCTGTTTTTTGTCTGTTATGATTAACATAATTTCGTCGTCACACGCTGAAGCATTTCTCAGCGTCATAATCACATTTGTTTGCATTTACAACGAAATAAGCAAAACGGCATATATTTCGAGTGTGCTTGCTATTCTCTAAAACGTAGCGTACCTATTTCGAAACAACGAGATAAACATGTACATTAAGGTCGGGAAAATAAAACAAGAAAGGCGCGTTATGCAGCATTAAAATGCTGATCATGGCCGAATTGGGCAACGAATTTGAATAAAATACGTCTAAGGTCCACGACGTGAATTTCATTCGCGACAGGACGAATCTTTTATGCCGGCTTTTAATAAAACAAAACTGTTTTTGGGATTTTAAGCCGCGACCCGGCCCCAGTGGCGCTGAAGAAAATATCATCAGAAGTGTTTTGGAGGATTCTTTCTTCATTAGAGTTATTGACTGATTAATCACATCTTGCGTCTTGCTGTCAGTTTTCTTGTATTCGGACACTACATAACGACAAAGGCTTAACAGGAATTATCATCATCTATGCTTTCCTGATATTAGAACAAATACATCTTCCATCTAGATTATTTTTATGCTTAGTGATTATTAATTAGGTTTTTTGGGTCCCTTGGGGTGGTTTTCTTCAAAAATTCTAGTATGGAATTCTACCATGTCACAATTTTTCCTAGTAAACTAGGAAAATCTGGTTAGAAATATCATTGTAATTCTCTCGTACTTTGAACTCCTATAATGTATCTTGGTTTATTCACTGGACTAACTATAGCTAGCACGTTTGAAGTTTTAAAATCGAAACTACGTTAACAAACATTAACTACTGTATTAACTACAGTAAAATTCATGAACTAATGGTAACGAATTTTTCGATAAAATGGTAATGCTAAACTTTCCATGATATCTACCTAAAGTGAAATAATTGATTTTTTGGAAATGTTATTATGTACTCGCTGGAATACTTTTTATCTTACACTTAGCCGAGTTTCATCCTGTATTTTTTGTTTTATGCAGTGTAAACTATGTTGTAAACTCTAAAATTTTATTTGCCTCTGCTTACGTATTTTCTATTAATTGAAATAGAGAAATAATTTAAGTTTTGCGAAATGTTTTTTGTATCCACTTGTCGTTGCGGGTA
This sequence comes from Cylas formicarius, assembly GCF_029955315.1. NCBI lineage: Eukaryota > Metazoa > Arthropoda > Insecta > Coleoptera > Brentidae > Cylas > Cylas formicarius. The sequence goes on along the minus strand of NW_026844326.1, from coordinate 13,953,021 downwards.
AACTAGAATTATTGCGACTTGGAAAAACTTCGGTTAGGTTGAAATTTTTAAGATCTATTTTTCAATTTTATCACACTGTCATCCGTCAACACCTCTTTTGGATTTAACTCTCAACTCGAGCTACAAATTATTATTAATTATTATTAGTAATCATTCTTATTTCGTGTGTAATACAGCGTGTGTTAAATCGTGTGCGAATTATGCAAAATATGTGCTAGTCTCAGGATATGCTCCCGCTCAAATGTAGAAAACACTATTCTATTGAGACTGAGGAAGTTATAAACAATGTTTATTTGACTCTCATTGAACGTGGTGCCTGCAAGCAAGCATCTTTAGAAGAAACGGCCACATTGACGAAAATTCCATCATCAACTGTATGGAAAAGTGTGAATACTTCCATTTCAGCGAGGAAAAAAAGAAGCGATCTGACATTTTCTCGAGTGTAGATGTGTAGATTCAGTGTTTAGAAAAAATTAGAGAGATTTTCGAACATTACTTCCAGGTTTACAGCTAGTTTTAATACGGTTTTACCTTTATCAACAAGTTCGTCAACAGGTATCAAGTCTATACCTGCTAACAAGCACTGCTTTTTTCAAATACTAAGAGGTTCTTGAATTAGACAAGTACCCATAGCATTATTTTTTGCAGGTTTTTACAGGTTTTAGAAGTGTGTAACAAGTAAAGTCAATGTCAAGATTTCTGCTGAAGTTTACTTAGTAACAAGCAGTGGTACAACTGCCCGAAACATTATCTCAAAGTGAAAAAATGAAGGCAACGTCAGGATTTCTGCGGAACCCCGGATTGTTTTAATAGAGCTATTTATGGAAATACTAAGAGGACTGGTGTAACAAGTGAAATTCATACTGATGGAATTTCAACGGAACCAATGTCCACTGCGCTCGTAAATGCTGCTTAAAAGAAAGAAATTCTCTCCACTCAGCGTTGACAGTTCTATTATAAAGCATTGCGCGGCTCTCCTACTGAATTTCTTTGTATCATCATTTCGTAATCGCACATAGACTCGTGCTTTCATTCCAACGACCGGCTGCGAATTAATCTACGCTACTGATTTTACTGAAGCTACGTTGGAAAAAACGGGGCAGTAGCGAATTTTATTCGGTTTAAATCGCCTGTACCTGAGCGGCATCCCAAATAAGGCCCGGCGCATTTCAGATGTGCTCGCCTGTGCACTACGCTTACGAAATTACGAGACGGAGAACAGATAGATCACTTGAACTTTTTAACGTTATTACCGATGCAGGAGGGAAATATAAGATTGCTTTTGTACGGGATTTTTGTCGAGGAATATTTTGATTTCCGACGGTGTATCTCGTTAAAGGAGGATCGCTCGATCCGGGAACGGCAATTTCAGAACGTCGATGCGATTGCCTGGGGTTCGTTATTTTATTAGCCTCGATTTGAAACGCAGAAGGATATTCGGATTAAACTAAATACTAAAATCCCTTTTAACCCATTTTCAGTTTATTCAGGTTAGAGGAGTTGTTTACCAAGTTCGAAATACAACAAACAATACAACAATGTGAGTGAAACACAACGGTACCATAATACAATATTATAATATAATACACTAATAAAAATACTGATGCCGTTAAGCTGGATTATGACAAAAAGTCTAGTTGCAAACGTAAACTAAACAAATCATAAAAGCAAATACCTACTACATGTATAAACAAGTGATCGAATTTGAATTATTGCTTTTGCAGTTTTAGTTCATTTTCCCTAAATATGACACAAAAACACACCAGCATAAATAAAACATTTCTATCAACTATGTCTTCTTTAAACTATGCTAGCCGAACGAAAATATTTAGGTATTAAGACTTCTGAGGTGGACTACAGGCACAGAATAAATTGTTCGTCGATTATTCCCTGTATTTATTAGTATTCTCAATGATATGCACAAAATAAGATGCACCGTGCTCCAATATTGTAGTCCATTTAAATAAGGATCTGTTGTTAACTAAAGTGTTCACAAAAAAAAATTATTAAAGTAAAAAAGTTAAATTTTTCTTTTAATACTGCCAAAACTCCCACAAAACGTTTGACATCTTAAACGGAAAACTATAAGAGTTAACTAGCCTTTTTTAATTATTTAAATCTTATGCAAATGTCTGATTTAATTAATGTTTAAATCCTGTGGCGCTAAAGTGAAAGTGAAACGCGGCAATTCAAACTGCTTTTTTAAGGCCAGAACGAAAACTAAGAAAATTCTACATTGGAAGCATTATAGGTGAAAACTTCGAAGAAAACAAAACATACGAAACATCTAGCTTTAATGATTCAATATATAGGCTTGAGTTTAAATGAAAGCAGTGCCACAGAAAGCAATCTTTCGCGTTTTTGGAAAAAAATAAAGAAAAACTGAAAGTCATAAACACCGTTTTAAAAAGTTAGACTGTTGCGGTTTCAAACATTTTCAGCCACTGCTGTTTTGATTGTGAGATATAGTTGCTGTATTGCTTGCTCCACAGTTTTGGGCTTTTCGATAGGCTCTATGACGAATGAATAAGAAGTAAAGCTCGAGCTCCACTTCTTCAGATACACTCTTTATAGCCAAAGCCGAAGCACAATGCACAATCAGAAGTCTCAGTACGAAAAATTTTTTGGATAGTTCACAAAAAAACCTCTCATTAAGGATTTCGAATTCGTAAGCTCAATGAATCAAGAGGTGCAGATGTAAAAATTTTATTGCGCAAAGGCATAGCTAAAAATTATATTGGCCTTGTAAACGAGATAAACTCAAGAGATTTAAAAATCTCTTGGGCGCAATACATAGACCGGCAACGTGAAAGATTTCGTCAAGATATAAATACTTACTCAGATGACGCATGATGGATGGAGTTTAAAAATAAAATTTCCCCAAAAACAATAATACCACGCAAGAAAAGCATCTAGAGTTATGAATGACTAGTTAGTTTTACTGATGAGTTCTTTTTCTATCTGCTTTTTTAAGTCAATGTAATGTGACATGTTTGAAATAAAACAATTATTAATTAAAATTTATCCCCGTATTCGAATCATTCAATTTTGTCCTGCAGTAGACCAAGCTTCCACCCTTTGCAATTTATAAAGCACCGAAATAGATTTTAGTATGTGAATTTAAAAGTATTAGTTTATTCTTATGTCAAATTGGAGCCATATTATTAGCTACTGTCAGAACTCGCCTTCGTCAATCCCACTGCCACATATCAACGGACTACATGGCAAAAAATCCCCCTCTCGTCTAAATGTTTGAACATTATAAATTATTTATTTTCCACAACAGTCGGTCGAACGTCAGACGAATTACGTCAAACTTCCGAAGTGAGCGTGAAACGAGGGCCCATTATTAAGTTATAATAAAACTAAGGGGAGAAGAAAATTTCAGAGGGGTTGACAGTCAATTCATCGGTTAGGGGCGGTGTTAATTTAAATATTGTCAATAATGTACCAAATGTCGAGAACAGCTTTAGATCGGCGTAGAAAATCTATATACGGCGCAATATATTTTTGATTAATTGTAGACAATATGCGACAATCCGAAAATGTCTTTGGACAGTTTAGGAAAGTAAGCAAGGAAACAACTAGACAGAATCATCCGTTAGTTTGCCGAATTCCGATTGGAATGTTGCATTCGCCAAGGAATTTTTAATAGTACACTCTGTACTAATGTCATAATCAGGGGTAAGTTGTTGAGTGTGAGTATTTATTTAATACTCACCATATTAAAATTTAAACATAAGAGTAGTTGAACGAACTGATTAGAAATGTTTTAATTAATTTAAAACTATTGAATGCGTTCATCTGATATTTATTAGCTTTGTCATTATTATATAACTGTAACAACATTTCAAAAAACGAATAATATATGCCACTCTTAGAGAAAATTTGATAAACATAAAGTAATTTATTGGCATTTTGTGTTTATCTTATGACGGCCATATTGATCAGTTGTTTAAGTCCAGTGCTGCTATGTATAGAGTGCAAGTATGATTGGTTGCTTATAATAGGAATTTTACTACTTTACTATCGGAATTCGACAAACGAACGGTTATCAAGGAAACATGTTTCTGTCCAGCATTTACCTGGCTATACTAGATACACTGCATTACTGGATATAATGGATTTAAGAGATTATATCCATATTAAGTGATGATAAGGTATATTCTTGAACAAAATTAGCAAAAAAAAAAAAGATTAAAGATATAAGTTCCACAGTATTAAAAATAGCGATTCCCATTTTTGGTCAATTTTGGTTAGTGAATAAGTATTCTTCAAGATACCATTTCCCCGTAGATCGCTAAGTAAAAATGACTTTACTAAACTCGTCTAGCTCTAAATAAAATTTAAACCACAAAATCCATATTGGGGACTAGTTAAAATGGGGTTCAGTTGATTACTGTCCTAAGCTCAGTTCCGGTGGATTTTAACACACCGTGTCACACAGTTACCCGTGTTTTGATAATATAAGCTACGTTATTTGTCACAAATTAATTTAATTTCATTTATTTGATTAACAATTAATATTACCAGCAAACTAATGATCATCCAAATCCCACTAAGACCATACAGCGCATGGGTGGTTTATCACATATCCCAAAAATGTAGGATTCCCAAACTAAATCAAGAATAATTATCTGTGCGGACATTTTTTATTTTTATTTTAAAAAAATGTAGTTGATCAATGCCTATTTTGAATGATTTCTGAGACGCAAAAACAAACTTTCTATTGTGTTTAAGGTTTGCTAGTTTTCTGAATTAAAAATTTTAAGATACTTTTACTTTTAATGTGTAGGACGTTATTTCAAATCATCAAATATATTTATCTGGACTTTTACAGGGAACTTCCCTTTCTAAAGAACATAGACGAAAATTAATGTTATTGTCTCTATTTTCATTAAAAAAATAATGTTTAAAACTCCAAATTAATATCTAGTATCTTTCTAGAGTCATACGTTATTTTTCGAAAATGCGCATTTTTAAAAAACGCTGTAACCTTTTTGTAATAGCAAATTCTGTTTATCTATGAAATAATTTTCAAAGCAACCTTTTTTATTTTCTTTTTCTATAACTAATGATTTATTAGTAAACAAATCGAAAATAAAATTATATGGGTCACCCTGTATCTTTTTTAATCATTTAAGAGAACTTGAAATTACCTACACTAGTAAGAAGTGAAGTTAGATAAACTTTAAGAAAAAATACATACATGCCATACTGCCATACAATACCAAAAAAGTGAATGGTGCGATTGGTTTCTAGAACATGTAACCGAATACGCGTTTCCTGATCATTTTTTGAAATTTATTTGAACCTAGATTATTTACAGCTAAAATCACACTATCTCAACGCATTTGTTTTCTGTATTCCAATTGGACCGTCCAAAGTTTAAATCTTCTATTTTTTTCAAGAAGATTCGAGCAAAATATCAAGTGTGCCTTATTTTTGAAAAGATAATTTTAAATTATTTTTAATCTTCTTCTTCTTCTTCTTCTTTGACTAGAGCAATGACGTGTTTAATCTAACCAATAGTGTCTCTTGTAAGGGGGATCGTGCATCTATCTCGTCATCGTTGTAGGGGTCTGCCTAGTGGTCGTCTTGTGTCCGGATTTTGTGTCCTCTCCCATTTTGCTAATCTTACTGACCTCAGCCTGTCCACCTGGTCTCTCTAATAGCGTTCCCTTGATCTGGTCTACCTGACGATATCTTCTATATCTAGCTCTGTTCCAATGGATTCACTGCGCATCCGATCTCTTATATTCCTCAGTATTCTCATTTCCGCGGTTCGAAGTATTCTTTTTCTAGTACGGGTCTCACACACGTCTGTATGTCCTGACTTTACTTCATATTTGTTCTTCCAGATCACGTGTCTCAGATATCCTCCAATGCATGTCACTCTATTAACTTGTGCTCGAATTTTCTCCATCACATCACTGGAGCTGGATATGCTGACCCGTAAGTATATCCAATTACATGATCTGTTCAGTGATCTTCTCGTTTATAACTAACCTGCATAGGTTTTTTGTTAATCACCATAGCTTGTGTCTCTTCAGTGGAGACGATCATGTTATATCTCTTTGTAGGTTCCTCGAGTTTATGTAGTAGTTGTTGCAGGTCATCTTCATTCTCCGCTACAAGAACTGCATCGTCCGCATAGCAAAGAATCTTTAGATAACCGCCAATCATTAGTTTCACACTATTGATTATCTTATCTATCATGATGTTAAAGAGTGTAGGGTTTAAGCTGTCACCTTGTCTGAAACCGCTCTTTATTAAAAGTTCTTGGGTGATGCCGTTTTTCTGTTTTCATCCGGGTTTTACTACTAAGATTTAGTTGTTTGATTATTCCTATGTCAATCACGTCTTGTAATTTATTCTATCTAACGTCTTCGGCATATCCACAAAGCAAAGAAACCTGGGTTTGTTAAATTCTATTGACTTCTGAATTAGTTGCTTAAGAATAAATATGGCGTTCCTTGTGGATCGGTTTTTCTAAAATCTTGTTGCTCCTCAGAAGTCTCTATAGTCCACGCAATCTTTTGATTAAGATCTTTGTAAATAACTTCAATGGAATGGTTATTCCTCTATAGTTATTAGGATCCTTTCTTGACCCTTTCTTGAATAACGGAATGGTTATGCTTGTTTTCTACTGAAGAGTAATGTGTATTGTGCGGATTTCTTCTACTAATTTTTCCCTCCCCATAATTTAGTAGCTCATTGTATGTTATCGGTGCCCGAAGATTTTCGGTTTTTAAGCTGACTTATATCTGATTGTACATATTCTAATGCAATATTTTCGTTATCGGTGTTGGTATTATTTGGGTACGATAGTTCTCTCTATTCTTCGACGTCTTAGTATATATCTCTGAAGTGGTTTATCCATTACTCCTGCCAGAGGTGGCGATAGGTGGATTGAGTAGTCTATTATCTGCCTCTGCCGCTCCCAAGCTCGCATAAAACCAGGAGTGAGTGAGTGAGAGGTGAGGCTAGCAACCTACTTCTTGTAAAAAGATCACTTGCTCATGGACCTAGTAGAAGTGCCTCGGAAACGGTTATTTTTAATGATTTAAGAATGTACAGGGCGTCCTATATAAAAAAAAAACGCTTCTTGTGATAGCAACATAACATTTACATTTGCATAGCGATATTTTAAAGGTGTTTTTGTAAAACAATCTATAGCGTACATTTCCTTGAAGGTGGTAGACACTGATTCAGTAGAAATACTAAAAGGATGTCGAACTTCCATTGCCTTTATTTTTAACTTACACAACGTTTCGGACAGTTGTATCACTACCCGTTGTCAAGTGTAAACTAAACTTAATTCTAAGGCTACACGGTTTATATACTAGGCGACGGCGCTTATCCATGACGGAGTCGGGTGTAGTCAAGCGTAAAGTTGTTCAACTAGAACGCCAGCATTGGTGCGCCTTATTAGAGGTTGCCAAATTGTTGATATATCCACGCTTGGATTGCTGAAGAAGTTTTCATTATTTCTAATGAAAACTGCTTCTTTAAAATTGCGCGTTTCACCCTTCATTGTATGTTTCTTATATTCTTCATCTCCTATTTTTAGAGGTCGTTTGGTTTCGCCAATATATGACTCTCCGCATTCACAGGGTATCTGGTAGATACACTCTTTCACTTGAGTCGATGTTTCAGGCTTGGTTTTCGTGAGTACACTTCTTAATGTTGATCCCGATTTAAATACAGTTTTAACTTGATATTGTTTAGTTGTTCGTCTAATCTTTTCTGATATTCCTTTCACGTATGGGATCGTCAAGAGAGAAAGAGTATCTACCTCACATATACAGACGTGTTAATAGAACCATTATTATTACTTACTAGGATTTCTTCAAACGGTAGACAGTGGTTCTTTTCTTTCTCAATAGTAAATTTAATTGATGGTCGCAAAGAATTAAGATGATTGAGAAAAGAGTCTAGCTCTCTATCGATTCCATTCCAGATAATGAAGATATCGTCAACATATCGAAGCCAGATCTTAGGTTTAATAGTTGCAGGGTTTATGGCATGAGTTTCGAACCACTACAAGTATATGTTCGCTATCACTGGAGAGAGAGAAGAACCCATCGGCAGGCCCTCTTGTGCGTAAAACTTATCTTTGACTTGAAAGTAAGAATTATGCAGACAGCCAGCACCTCAGAAGCTCCAACACTCCCTCAGCAGCGAAGTTCTCTCTGATAGGGTTGTATCATTCCTTAGTCTAGCCTCAACAATACTTAACGATTCCTCCAAGGGCACGTTGGTATATAGACTTTCAAAGTCAAAGCTATGGCAAAACATGTGTGGACCAAACAACACAACATCCAGTGGTCCAGAGCGCGAGTTGTTCACAAATAACAGCATTGGAGAAAGCGCTAATTTAAAGAAGCAGTCTTCATTAAAAACAATGAAAACAAATTCAGCAATCCAAGCGAGGATATACGAACAATTTGGCAACCTCTAATAAGGCCCACCAATTCTGGCGTTCTAGTTAAACAACTTCATGTTTGACTACACCCGTGTAGCCTTAGAATTAAGTTGAGTTTACACTTACTAAATGACTTGGTCCATCCTTCAAATTTCAACTTTTTTAAGAAGAGCATTAGCAAATTAAAATGTAAATTGTAGTCTCATTTGAACTAAAGCGTAGCAAATTGTTCTTAATATTTAAGTTTACTAGATTAAACATTTTTTATCACCGGTCGAATTAGGTTCATTATTTTATTCCAGATTTTGAATTATGGGCGATTAACGAGCACTATCGCAGCGTCACGTTCCCAGAATGGCCACCCACAGTCAAAACCCCGAAGAAGGTCGCCCGCCGGACACGCCGACGACCAATCGGAGACACGCCCACCGGAAGTTGTCGATTACGTCATCGGTTAAAAACCAAAACATATCCCCTTATCGCGGCACCACTTTCCCGCAGAAAACGTTCGTCGATAGCAAAAACAACGACAATTTTTTCTTTAACGAACTGGTGGAGGACAACGCGCGGTACTTTCAAGACGCCAACAGGAACGTGCACGAAACCGTGTCGCTCAAAGTGCCTAACAACAAACTGAGAAACACTTTGCCGAAGTTGCTTTGTTTAAAGAAACCCCCCGATCGAAACTCGCTGAAAACTTTAAACGTAATGTCGTTGGAAACTTTGAATTTAAACAAGAATTGCTGCAAAAGTGCCTCTAAAACGTTCCCGGATAATCAAGTAGGCGACTTAACCATGACGCGTGGAAATATCGACCACGACGCGAGAAATTTTGACGGCATTGTCGATAAAAAAGGTACAGACCATTCGGTCGTGGACAAAGACGTCGCAATCACGGACAGTAATGACAACGGGTCGTCGTCGAGGAGTAGCCAAGAAGACGATTACACCAATTTTGGAACGGATAAGGTGAAGAATAGGAACAGTTTTCATCAGAATGTGGAAGAGGCATTAAATTCGCTTCTTTGGCAACCGTACGAATATCAGAACAATAACAAAGGTTTCGATGAGGAATCCTTATATAGCGGGTGAGTAAGCTTAAAGAGACTGTACCTGATGACCTCTTGATTATGAGATGACACCTGATATCAGAGCTTGCAAAGCTTTAAAGACAAAAAATGTTTATATGTTCGTGGAGATTTTTTTTTAGTTTTAAATACAACACCCTGTATATTAACACATAATTATAGGTATATATCATACAGGGTGCGTCGAACAAAAAAGAAAGTTCATACAAAAACCTTATTCCAAAAATGCTTAATTTCCAAGATATACGGTGCAAGCGCGAGTTGCCAGATTGATAAATATCTGCAAATTAAAAAAATATTTTTAGTTACACAGGGTGAGTCAACAAATGTGAGTGATTCATTCCCTTCATAACATAGGGTACATGAGTCAGTTGACAATTTTATTAGTTATATATCGTTTTACATGACGCAGGGATGATACCTTATCTCAGAACCCGTCAAAAATATTTAAAAAACTTAAAGACAAAAGTTTTTTGAATTCACTTATACTTTTAAAATATTACATTGTTATTACCTTGCATTAAATAGGCACAGGCAAACGGTAAGAAAAAGCGAAAAAATCTTTTAACCAAAGTTGCATGATTGAGAAAGATCTACAAGTTAAAAATTTTTGTGAGTTATTCAAGGTGAGTGTAAGAATAGTTATTGTCAATTTGTCAATTGTCAACGGGACCCTCTCTACAGGCTAATCTAAATTAAGTGTTCGGCACTGGTAACCATGTTGTGTTATTAGCAAGTAGCATTTTTTTTACTGATAACCAAAAACAATTCAATGTAAGATTTAGGAAAATATTAGGAAAATGTACTCTTTTTAGATGGAACAACCTGTACATTTTTTACTCTAATCTTCGTAAATTACCGACAGAACAAAAAAGATCATATGCAATATGAGCCTAATATTAAAAATAACCGAATTATCAGTACATTTCTCTTTTATGAGTGATTGCTAAATAAAATTCCATTTTCCTTTTATTGTTTTATTTGAGCGTAAGGAACATGGAAATAAGAAAATTGTTCTACCACCCATTTGGTTTATTTTTTCTCTTATTGCAGCCTTTAAAACGTCAACGTGTTGTTATCTTTGATAATAAATTTCATGCTTTAAATAAATAGAAATCAAGTGGGGTTATATCTGGTCACCTAGAAGGCCAAGGAATAAGTCTATTTGTAACAATCCGTTTATTGTTGAAATGGTTGTTAAAAATTGATATGTGCCTCGTTAATCATGAACTGGTTCTTCATCTTGTCGGCAATGGAGATTCTGGCTACTTTTGAGGTTAAGGTCCTCTAGAAAATCATCCAGAATTTTGCATTGAATAATTGCAATGCGCCTCTGACTGGTCAGCGTACTATCAAAAAAATATGGATCAACAATGCGAGAATCAATTATACAGCAATTAAAGCTGAAACGAAATTCTGGACTTCGAGGGGTGTATAGCAATAAATTTTCTATTCACCAATAATGTTGATAATTGGTTGGATTATAAATTCCAGAATTTGAAAAATTTTATTCGTCAGTCCACAAAATAAACGGAAAATTATTAATGTTTTAGCCACAAAAGTTAACATACCAATGACAAAAAACACCTGAGCTGGTCGGAATTTATAAGAGTAAAATTTGAGTTTTTTTTAAATCCCTTCGACAGTATTAAAGAATGACTATGTCTCGAATAGAATTGTCACGATATATTTCCTCGTCTTCACTTATAATAACAATTTTTCATCTCCCTCTTTTTGCAAAAACAATTTTATTATTTCTAAAGATTCTATAAAAAGACAGAAAAAATTGTTCGTGTGTCGGAACGCTCTGTGGACAGAGGTTTACGTATCCCTTTTGCCCTTACGGACGATTTACTGCATGTCAAATAAAATTCAAACATGTTGCACTTTTCTTCACGTGTAAAAACCATTTTTGACTAAGTGATACAGTAAAATTAATTTAAATATTTGATAACCGTTGATATAACAACAGTAATAATTAACACATAAAAACCAATTTTTTGACAACTACTTTTTTATATGGCAGGGCTGTCATTATTTTGCACAGCATTTGTTGAACAATTTTCTCTGCGCCTGTATCGAATGTTTAGAAATAATGAAATGCTTTTTGCTAAAAGAAAGAGACGAATTTTTTTTATAATAAATGAAGATGTGAAAATTACTATTATTGTTTCTTACGCTCAAATAAAACACTAAAAGGAAAATAGGTTTTATTTCACAACCACTCTTAGCCTAAAAGTGAAATGTTCTGATAATTCGCTTATTTTCAGTTTTAGGCTAATATTTAATACAACCTTTTTGTTCTGTTGGTGATTTACGAACGTTAAAGTAAACAATATACAAGGTGAATTCAATTATTTTTCTGTTTTTAGCATCGTAATCAGTGGAAAAAATGCTAATTTAACCGACCTTGCATCTTAATTTAGATCAGCCGTTATATCCCCTCATCATCTGAGGTGTCAAAGAACGAGCGTTACATTTTTATATTTTAATGCAATGAAGGAAAAATTACAGGATGTTCCATTTAGTATGAGCGAGATTTCGTTAAAAAATTTACAATAACTATTTTTTAACTCATCAACTATTTTTAACTTGTTCATTATCAATTTTGCAACTTTGGTTATAAGATTTTTACCCCAACTCTTACCGTTTAGCTATCTTTGCCATTTGCCTTGTTGACTCACCCTGTATAACAAAGGTTTCCACTCGAAGAAATCGTCACATACATTTAAACCTGAAACATAGGGGCGATTACAACATTCTATTTGAAACAATAAGGTTGTGGGTTGTCCAAGAAAATATTCAAAGTTTTCGGACTGCAATATTTTTACAAAATTGTTTAGAAACTAAAATTCTTTTAATGTTGAGAGTTGGGAACGAAAAATAAAAACAAAAGTCATAGGGGGTGTAAGAGAGAGGCGAATGACGTGACGTAATACACGCTTGTTTGAGCTGATTTGGCGATGTATGAACACTCTATTTTGATATGATCAACTAAATTAAATATTAACGAAACTCATCCTGTTTCAGATGCTTATGGAAATAACTTAGCTGAATGCGATTAATATTTAAATTGAATATTATAATTCAAAAATTATAAGACCACAACCAAAATGTAATAATCTCGACATCTTATAAGCAGTAATGCGCTAATGTAATTTGTGTTTACATGATCTCAGAAACTCTTACTATCTGTCGACAGACATCAGCCTCTTTTACATCATATTATCACGAACAAACGCATAAAATAATCTCTCAATATCAAGGCAAGCAAGAAAGGGGTACGACCCGTTGCATCACAAATTTAAATTGCAAACATCATTTATTATGTTAATGGTGGAGTCGTTCAAATCCGCACCGTACGACCGGATCGAATCACCCCAAATAATGCGTATCAACATTCTTTTGCAGTTCCTGCACACCGACGTCTTCGTGCAGCACAGGCGACCTTGATGATCCGATCGACACCACAAAGAAACCATCTTCCCTTCCCCTGACTGGGTGCACTTACGGCCACGACAACATAACGCAAGACCTACATTCAAATGTTATTAACCTGAACGGCGACCAATCGGTGTACGCCTTTGTCCCACGTGACTCTCTCTCAAACTATTCTCTTGCTACGTTTACTCAGTCCGTCAGTCGGAGCTTAACACCAAAAGCGTGCGCGTCGTTAAAGCTTTCAGTATCGAGTGAGTGTGCCTGTGATGTAAATAAAGCGGATAAATCCTCGGCTAGTGATATTATGAACAGTGTCAATGTAAATACACAAAATAATGTGCAAAGTACTATTCCATCGGGCCAGGTCACGGAAAATGGGATAAGTTTGTATCAAAACAATGTAGATTCTTCGTTAAACTCCGCGAACATCGTGGGATTGCCGTCGAATCACACCCGCTACGCTTCTGTACCGAGCAGTACTTTTCAAAATGCTAGTAGGTCGCAGAGTGCGATTTTCCCGCAACACGTTCGAAACGTTTCCGAACCTGCGAACCATTTCGCGAGGTACCAACATAATACGTACGTCGCACAAGGAAATGTAGTACCTACGCAACACAGGCACGGCTCTACGCAGGTGGAACACAACAACCAACAGGTTGTTAATCACTTTCGGAGCAGCAGCGTGCCAAAGTCTATGCCACTGGTATCTAAAGCCGATGCAACCGGCGTCTCTACTAATGGTACTGCCCTAAGAATTAACAGACCTACAGTAAACAATAGTACGGGACACGCGTCTAACGCCATTGCTTCTAATCCACGCCTATCTAAACCACCTATATCTGTACAGAGTAATATTAGCAACGTTAACGTAAACTTCTATAGAGCAGTACCTGTCAATGTAGTCTCCACCGTACCTACCATACATTGTTTGAATACCTTAAGTAACGACCAAGGTAACAGCGTGTCAAACGTGCAAGTTCTCCCTCTCGGCAGCAACTTCCAAAGTCCAAATCATCATTCCGCGGTTACGTCCGCGGCTAGCGGTACCAACGTAGGAGGTTCTTCTCACGTTACCGTACGCAACACCAACTCCATTCACATACCGTCGGGCGGATTTCATATCAGCAGGAACTCGGCATTCACTCAACAACAGAACGTCAATTTAGGTACTGAGTTATCTACTCCAACATCCAACGGTTGCTGCCCAGCGATAAGCGTAAATTCCTCGAACAATGGCGTAGTTGTTCAAAATTTACGATCTGTATCGTCGGTGGAATCTCAATCCTACCAAAGTGGCCGACTTATAACTACGACCGCTCAGATAAATAACAATGCCGTATCTATGGATTCGCATCCGGTAGTTTCCAACGTTCTCCAACAGTACGCTACCGTTCCTATATCGGTCGGGCAACAGTCTTTTACCAATGCTGGTACGCAACATGTCGCGGGTAACCAATATTACGTTTCCGGTACCACCTCTCAGCAAAGCGGGGGAGCAAACATAACCCGGATGAGAACTTTCACAAGTACCGAGGCCCAAACCGATGAAATCGTACCGGTTCCTCAACAACAAAACAACGACCAAAACCAGTCCCACAGAGAACAGAGGCGGAGAGAGCGAAGGGAGCGCAGGCAAAACCGCCGAAGCAATCCTCCGAATAGACCAACGCGCGACGAAAATACCCAAGCCGGTAGTACCGTGCAACATAACGAAAGATTACCCGATCTCTTAGACAGTCACCTTCCTCCTCCGTATTCCGCTGTCAGCAATTCGAACAACGGAAATTTGGTACCGCCGCCGTCTATGATACAGCCTCAGATAGTTCCGCCTCCCATAGTACCCGGTCCGATACTGCCTCCCCATCACGGCCCGGTACTGCAGACCATCGTACCAAACGCGGTTCCCGCTAGTGCTTTTGTGTTTCCCGCTCCGCAGCAGGTGGTTCCGGGTCAGGTACCGTTAGTTCAGGGTGCGCAGCCCGTGCCGGTAGCGGTACCAGCTCCAGCTAGTGGATTTAGGTTTCCATTTCCAGCGAACGGATTTCGAAGGTAAGTTCTTTCGTGGTATGCGTGCTGGTTCCTCTTTTATACGAAACGAAACCACTGGCTGCTGTTCCTGTGGTTTAACTGGGTTGCGCGTTAAAATGCGAGTACCGTCAGGCGCTGGAGGGCCATCTGCATATTTAAACAAACCAACCGGGCAATAATTACGATTCAACGTGGATCCCACAAAACAAAAACTCGTCGGTTGCATAAAATCCGTAGATGCAATGAAACAAACGCCAACGGGGGTCCGAAGAAAATCGATTATTGCCGCACTTCTACAAGAAACCATTTAAATTTCTCATTCCTCCTCTCGCTTACTTACCAACTGGAAAATCTGCAATCTGCCACGGTTTTCAGAATATTTTCTACATCTGTAATCAACTTTATGGGAACGAAATGGCCTGTCGTGTTTTTCACTTCTTGGGTTAGTAATTGTGACGCTCATTACTCGGATCTGGTTTACCAGAACTGTTATCAATTTTGTTCGATTCGAGTTAACTTTTTTCGACTACTGACGATGAAAATTGTTACTGTTGACCGGCGCACATATTCCTCCTCGTGCGTATGTATTATTCGATTTGTATGGGCCAATCAATTCCGCTAACATTTCTTGGGGAACATTTATTGACTACTTGATTGAGACCCTTCCAATTTCGGGATTATTGTCTGGCTCAAAGCACCCCCGGTTTCTCGAATGACTTATTGCCCACGTTTAGCTTGAAGACAATAAATTAAATTTAACGGATCAATTCTATTTAATTGTTAGGTCCCAAACGATATAGCCAGTATTGTTTATGATCGGAGATTCAATATTGCGTTAAGCAAGAGGTGTCACCAAATGATGAAACCATTCCAATTAGCTATTAGGCAGGGAAATTGACCGAAAAATGTTCTAAACTAGCAGTGTAGTTTCCCTAATTTTTTGTGGAAAAATTCACCCTTCTGTGACTTGTTTGCTCTGCGTTTTTAGCTTTCAGGTATTTTTATCTACAATCAGATGAATGAGTCAATTTTAACTGAAAGATGACCAAAACTGAAGTGGAGTTTTAATGACTTTTTGCTGGCTTCTATAATAATCAAGTCAATTACTGCATTATTGCAGGTTTAGGATGCTTTTGTTCATGAAAAGTCTGATATTAACAAAAAAAGTCTTCTAAATCGATTCGAAAAAGTGGATTTTCCTTTGAGCAATAATGTTATGATCAAATGCTGTTCCTCAAAATCTTTCAATTATAATTGAAGCTAATCCTACCCACCAAGTAAGGATTTTGACAGACAATTGCAGATGGCGGTACATTTACCCACGAAAGTTGAAGAAAAAGCTTATTTGAACTGAAAGTTAATTTGGTAGCGACTAGACAACGTCAAGTTTCACTTTTGATGGTAATATATACAAATTTCATCAAATATTCTCTGTACGCAATGCCAAATTTTTATTTATTGTAATTTGAATTTAACCCAAAAGGACACCAAAGCGTACCTATGTTTACATAAACTTCGATTCTCGAAAGTTTTGGCAGTTCATCGAAGTTTGCCTTCGAAAAGCTGCTCAAGATGATACAATTCGTAAAAATTACACTAGTTTTTATCAAAAACGCGATTTTTCATCGTTTTGTTCCGTGGATGCGTCAGATTATATTAACACGCCTAATTTAGTCAAGGTTTCGTTTTTGTACTCATAATGGAAAATTAAGTACCTATACACATAATCTGTTTGAAATGTCAGATCCGATTTTAATACGTAAAATATTCCCCTTCCCAAACTAAATATGTCTATCTATCACTGTCTAACCTTGGAAATATTTAACATTTCTTCCTCGGTTTCTTCATATCGATGATTATGAGATGATGCTAAGTTGTGGTGTAATTATGGCTATGAACAAGTATTTTATTGTATGTGTGTGATAACAATTAACAATAATAATTTTGCCTGGGTCATATTTAAAAATATCGACGGTTCTTTCACCCCTCCGTCAAAGTTAAATTCGACCTGTAGATTAAGAGGTCAGATGACTATGGTACAGTGTACAGGCATCAAAGAAAGTTATTTATTTTAACATAGCCGGTTCAAGCACACCCACACGTTAAAATCCAATGCAGGCCAAAGAGTAAGAAACAAAAATTAGAAATCAGCATAGCCAAAAATATTCCTATCGTATGAGTTAAGGACGTTTTTAATTTTGGGCCTACATTCATTTTAAATTACATACCTTTTACGTCTCCGGGTCAGCCTTGTTATGAGTTTTTTATATTTCCAATACAACTTTTTTTACATCTTTTTTAGATCTCTTTTAAATCAATCTGGGTAGATCTCATTTCAGTTTGTGTCTGTGTGCGTTTTTTTCAAATGTGTTTATATTGTGTTTCATCTAGCCAGAGAACCCTCCATATGAGCCAATATTTTATGGTTGACCGAAGGATAAACTGCGTTAAAAAATCGGTATATTAGTTCCTTGTAATGCTAATTTTAGGAAATTAATTCCTCTAATACATATTAATTCCCTTACTAATACCCTCTAATTCCATTACTAATACCTCTATTACGTTCTAGTTCCTCAACTAATAATTCCCTTAGTAATTCCGTTAATACCAACTAATTACGATGCCTAGGTTTTGTTAATAAAAATAATAATTTATTTTTAAAAAACTAATAAATAATAAATACATCTAAAGAATGGTTTCATAAATTGAAAGGTATATGGAAATCTCGATGGAGATATCCAATTAAAATGACTAGTTCGTAACTAATCTTTAGTTTTAATAACTGGCTCAATTTTTAATCAAATATAACCAAATCTCTGCTCTCTTGTAATATATTAAAACTAAAAATATGTTTTTTAACGTTTATATTACTCCTACGAAGTCAATTAAATTAAGCAATAACACAAACGAAAAATTAAAAATAGGAAGAAGAACAATAACCAAATGTCATAATAATTTTTATACAGTTCTAAATGTTTAAAACAAACCAACGTATGTTAATAGAAACATTTTTTCTCACATCTGCCAAAACTGTAATCTCGGATGTAATAATAAGATCGAGAAACAGTTTGAAACAAATAGCATTTGTCCAGTTGTCAGTATTACAGTTCAGTTAGTTTGGCCTCTCTTCTTAGGAAATAGTTAACAACTATCAAATAAAATAATGCAAAGTTATAATAAAACGTAAGACTAACATTATCAACCTTAAAAAGTTTTAGAACTTATTGACACTTATTGAAACATGACAAGCGACTTTTAAAGGTCTTAGAAATACCGAGAAAAATCTGGCAATGTTAAGTTAGTTAATAGCTATACCGACAGTTATACAGGTTTGGGTATAGACTCGTATCTAGTACGTTGTAAGCTTCCCAAAACCATTTTAAAATAAACCTATACATTTGATGCTAAGAAAAATAATTCCTGCTACTACTAATCTCTCGACTAATTACACAAATTCTAGTAATACTTCGACTAATACCACTAATTTCCCTACATTGGACGTGTTAATGCTCTATTCTTAACTTCCCAGGGAGCACATTAGAACGAAGTGTATATAAAGCAAACAGCAACGGTAATCTGATTATATGATAAGCTAGCTTTGGCTATTTAACGAAATTGGTAGAGTTCTTCTGACGATATACTAAATAATCCAGTATTTAACTTTGGCAATTTTTTATAAAAGTCTAGATTTGCAATTCCACAATGACGTTCCAAAACGGTACTTCGTGCATACAAACGCTGAAAGCTGACGGATTTGTGTACAGTTTGATCGTTGAGATTCCTGGATTATTATTAGTCCATGCCTTGAAAAATCCATTTCTACTTTAAAATGTTTATCATAAATATAAATAAAGAAGTAAATTTAGCTATAAAACAATATTTGCAAAACAAGTTATTTTACATCAAAATGATCACTATCGTCACTGGACTCGTCCCCCACTTTAATAATTAATTTTGGAACTAGTTGGCTTCTGCAAATACTTTCTTCTTCGATGACATGTTCTGTACATTTTTTCCAACTAGAAGCAGATATTTTTTCTACTTCACCTCTAATTAATTCTATTGCCCCAAAAATAAATTTCAGTGGGTTGTTGTTTCTTCTTAAACTGGGTTTCAGCTGTCCCCATATCAGGCCTGTCGGATTAAAATTGCAGTGATATGGTGGAAAACGGACAACTTTGAACCCCCGCTCCATAGCCAACTTGTCCACATTATACTTCTTATCAAAAGTTCCGGTCTTAGGAACTTCCAATAATTGTTTGTTTTTAATAGAGGAGATGGGCAAATTCAACCTGAAATCGAGCTACCTCAAGTAGGGACTGTTTTAGGACGATTTATAAAAAGCATACTAATATGAATTAATGTAATAGTTTAATCAAAGAAAATTTCCCTACTCTTAAAATACATCAGTCAGCAAGGCACAGTTCTTGTCGGCTAACACCTTAAATACGGCCCTGGCTTGTGATACACGTGCTGAAAAGAATGATCCCTTCCGCTTTACAACAGGCGCATCTTAAACTTCCATTCCGAAGTCAAAACCATAAAAGGTTGTAAAAACGGTATATTGTTCGGCGCACTCTACATGCAATTTCACAATAAGTTTTTGAGTATTTCAAGTATGTTTATTTAGAATTATTCGGGCGCAAATGTAATTAAGTCTAAATTATTCGTCGCTGTTTACGGCGATTGTTTTTCCGGGAGCGTACCTTACAATATAATGGAGTGGAACATACATACATGTAGTAATTATTAACTTCGGCATCGTTATTAAGTACTTAAATTTCCAACGAGCTCGGTTGCCTTAATCGTCGAGTACATCCTGTTTATTTGTGTTTTGGCCATAAATTTTTGCCGACACATTTCAATTTATACGACGGGGGACCGAAAGTTCTAACGAGACGGACGATACTCTCGCGGGGTCATCGGCGAAAGTCCCTTTTGGTGCAGGGATCTACACGTTGTTTCCAAATCGACTCTTATTCACCTTTGTAATTTTGGGGAAATGAGAAAGCTCAAATCCGAGGATGAAACCACCTTGCTATTGGAAAAATTATGGTAAAATACCAGTAAATATGGTGAAATATTGGAAAATATATGGTAACCATATAAGAAATAAAGCGGAAGTCTGAGAATACCAAATTTTGTCCTACCAAGTCGAAACTGAAAAGCGAAATATTAATAATACATTTTTTTCTACCATACAACTAAACAACTTTTTCTGGTGACAATTTTAGATCCACAAGTAATATAAAATTAAACATTTATTCCGTACAACATTAAATTTACTAAAACTGAATAGGCAACTTTTCTCCGTGTATGTAAATATTCCAAATGTCAAATAAAACGATTCACGATTCACGATTTGGAAACCCATATTAGATGTTGATACAGGGTGTCTTAAAATTGTCCCCCCGATATCAACTTTGATATTTTAAACACCCTGTATATTTCGTCATTTCTGGAATCCTTGGTTAGTTTTGGTTAGTAATTAATTAGTAATAAATTTATAAAATTATAATTCCCTTATATTTCAAACGCATGGCATATCACCAGAAATAGTTCGACTTTCAAACAGATTTAGCTTTGGTCTGTCGGTTAATGCGTCTAACTAGAAATCCTACCTACTGCAAACGACCATTTTTTTTTAATTCACAGCCAACCTAATATCAGAAAATTTTGTTAAATTTGCGAATTAAGTGCATAACATTCTGAAAATGTAATGTCCGTATATTTCAAACGCGTGGCACACCACAGAAATATCGTCTTTTGAAGAGATTTATTCTTGATATGTCGGTTAAGGCGTAAAGCAAAGCACTTTCTTAAGAAATTCCTATTCGAATTTTGCATAGTTTAGACAGAAATTGAAGTTATGTGTGTTTTTTTTCATATTTTAATTGCCCCATATAAAATTGACAGATGCGCCTTAGCTTATACAGGGAGTCCCAAAAAGGTGGTACCGTTTTGGCGGATTCAATTAACATAATCTCAAGATTTTCAAATGGAGCACCCTTTATTTATTTTCAAACATCAAATCTAGGACGAAAAATAAGGTAAGTTTGTAATTTATCTTATATTTAAATTTTACCTACTTACTTTTTGAGATATTGCTAAAGCTGCACTTTTAGCATTAGCATTTAGCATTCATACAATTTTAGCCGTTCCTGAGCAGAATATTGCGGCATTGTAACTAAAAGACTGTAAGTTATTTAAAATACAAATAAAATATATATTCTAACCAAAAACTTGACAGCTATGAACTTTTTAAATAGAAATATGAAAAACAACAAAAACAAACAAATATCAAAGTATGTTTATACCTTAATGCATTAAAAAATATTGTTAACTAAAACGAATTAACGAATTTTTTTAGTTAACTTTTTGTTTTATATATTTATTTATTCAAATTTGTTACTTTGTTTAGTTAAGCTATAAACTTTAATTATTTATTTTTGTTATTAGGTATTTTCAATCAAACTAGATAATTGAACTGTAAGTGTTTTTGTTCGGGCTTAATGGCCGTCGTTGAGTGGAATTTCTTTCTGACGTTTCGCTAGCACGAGCGGCTAGCTCCTTCTGAGGTGCTTCCATCTCCGATGTTGAATGCATATTGACGCGCTCCCGGCCGAAAGTTGTATTTATGCCTGGTGAGTCGTGGAAGGGAGGCGGTGGGGAATTTTAACGCATGAGTGGTTGTGACTACCTCAGAAGAAGCTAGCCGCTCGTGCTAGCGAAACGTCATTAAGAAATTCCACTCAACGACGGCCATTAAGCCCGAACAAAAACACTTACAGTTCAAACGTTGGCCGCGAAAGCCTTAATCAAACTAGATAATTAACTATTAAATGATCTTTTTAAATATGAATTCAGAAGTTTTATTAAATCTGCTAAAGTCTGTAGTTACAGTCGATTTTTTTCAAAATTTCCTCGTATTAATGGACATCCTAGATTGTTGGCAATAGGTTTTATTCGTATATCTGGAGTATTATATATTTAAAAGAAGTAGTATCATGTCTTTGCTATTTAAAAAATACGTAATATTGCCAACAAGTGACCTAATGTGGCAGCTTTAAATTCAACAAGAATTTATACGGGTGTTATCTGAAACGTCCTAATCTTAATATCTCAAAAAGTAAAATTTAAATAGTGTGTTCCATTTGAAAATCTTGAGATTTTGTTAATTGAATTCGCCAAAACGGCACCACCTATTTGGGACACCCTGTATAAGCTGAGGCGCATCGGTCAAACTCATTGAGTAGTGCATTATGTCCTTAGTCTGTGGTTAAATTTTCGTTGCAATATCTGTATCAGTAGCTTCACAACACAATTTTGTATGGGGCAATCAAAATATGAATAAAAAAACATGACCTCAATTTCGGCCTGTATTTCTTTAACTTGTAGAGAGATGAGTTTCTAAAGCTATATTTTACAATAAACAAACCTTTGCAAGAAAACCAGTAATGGGAGATAACAAAGTGTCATTTCAATCTGATCAATTAGATATAAATTTTTTTCGTTTGAGGATATTAAAATCTGAAGGCCTGGTTATCTCACCATCCGAGCGTCTTTCGTTGTAACGTGGTGTAAAGAATTTGTTAATGTATAATGTTTTCAACTTTAGGTAAAATAAGTGTGAGAATATCTTTATAGAAAAAAAAAAACGCCGTAAGCGAATTTTGAATTCAAAAATACTGACGCAGGAAACATTCTTTCTAACTTTTGAAGGTAAGTTTAATTTTTTCGTTATATACTATTTTCATTATATTTGAAACACTCTATATACGAAACGTATAAAATTTCTTTTCTTTCTTTCGAATAAAGAAGTAAATAGCAAATAAATGATGGGTGCCATAAATGTTTATTTTCAATTACCTAAAAATTTCGCAAACCATTTTGCCTGAAACGGCAGTCCGATAAAATCTAATACGAAAACCTCGACGAAAACTAAATCTTCTGAAAGTAGGTAGATGGTTATCACGGTTAAATGTATACTGACGGTTAAAAGTTTTCATTAACGAGAGAAATCGCGTGAACAATTCAATTGATAATTGCGTTCAGTGTAAAAGTTTCGATTTTGCCCAGGTTCGTACTCAAGGTGAATCTGCCTGAGTAACGTTCTAATCGAATTTTAAATAATTTCCCACACGCTTACGAAAAAAAAAATAACTTTTCAAATTTTGAATGATTTGCCGTCTTCTTAACTCAGACATTATTAGAAATTAGTAACTGAAACATTAAGAAGACAAGTTTTTTAAGATATGCTTCTCAACAATACTCATGGTGAGTTTGCGAAATGATTAAATGAGTAAATTACACCATTTTCCTCTAAACGACTTAAATCTCGACAAGAATCGGATTTTAACCGTGGCGTAAACTGGGATTCAAATTTTTGCTACAAGAAAATTAATATCATTTTATTCAAAGGGATAGAATGTATAGAAAGTCAACGTCGTTCCACAACATCATCAAATTAACATAGGGGAGCTATGATCGTGAATATTGGAAACATTTTTTTAATAATTTAAAGATATTTAAATTGAGGCTTTACCCTACAGATTCACGCATCGCAGAAATGACAATGGAATCACAGCTCTTAGCCTAGTATCAAAGTATAATGCTTCAAATATAATAACATTAAAAAGGAGAGACCCCGGTACTGGAGTTTCTAATTCAAAACCAAGTGTGCAATTACTAGCAGCAGACTTGTTAATAAATTAGTATACAATTAACAATTAGCTCATAATTGTTGCAGCAAGCAACAATAAACGCATCGATTTGGTTTAATTACGTCGTTGTATTGTACAATAGATTTCACTTTTTTCTCGGCTCGATTTTTCTTTCCGTTTTAAGCAAAGCGGACTTGGTTGGGAATAACGCGGTGGCGTGTGATAATTTATGATAGCTAAGTGAACGGCAATCACTTCTTCTGAGTTTGTTAATTTTGAGCCCTGGTTTCAAAACCCTTGCCGTTTTGAACTAAAAATGTAGAACCATAAGTTTAATTTTGTTTTCTGAAATGAGTGGGAACAGGGGTAATCATTTGTTTCTGAGTGATGATAAAAGTGAAAAGAAAACAAAACACGACTACTTTCAAAAAATATGGTTTATGATATGACAAAGAATTTGCTGCGAAGATACTATACTCTAGAAGATTAGAGTTGTAATGGCTTATCTCTGCCTGGAATGTTATGTAGTAAATGTTTTATTATACTATTATTACTTACTTAAAACATTTTGAATGTTATTTGAAATTCATAAACATAATGACACAAAAGTGAATAATATCTGCATTTAGTATCGTTTTTATGTCATTTGAGTCGTAGCTATTTAGAATGGAAAGAATGAAAGAAAGAAAACCTCACTTCGTCTTGCGGATCTATGTCAACTGCATTTGAATAAAATTCTCACAATATCATATAAAAAAACATGTATATAAATAAATTCTATTGTTTAAGCCGAGATTTAAGCAGTAATTTCCCAACCACATTCTAAATAGGTATTAGTTTCGCGCAAGGTTGTGTCCTAAATGTTTACTTGTGGCAAAAACAAACGGCTAATGTGTTTTACTTTTTTTGCGAAAAATAACTTTGTTTAAACGAGTATTTTCGAGAAAACCTTGAGGTTTCTTTTTTCTATCGGCATTCTCATTGAACTTCTAGAAGGTCACTTCTAATTAGTATTTTTAAAATGGATTTCAACATGCCATATCACGATCGCTTACATAAAAACAGCTTCATTGGCGAGTTCGTTGTTAAATTAAACGACTTCACTCTTGACTAGTCAATTTTTGCGATGCTTCTACGAAGGGGTATGTGAAACTGAGTAAAGCAGCCATAGGCTGATATTTAAATAACGGATTGGCTTGCTTTAAGGTGCTTAAGTGTGCTTAAATAACTCTAACGTAAAGTGTAATTATGTTCTAGTGGGAACTACAACCGCGAGTTAAATTTATTTTTTATTTATATACTTACTTTATTTATGCATTTATGTATTGCGAACGTCTCACTCACTGAATATTGCTTGTAGGGTTGCGCATAAGTGAAAAACATCCAAGATTTGTTTGCCTGCAAGCGTATACTAGACGAACAGGTTTAATAATGCTTCAATCAATCAGGTTAATTTTCATTCTGAAAAAGGGCGAAAGAAAAATGAATGTTTTAGAAAATCTCGAACGGGAAAATAGAAAAATAAAATGATGAGTTGGATCGAATCATGTATGTACGTTCAAACTAATTTGGCGAGTGCCAAAAAGGTTTCAGCGCACATCGCATGGTGTCTGTAAAAAATGAAAAGCCGTAAAATTAAAGTAACGTGTAGTGATACGCGACCGAACATTTTTATAGGAGTCCTGATAAACATAAATCAAACTTCTTATTATGTGTTCTTGGCAGCAACGTTAGTTACACTTTTGTTTTACTCCTCAGAGTTCAAATGCGAAAAACAATCTGAAACAAAGGGCGCTGATGGAAAATGAAGGATAAAATTTCCAGAAAGTTAATAAGGAATTTTTTTTGTTAATAGAATAGAAATATTATTTTGCATGACATGTGGCAAACTAGGCAAATATATATAATAAATGCAAAGCTGGAGGCAATACAATATATTTTAATTTTTCGTTGATGTGGCAATTTTCGTGGAAATTTTCCAGTAAACAAAAATCGGCTCTAAATGATTACCAAATTTTGTATGTTATTTTAACACGTTGACTGTCAACTACGAGTTATCTCGTTCTGTGTTTACTTGCTATTTTTGTCCAGCCTCTGGGAAAAGAACAAAAAATTAATGCTAGCTTTTGAACAGAAAATTTATTAAAAAGCGATAAAAAAGCCAACAACGAGAAATATAATTCGTTAGCCCTTTAAAAATACATTTTTTATGATTTTTAATGATACCTATTGACTATAATTAGTGTTTTTAATAAGATAATGCGAGAAATTCAAATTGTCATTTTTGGACAGATTTCTAAAAATTGCCGTTGCAGTCAACGTGTTCATCAATTAATTTAATTTATTTTTGTACGCCATATTCTAAAATATAAAATTATGTACCAATAAGAAAAGCGCAAAGTGCCACTTTAAAACGTCACGGGTCACACTGAGAGTTTCTGCTACTTCGGTTATAGGTACGGCCAGTTCCATCGTACGTTTTGTTCGACTTCTACTTTTTTAAAAGCATATATGTTTCTTAAATTTCTCCAGCATTTGGGGATAAATTCTACAAAAAATATACTCTAGTTTCAAACTAACTTGAAAAGAGTAGGTGTTTATTTGGCCCGTATCGTGAAATCCGGCATTAGGAGCAATCGGAGGTATTTTCAAGACCGTTACTTCCGATGTTCACGTCATACGTCATAAAATTTGCCATGACTCTAGACTAAACACTCTGATTTTATGAATCTAGAGATTAAATATACTTTGTACTGGATATTCCATAATAAAAAAAAGCAAATTTGAGTTTCTACAACTGAACGTTTAGAAAAATCATACAAAAAAATACATCCGAACAAGTTTTCTCCGCGGAATAACTTTTTCACAAAAGTAACTTACAAAACTCCTTTCTCAAATGCAAAGTTTTAAAAATCCTCTCATAGCGCAATAACTAGACCACGCATCCTAATAAAGGAATTTGGTTAAGAATTTCAAGGAATTGCAAGTAATTGTAAGTAATTTGGTCCTCCCTCTATTTTTTTAAATGAATTGGGTGTTTTCCTTAATGGCCGAGACTAGTGCTAGTCGCATAACCGCATATACCGAGTTTCATGAATCATTTTGCATCAATCGTTCAATCAGAAAACCCGATTGAAATGGCGTTGTTCGTCGCCCACAAATACGATAATTGCAACTTGCCAAACCGTCAACAGTGTTTGCTTTGTAAAACACTACGAAAGTCGCTTAAATAAACCCGGTTTAATTTTAAACCAGCCAGCGCGTTCATGTGCTGTGCATAAACGCAAACTACCTGCTCCAATCAGCACAAGTGTACGCCAGGAGTTATTAAGGAAATGCCAAAACGCACAATATAAACAACCGTCAGTTGTTTGGGTGCAGTTTTAGCCTTTTGTTCACTGTTCATTGTGCAAAACGACTCATTGCATTGCCTCTATAATTTCTTTATGCGCTGTTTTAGAGTGATTCGCTTTAGCGGGTGCTTTGAGTACTAATTCCTGTAATACATGCGGTACATGCCTCTTTTGGAATTAGGCTTTCTTGTTTCGTTTAATTAGATGAATATGTGCTAATTTACTCACTATTTAAATAGGTATGGTCTGTTCATAGATATAAGAAAGTGACCAATTGCTTTTGAATGGGATTATCCAAGGGTGGTCATTAGCCTACAATGCAACAAGATTATTATCTAAAGTTTCGGAATTTAAATTCAGTTAAAATTGTGGTCCGTAATAGAAAATATTTTGTACCTACCTGTGTTTAATATTCTTTGGTTTTGTTTAATATTCTTTGGTTTGATATACTACTTAGTTTAAGTTTATTAGTAATCATTCTTATTTCGTCTGTAATACAGCGTGTGTTGAATCGTGTGCGAATTATGCAAAATATGTGCGAGTCTAATGTATCTCAGGAGATGCTCACGCCCAACTGTAGAAAACACTATTCTATTGAGATTAAGAAAATTACAAACAATGTTTATTTGACTCTCATTAAACGTGGTGCCAGTAAGCAAGCATCTTTAGAAGAAACGGCCACATTGACGAAAATTCCAACATGAACTGTATGGAAAATTATGAATAATCCCATTTCAGCGAGAAAAAAAAGAAGCGATGCTGATATTCTCTCGAGTGTAGATGAAAGTGATCAAGATATAATACGGCGTAAAATGTACCAGTTATACGAGGAACAAAGCGTGCCTACATTAAATATCTTAATTAGGAGGCTTGAAAAAGATGAATGAATTAAATGTGGCAGAACTACCTTATAGAAGTGTATTAAACACATGAGTTTTAGATTAAAAAAAATTGACAAAAGGCAAGTTTTAATGGAATCTTTTAGAATTCGGAAATGGCGACTGGATTATCTAGAAAAAATTAGGATTTACATTTATGATACCCCGGAAAGTTGGGTTGACTCAAATGATAAGTGTAAAACAAACGCGCTATCAAAAAGAGGTAAAAGAATAACTATTTTGCATGCTGGCTCTAAAGATGGTTGGATTCCAAATATACTTTCTCTGTCTGCGAAAAATACTAAAGATTCTTCTGGATTACCATGAAGACACCACCGCTGATTTATTTGAAAGTTGGTTTAAAAACAAACTAGTTCCAAACATTCCTCCTAATCGTAATGGACAATGCAAATTATCACAGTAGACAGTTGACTAAAACCCCTTCCTCATGTGACGCAAAAGCACCAATTCAAAACTACATGTATAATAACGACATTTATTTTCACGAAGATTACACCAAAAAGCAATTAATTGAGGTTCTACAAACCTTGAACCTACAAAAGGAATACGTCTGTCATAGTTATGCAAAAAATCTAGGGCATACAGTTTTAAGGCTGCATATTAAATTAAATCCCACTGAACATGTTTGGCACCAACCATTCGTCGTAACAATGTTTTCCCCGTGTTAACTCCAATGTCCTCAAACTTATAGAAACCGAAGTTTTTAACATCCCTCCACAAAGTTGGGCAAATTCTGTCAAACATATAGAAAAAGTAAAACAATCGTATATCCATATTGCAAATAATATAGAACAAATAATAATTAGAACAGGCGATGATAGCGATAGTGATACTGATATATTATGTGAATAATTTTAAGTAATTTAAGTGGGTAATAAAAATAATCTGTAATTTTATTTTAGATTTAAACATAAATACATACATAAATAAATAAATATTGTTTAATATCTTTCCTAACAAAACCCCAAATAGTTAAATTCTAAGCAAAGTACGGACCTGTTCGGCCATATTTCATTCTTACAGCTTGCCCGGGTCTTTCCTTAATTCGTATCAGTTAGTCACTTTCGTATATCTATGAACAGACTTTAGCCTAACAACTCTCCTGTTGCTAGTTTAGTCTCTACGAAATTGAAAAATTGCTGTACGTTTTTCGATTTCTCCGCTCCAAGAATTCTCGTTGCGAATTCCAATTATGTCAAAATTACTATAACTAAAGCAATTTTTCTCACCTTCTATCCAGTAAACTAACAACATTTGTAAGCTATTATCTTCATTCGGGTTTAAAGGCCGTCGTCGATTGGAATTACTTCCTAACGTTTCGCTAGCACGAGTGGCGAGCTTCTTCAGAGGTCCTTCCATCTCCGATGTTGGACGTAGACTGACGATTTCTCCTGCGCAGGTTGTATTTATGCCGATTGGTGGAGGGCGGGGCTTGTTCCGCTTCGGTTGGTCTCGAGATATCGATCGGTACTGCTCGGGCGTTCCTAAGGATCGGGTTCCAGATTTGGTTGAGTCTAAGGGTCTCCTCCTTTCGGTTGAAATTGTGTGGGTGTTTTTGTATCTCAATGGCTTCCATGATTAGTCTGTTGTGATAGCCGTTGACCGTTTCCTCTACTTAAAAATGGGATCGCCATTATTAATCTCTTTCTTTTGTTTTTTCAATAATGGGATTGCTATTATCCTTCTACTTAATAATGGGATTGCCATTATTAATCTCACTTTTTTTTTAATACCAACAAAGTTATCGCTCAGTGAGGCGTCTAGTAGGAGCTGCTGAGTGGCCAGCAACCTCGGATTTCTTCTATGATAGGAAGTACGACAGTCCATTTTTTTTCTCTGCAGTCAATGCTTATTGAAGGCGCCAGTTTTTATTCTGGTGTAACAACTGTGATGTGTTTTGATCCTTCTTCAATTTGTTTTTGATAAAAGTCGGATTTCATATCTAGTAGACTTTCAATTATACCAGCACCTCAAAGGTCATTAACTAGTGTCTTAACTTGAAGTTTTTCTTGATATGCCAACCTACGAGGTCGATACACCACTGGATTAGTGTCCTTTCAGTTTATTGTCATTTCACCAGTCATAATCTGATCGGGAGTTTAATTTTTGTAAAACCATAAAAGACTTGCTATTCGTAATTTCCAGTCCCCTTTTAAGTTAAGTAGATTAATCACAACCTACCTTATCCACACTTTTTAAAGTCATTAAGTTCGAAATATTGAGCAGGTTATGGTGCAATTCGAGCCCAAAATTGTTTTTTTTTCATTCGTAAACAAGGTCGACTGATGACATCCTATCCAATAATTAGGTCAGTGTTCCCTGGCATAACAATATCTGGTATGACCGCATAAGTAATATCCAAACTCAACGTCGGCATAACAGTGATTAAATTACAACCACCGATAGCATAAACAATTTGGGTCCCAAATCCCAAGAAAACACGGACCTTATCGACTGTTTTGATTATCGCATTTAACGTTTTAGCTACAGAATTCTTTATAATAGATTTTTGCGCAATAATGTCGCTGCTGGTGTTGTGTTGGAATGGCGTTATTTTTTTTAATAACAATATCTTTTTGGGTTTCCCATTCTTATGCCAACAATCACTTTCACCGTGGCCAATTTTCTTACAATGACTGCAAGTTGGAATTTTGGATGAACCTGGAACCTCTTCTCGAACTACGTTTGGTGCCTCGTGTTTATTGCGACAAGTATCACGATGGTGTCCTTCTTGGATTTTTCATGGCTTACCTCTCGTTTTTCCCCTAAACGGAATTTTCTTTTAGGCAGACTATCAATTTCACGTTTGACAGTTCGTCTCGCATGATATACGCTTAGTAATGTCAAAACCTCACGATCGGATTGCGATAGTTATAAATGGAGCGCGGTACGTACTTCTGCGTGATCTAAACCATATTCCACCATACTTAAAATCTTCTCCCATTCGAAGTTTCTGATTGGCATAACACATAAAGCATCAAAATCACGACTTCGCATGGTGGCAGCTTTAAATGCTCGAGCCGCAGGTGTTTCTTTATCAGGAAACGCAGTGATGAGATCAGCACAAAAATCTTCCCAAGTTCGGCGGATCGGCCGCCATTCGTAACAGTATCGATAACCTCTATTTTTTAAAACTTCGCCTGCCCTAGCGATCATTAAATTATCGCTGATGTTCTCACGAAGTTGCGTAAGCCCTGTTGTCCGGATCGTAGTAGGTTAATTTGAATGTTGATGTTGACTCTTGCATACTTGGTCCAACTGCTACGGGAAGATTGGGCGTTAGAATTTCCTGTAAATGTGACGATGACGTCATCGCCATCTTTGTTTGTTTCGCCAACTCAGTAATTTGTTGTTGTTGGGCAGCGATTAAATTAATTAAAGTTTCTGGCCACTGCACTGTCCTTTTCGAACGTTCAGGAATAGACTCGACACTAGGTGACACATTATCTCCGTTCGAATCTGTTGTAAGATTCAGCGCGGCACCGTTTGTGCAATGGTCTGACGCCATTTTCACAATATTCCGTATTGCTTTGCAACACTGGACACGGAACAATCCCACTTCTGATGTTAACTTAAGGGGTGGCGTAAGGGTTTCAACCCTGAATAAAACTCTCCAAAAACCAAAGCACTCGTCTATTTGACCGCCTCTTACAACATCTTCTCTTCGGTCTATGTCGTACTACTGATAGTTCTTGCTTAGCTGGAACGGCATCCCGCTCGTCCGTTCTGACTCAGCATACGTGACTTTTGGCGGCCATATAAAAGATATCGCTAACATATATGATTATTGATTATTGTTTTTTGACTCTCTCTGTAGCTAAAACTATTTTTAGCTTATAAAGATGCCGTAGATACGCGTTGTTGACGCCCCATGTACAATCTTCACCTTTTTAAATACAATTAACAAACAAAAATTAAGTGGTTGTTTTTACCTGAAAAAGTAATATATATATAATGCTTTCCGAGCCAGGACTGTATTAAAAATCAGAAAAATTAATTAATAGCTAATTGATATTTATTATTAATATACTTATTATTATTATTATTATTAATATAGATAATAATATATATATTAATATGCATATAATTACAACGTTGCTCATAACTCTTTGAATTATACCTCGCCCATACTTTCCAGAAGGGCAAACATTAATTGTATTTCCCATTTTTAGTGGGTGCTTTTTGCGGCGAACGCGCAACAATTCACTAGCAATCGCCGCCAGCACGAGCTTTATCAGATACACAAATATACCGTTTCAGTTCAATAACCAACAACCCGCGGTATCTGCCGAACTCATCTCTCAGCACAAACAGACATTGCACCGCACTCCAACCCCTTAACTTTCAGTCTGGAAGGGTGCCTGACAGGTATGATAGGGAAGAGTGTCATAAAACAATCGACACAAATGCATTGACCGGTAACAAACCAACCGCAACAGGATGTCTGTTGGTTTACGGAACGTACACCATGTGGGGACGTAAAGTGTGTGTTTAGAGTTCCTCGCATGTCATTCTATACTTGGAACGTGTGTATTAAGCCCGCATGAAAAGCTTTAAAACTAAAATAAATTCACAAAATAATGCAAGAGGAAAAGGTCGTTTTACTTTGTATAGGTTACTAGTGTTTTTATTATTATCTTGAAAAATATCTTCCAGTTATTATGGACCTCGTTGTTGTTGTCATTTACATATTTTTTCTTGCTTACTTTACTTACTCTGAGCATGTTTTAATAAACTTATATCCTGATATTGCTTTTCTAGTAACATTACGGTCCTAGATCTACGCTCTTTGAACCCAATCTAACTTCTTGAAACGTTTCCTAATATTGTCTAAATCTACTTTTTCTGCACTCTTGCTACATGAATGTGGTATAACTCAACTTTGTTCGAAACTTCCACAGTACACAACATGTTCTACAACAGCCTAAATTCCTGAGTTCTAATTTACCTCTCCACATAACTAAGATCCCAGCTCAACTTAGGTTAACATACATATTTTACATATAACGTTCGTATAAACTAAACCATGCTGAAGTTTGCACTGTATGTATTCTTCAGGAATACGAAGCTCTATTCCACGTAGTGTTTACATGTCCTATTAAGGTTAGAACTAACCTGTTTAAAGATGATCTCTAAAACTTAAATTTTTATTTTTTTTTTGCCTTTTGCCTGTAGCTTTTTTCGTGGATCAACCAGCGATCCCTGTTATATTAATAATTCTATTTCCTTATAAACAATAAATAATAATAGTTTATTAAAAACATTATTACAATTCATTTGCATAAATGCATCAGTTGAAATATTTAATATACACTTTCAGATATCTGGATAATATCTCTTGCAGTAGATAATATCCTTTACGACAGCAAATAAATTATTCAGTGCCTCAAAGTCCGATTGAAAAATCTTGCATTTAAAACTGTTTTAATCCAATGCGCGCTGAGGAAATTAGAATAATATTATTTAACTATCAGCCTGAACTTTTTTAGTATCGAATTTAAGGTTGGATTTAAATTGTTTAACAATCTCTCTGAAGTCGATTATTCTTTGGAGGTACTAAAGATCGCCGAACTGCTTTATGTGAATTTAGCATAATAATAATAGAGCTAGATCTAAGCTGGTTCTTGTCCTGGATCTACATGCTTCCGTGACACCCAGTCGTTCTGTACCAAATATTCAAAATTAATTCAAAAATTTATCTTGAAGCATGACATATTTCCTAATAAGTCCTAACATGCCATTGCTAAATTCAGCATGATAACTTTATATCTATACTAAACGATATAAATCTGGACAATCTAGATACTATTATAAGAGGAATGCGACAAAGCTGTGGGCTCTCTTGTTTAATTTATAAGTAGAAAAAATCTTCAAGAAGCCGTTGAAGACAAAACATAGCGGATTATTGCTAATGGAATTGTCATCAGCCATTTACGACACGATGACGGTCTTGCTAGCATCAGATAAAGATTATTTCCAGGCAATCTTATTAGTGGTAACAGACGCTACGCTTAATTGTAAAGGAGAACAAATGGATAAAACATACCAGAATGGCTTTAAGAATAAGCTTATTAAGGTATGGAAGCATGAAACAATACGCAAGAGGATTGGGGTAATGTTGAAGATATCATAGGCGGGCAGAGTGATGAATGAAGCGTATGAAATGAAAAATAGAGGGAAAGCAGAAACGGAGTAACCGCGGTATTGTTTGTGTCAGTGAAGATTGTATGCTGATCACTGCACGTAAAGAAGAAGAAGGCTGACGATGACGTAACTGCACAGTATTGTAATAAATGGGATACCTGAAATTGAATTGCACGTATATGTTCTGATATTTTTGAATTAGTTCATTGTTGAAATAACACTAAATAGGACAGAGAGCTGTGGAATTTTTACTTTAATATGTTTAAAATTTTCAGAAACATCTATACTATTTAAATAATAATGGTGCTATCCGGCATCAGGTAACAGCGACTTTCACGCCTCGACTACATAAATATTTGCCTCGTTTGTTTCGGTATTTTTTCTACCTAACCCAACTGAATAAACCGACGGGTTCTATTTCTAATTCAAATATCACGAAGTGAAAGGAAATCTTTTCTCCGGCCCCCTAATGAAAAAATCCTGTCTCGATCTCGGGCCCGAATGGTGTCGAATGCTGGTTCTCGGCCATCTCGCTCGCACCCACGAGTTAATGTTTCCTTTTTGTTTACATATATTATACACGTATAATCAAAATTATTTATTTCCACAATCGGATATTTTTACGATGCAATAAATATTTAATCGAAAACCATGTTTGAGCAAAATATTAGGTTCAATCGACGTTTTAATCTCGGTTTTAATAATCGAATCTCTGACGGCATGACAACGATACGGCGGCGTAATTCAAAAGCTGGACCTCGCATCGCATGCACTCGTCTGGACTTTCCGCCCTAAATCTGATTAACGTTCTCTTTTCTCCCGTTTCCACATTTAAATCGACGAATAATTAGGACAAAGGGTAATCCTGTCTGAGTAATAAATACCAATTTTCAGGAATTTATACCTTTCCTGGATAGTTAAAATGCAAATTAAGCCCGCTTTGATATGGAAAACTTTTTCAAAGGCTCCACTCTTTTGCGCTTTGTCGACTTTATTAATTACTTCCGGAAGAAAATGGAAAACAGATTAGCGCCGGCGAGCAAAAAGAAATCGAATGACTTATTCGGGACTTTGACGGATTAATTTGGATTTTTTTATGTTTATTAACGTTGTCGTTTGGTCTTCTTAGTTAAGCGTTAATAACTCGACTAATAAACTTCAAAAGTAATACTTCGTTTCCGCTCCACGGAAAGCAAACATTTTTGGACGAAGTAAACTTTTATTTTATGATTATCTCTATTTTATTTTTATTTTACTATTGGGAAAGGCGCCAAGAGGCGAAACATTGGGACATTTAGTAAAGTCATTTCGATTCATTTCCTTTCGCATTTCGCATTTGTCTTCCTGTTGTATCTACTCCCAGACAGAAGGCTCACTTCTTCATCAGTCCTGGCGATTCCACATGAGTCATCTAAAACAAATATTGCACATATCACCTGACTCCACAATTGTATTGCAATTTGTACACCTTTAGCACTCTTGGTTTATCGCCCCTTCCTATAAGTACATACTTAATTCAATCCTTTTCAGATGATTTATGACTCTGCTGTGTTGTTTGGTATGATCTGTTCATAGATATAAGAAAGTGACCAATTTCTTTTGAACGGATTATCCAACATACAATGCAACAAGATTATTACCTTAATTAATAATTAATTAATTAATAATTACTTTAATTAATAATATATATCTATGAACAGACCATAACTCATTTGCTGGAGGTTACTTTGTGAAATCTTGTATGTAAAAACAGAAAATTGGAAATTCTACATAACAGTTCATTTTTTTAGCCAAATAAAGCATTTACACCTAATGCAAATTACATGATCTGATGTGGTTTTGCAAATAAATAATAACTTATCGCATTATTATACAAATAACGTATATAACTATGAATATAAAAATAATTTCCATATATTCCGTACCTATTTGTTTGTCACAAAAATTTAAAATTGAGGGTTAAGAAAAATGTTCATATGTAGATAGTGTGTATTTTCAAAATAATACTGCAGAAAAAATACAGTCTGTTATTTTCACAGTATTTTTTTTAAACATTGGAAAACAACATTTTAAATTTCTAAATATATCAACTTGTATGCGTTTTTTAAGGTATTTTTTATGAAGCCAAATTATTATAAATTATATTGTTTCCAAATATTTTAGAAAAATATTGTTTGGTAGAAATAAAGTAATTAAACTTAAAAATAATGTTCATTATTTAAAGTTCCGAAAGTACGATTGTGTATCAGATTCTCCCACAAGGCTAGTTCTGTTTTACCCACACGAGGAAAGTACTTAACCTAACTAACAAAACTTAGTTAATAATAATGAAATTAAAATATTATACTACTTAACAAATTTTACTTTAGCTTAGTTTATTTTGAATTGTTACTTTTTTGCATGATTTATATGCCATATAGTCACCTTAATTCGTGGTAGAACGACTTTTTTTAAATATAATGACATAATCACCCATCGTTATTGTTGCTCTTCTTGTGGCCCAGAAAATACTTGGTTATTGTGCGAAATGTTGTTCAACCGGTTCTTTCATTTTGGACCAGTTTGTTTTCGAAATTTTCATAATAATAAAATTTCCCTCCAAATTGCAAGAATACCAAATGACATTTTTCTAGGTTCAGCTCTCTTACCATACCTCGACAGCTGTCATAAATTCAATTTGATGTCCAATTCTTGTTCAGGTTTGCAAACGCCGTGCCAAGATAACATATATAGGCGGCCCAGAACGCCGTATTATTTATTTCAAATTTCGCTTTTTTTTTATATGTAATGAGCGCAAACATAACAAAAACTATTTCGTCTATGCTAGCAAATTCAGCTGGAAGACATTTTAGCGAACCAAATAGAAGAATTGTACCTGCGCCACTGTATCCGAACCTCCCCCATTTTCGAAGGTTGTCAGGACGTTCCTAAGGCGGTTCGATGCCCGTTTCTTCTGTCTATAAAAAGACCTCATATTCCTACGGACGAAGCCTGAGCAGGTAAAATTTCTTTCTTTCTTTCCCATTCCGCATGTGGCTCCAACCGAGCCCCCTTCCACGAGTGTCGAAGCCCTTTTTAGACGATCGGTTTTTGGCTCCGTAAGCCGTAATAAATTAACAAGCTCAAAGGTAAAACCGATTTGTACCTATTTCGGAGGCTTATGCCTATACGGTTTGTTTAGCTTGGTGCCGACTGAAAAGAAAATTGATACGATTTATACTTTGGATTAACTAGCGTCTACAACTCTCGGTCTAGGAGTTAAATTACCCTCTATTCAGATTCGGATACAGTGCGCCTCCTTGTCGAAACATACCGAGAGTACATAAAGTGAACAAGGACGTCGCAAAAATTATTTGTTTGTCTCTCGCAGCCCTCTGCTTATTAAAGTTTATATACGTGAAAGCAAAGGCTTGTACAGAAATATGTATTTGGCTCTAAGTGCAACTATGTTTTTGCCACTATACCCTGTCCTAACAAATCAGACCAGACTGCGGAATATATTAGCAATTTTTGATATTTCGATTTTCTTATAGCATTATCTATTTTGCAATTTTCAAAGTTTTGGGTAAAAAAAAAGAAATATTGATTTGAATTTGACATACCTTTTATAAGCCCTTAAAAAAAATAGAACTTGACATCTTTCTACTACCGCCTGATAGTTTAATCTTTATTTCTTTCATTTCTTATATATCGATTACTAAACAACATTTTTGCTAATAAATATGTTCGTCAAATAGTTTAACACTGTTATAAGTGTTTATGGTTATGGAATTGACCAGTCAGTTGACCGAAATAACTTTAAAAATACAATGAAAATTATATTTATTTATTGATATTGATTCTTCGCCGTCTCGCCGTTCTTTGGAGAGGGTTATAGGTAAATTGGACATCACAAACGCATAATAATTTATTATGAAATACATATTATTGTTAAATAATAATAGACTCTACAATAGCAATAAATTATTTATAACATTTTGACTTGTCAATTAAGAAGAGGTCAATTCACCACCAACACAATAATTGTAACAGAGTTAAAAATTCATTTTCTTGATTTTCTTATATTTTAGGCCGCATTTTGTTAGTGCTATAATTGGTTATTTTCGGTTGCTTATAATTTTTTTGTAAAATGTAAGAACTAGTGTAAGACTGATTTTCCTCTATTCGTAAAATGCTTTTTGGACACTTGCTGAAATATACACACATTGTCATTATTAAAAATCAAGACAATCAGACGCTTGCAGGTTTTTCCCTTACCCACTGTGCGTTGTTCCTATATTATTTTGTTTCAGACCACCCTCAGAATTACCTAAATTTCAACGTTTCGTAAGTGTCGAAATTAAAATGCATAACAAAACAAAAGTTGATTTCCTCAATCCATTTGTTTTCTTAACGAGCAGAACTATATTATTATTTAAATCTGCATAGCGTTCGTCCTTTTGCTTATTATTTATTTTTGTTTCGTCACAATTACCGCATAGTATTTAAAACAGTACGGATTTATGCTGCCGACGTTATGCGAACATTCGTAGGGGAAAAGGCTCGGCAAAAACTAATTGCTTAGAAAGGATTTATTCGCAACACACGGGAAAATGCGACGTAATATGGAACACGTTTTTCACATTTTTAATTAGTTTTAATTATTTAATTTAAGTTACGA
The DNA here is from genome assembly GCF_029955315.1 of Cylas formicarius. NCBI lineage: Eukaryota > Metazoa > Arthropoda > Insecta > Coleoptera > Brentidae > Cylas > Cylas formicarius. The sequence goes on along the minus strand of NW_026844326.1, from coordinate 13,914,317 downwards.
GTGTGAATCGTTGTTGAAAGAAAAACAATCATTATTACATATTGCACAACGCGGTACGACATCCTCATTTGTCAATTTGTTCTAATGTGTCCAATAGAAAATCAATTTGTACAAATGTATTCAAAAGCAGATGTGGGTGGAATTAAAATTAGCCGCCGAAACGAGGGGTGTATTTTATTCAAGCTAGCCCCGACTTAACCAATTACACCTGGCACATTTGTTTAATTCTCGGAGCAGCTGGGATTTACAGACCGAGACGATCTGATGTACAGGGTGTCCGATATCAACGACGATGCTAGTTTTACTACGCTAAACACTCTTCTTGTATATATGCTAAAGGGGTGTGCACAGTTTCTACTAAAACCTCAGAAAGTGATATTCAAACAAATACATAACCCACTCAGAAGGTTTGTCCATTAATTAATTGAATCTATTTTGTATATCAATATTTTAGGTTATTTCTACTCATCTCTAAGCAAAAAGCAGCAAAAGATCTGCAATAACAAATTTTTGAAAATTTGTACAAAAAGCAAGTCACACAATCGAAGGATATATTCAACGTGACTATATTTTTACAGATTTTCGGAAAGCTTTTGACAGAATAGATTATAATACATTGTGGGCCAAACTACAAAATTTGAATTATGATATAGAATATTGAAATTAGTCGTCTGCAAAGGAAGGAACGATCAAGATGTTATCTTCCTTCAAAATGACTTGGATAGAGTATATGAGTGTTCTCTCGAAAATCACTTATCACTAAACATTGAAAAATGTGTCTACATGTCATTAACAATAAAAAAAAAACAGGCCTGTGCACACTCCTCAGTCGCTCCAAAATTTTTCACAATTTTGTGAATTCTTCGCTCAGTACGACAATTTGCACAGAATTATTGTGTGTCGTTGTAAACTGACATTTGACACTTTGAAAATAGGTTTTCATTGGTAAGTGTTCAATTGTGAGTAGTTACAACCTTTAAACAATTGGACCATCAGTTTACTTGCCTTGCAAATTCAAATTTTAAATAAATATCTCGTAAGAACTGACATTTTGGATCAAGACAAGAAATAAGTGTACTCATCTTCTGATGTCGTTAACTCATTTAACTGAATTTTAACTCGTTCTTCAAAACAAATCAATTCACGGCATTCCGATTTCTGTTGCTAGTTTTATTAAACGGGCGGCCAAGGAAGCGTAAGGTTCCGTGCGTCATTAAATTTCAACCCAACACCTTCATCCCACATATTTTATTACTATCACTATTTGTAAAAGGTATTGCAACCTGTTCGCTAACATTTAGAATTAAATACCTGCTTTGTATTACGAAATCGACGCATGATCTATTCTAGTGTTCGCCTAGTATGGTAATCGACTGAAACTGTTATTAACAAAGCCTTATTCTGCATGCATTATTATATATTATATAACATTTCGTCACTGCCAATTGCGGCAAAACTTAACCGTGGTTTTCCGAAAGCGTATTATTTGTTATAAGGTCGACGGCCTTTTTAGGGATACCGCGATTAAAACTGGCCCTTGCATTGTGAAAGAAAAAATTTGGATACGTACGAGGTTATTGATTGATTTGCTTGGAAAATAGGGTTCAGCCTTCTCGCACCACATAAGGCTGCCTGACCACAAAGCTTGGGAGTTAGTGACGCGTCGATAAAAACTAGATGAGAAACTTCCTAAATATGCCTCAGTGCAAGTCGTAGCCTCTGTCCTTGTTGCATTGATTTGTACTTGCTGCATTAAGTAATATTATTTCGTTTGATTTTATGTCAATTTTATCGAAACGTTAAAAGACGAGCAAAGTCATGAGGGGTGACAGATTTTTTCACGGAGTCTGATAGAGAAGACGTCTTAATAACAGATTTAAGGCTGCGATCGATAGATGACGTAGGATCTTTTTTAAGTTGACGATAGGATAAGAATATCTTCAATTTTTTAGCGCTTCCTTTATCTGCTGTTAGAATTACGATGTCGGGATGCGTTCAGGCTTTGAAATATTAGATTAGGAGGTTTGTATTTTTTTTCAAAGAAACTTCCACAAAGTACTGTAATAATTTTACAAAACTCCTGCGTCGATTGTCGTTGAGTAGAAGTTGCTAAGCTTCTTCAGAGCTTAACTGAACCTGTTCAGCCAACAGAATTATTGGCGTTCGACTCAACAAAAACCGGCGCTGGAGGAATCCCGAAGTTTTGTAAAAAGATTTGCATTTTTCAAGAATTTTTGCGGTTTCAAATCGAATTTCATTAGCTGTTTGAGAGGACAGTTTGTTTAGGATAGACTCGACATTGAAAACGATTTCGTATTTTGCCATAATACGTGGTGCAAGACTAATTTTTTGATTGGTGCTATGATGCATTTACCACAGTGTTTGGTAGTTGGGCAGTAGTTTACTTTAATTTTTATCCAAATTTTTGAATGCGATTATGGGTAGAAGATAAACGAAGATTTGCAGCTTTGTAATGAATCATATTTGAAAGGGTACCCAACTCGGATGGGGACAAGATGGATGCAATTTCAAGATATAGAAACAGAAAAGTCTTATTGATTTGATCTATTTATTTACGGTTATGATAAATTCTTTTTCGATGTAAAGCAAAATTAGACTTACAAAAAATTTTATAAGCAGATATGACGGTTTGACGTGATGGGATATTTTAAGATAATTAGGTATAACGTTATGGGTTCTACATGGTAACAAGCATATTAGTGTACATAGTAATCTTACCAGTTTAAGTCGGTAAAGTGGATCAGGGATCCGGGTTCGCCAAAACAAATGAGAAAACGGTTTTGACAACAGCATTTATTTCTACACTCGGACTTTACACTCCTACAAATTAACCGAATACGATCGACATTCAAATTCTGGAAACTATTCGATTTCTCACTCGTCTAGAACCGCCCGCGCCCGGCGTTCTCATTCCCCGCGCCTATTTCCCCGCACTGTTGCCACTACACTTTTTTTTCTTGAAACCACTACATCGGTGATCTTCTAACTTCCCACTTTTGCGCTTGATGCCCTTTCCATAAAGGCTTGTTAACTTTTCCTTACATTCAAAACATTACATATCAAAAGTTCTTAAGAAATATAGTGTTAAAATCAGATTTACCACTTGTCTCAACATCTTCCGTCAAAGATAATGTTCCGTTTGAGATACCAGGGGTTTACAGTACTCCATGCATATGCTGCAAAGAATACATTGGAGAGACCTGGCGGAAAATATCAACTAGGCTCAAAGAACATGAAAGACCCTTAAGACTAAGACAAATAAACTCAACCGCAGTTGTCACGAATCACGAAACCGGACATCAACTTTTATTCGATAAAACTAAAATTCTATCATGTAATCAGTTCTTCTACCAACGAAAAACCGAGGATTGATAGAAATCTATGAGCAACCAAATAACCTTAACCCTGTCTCCCCAGCAAGTTCGAGTCATTCGTTAAAAGGTTAATGAGAGAGCGTTACTAGATGATTATGGTATAAGAGCTCTCAGAATGTACGTTGTTGTTGCCTTATACACAATTCGACAAAACGTTCCAATTAGTGATGAACTTCTTGGCTAAGAGATCTGCCTTTTAACTTCTTTCTACTCCTCGGTAAGCTAATGTAGAGTAACCCCATTCGGCAATTTGTGTGCAAGACTTTGGAATTAAATTCCAGAATAAGACTCTAACGTTTCGTAGCATTAAGGTAATGCCATTCGGGTGGAGACGATTGCACATGCAGGTTGTGTTTGGCAGCGTTGGAAACTTCAATTTATGTCTTAAGCAGTGGTGTACCATTCAGAGTACTAGGAGTTAAATTTAATGAGCTTAAGAAACTGTCACCATTCTCCATGAAAGAGAAAACTATACTTCTCTAGGGGAAACCTTACAGGGTTATTATAATGAATGCGAAAATCTGAAAGCACCGTCCGATCTACTAAAGACAGGGACGCACGGCAGGTGATCTATTTGACTAGGACTCGTCATTGTTTCTTTTTTTTCTTTTCTTTCAGTCAAAGAGTCTAGTTTAGCTGCAGTGACGCCCATACAAGCCAGTCCCTTATCACTTACCTTATTAAAGGGATGACAAAATTTGAATAAAGTCTCTTCAATCGTGCCTTGAAAAATCATAGAACTAGAAATCGCATGAACTTGATTACATAATGTTCGTCCATGATAATTATGGCCAAACTTTACCGTGTATGGATTATTGGTTATCTTTCTTAGGTATCGAATTAAAATTCGTCATCGCCTCTGCCCAAAACCAAATTTTATTTGCTCGTCAAAGTACACACTACGAGCCCTAACAACTAATTGTTGGGACGATGTACGAAATAATAAGAAAACATTTATACGTATTTTAATCTATCGTAATGAATTATTTTTTTATTTCACATGAATTACATAACAAAATATCAAAAACATATCGAATCTGCTGACAAATAAATATTCGAACACATTTAAATCTTTTACTTTAAATCGAACATTAATAAGAAGTAACATGACCTTTCGCGGCAATAACAGCTTTTATGTATTTTGGCATGGAACCTACCAAAGTCTTGCAATATTCGGGGGTGAAAGTGTTCCAAATTTCGGTAATTTTTGCCTTTAATGCTGGAACTGTACGCTGAGGATTGTTACGCAAAGTCTTTTTCATCCGATGCCATAAAGTTTCAATAATATTCAAGTCGGAGCTACTTGATGGTCACGATAAAACTTTCATATTATGATCCCCAAACCACTTTTTTGTTGTTTTCGCAGTATGGCAGGTCGCACCGTCTTGTTGAAATATAAAATTTTCATTTCCAAAAGTTCGTTTCTACTGATGGAATCAAACGTCTTGATAAAATTTGTTGATATTTTACTGCATTTACGGTACCATCAATGAACTCGTAGTTGCCAACCCCTTTACCACTCATACACCACCATGTCATAACACCCTGGGGAAATTTTACCGTGCGCTTTAGACAATCTTTGTGAAAGGCTTCTGATTTTGTACGAATCACCCTTTTTCTAAAATCGCCTACACACACATCAAATTTTAATTCGTCGCTGAAGATAACGTTACCCCACGTTTTTGTTGTATAGGATATTTTTGATTTTGCCCAATCACAACGTTTGTTCTTCTGAATAGACGTTAATAATGGTTTTTCCTTTGCCTTTAACAAAAGTAGATCATAGAATATTAATAATTTTTATATTGAAACAGGAAAAATTGTAAACTTACCTTATAAAAACTGAAACCAGACTTATGAATCCATTGTGTACAAGATTCCCTGGAGACATTTAAGTTTGCCTCCTGATTCCATTGGGTTTGAATTTGTCATAAGACGCTTCGTCTGCTACTTTTACAAATCTTGACCAGAATACGACGATGTCTGTTAGTTATTTTACGGGGTCGGCCTGAACTTTTACCACGAACGCTAACACTAGCTGTCTCTCCATACTTTTTTATAATCTCCCCGACTGTTGATTTTGCAATACTCAAGTCATTTAATTTTTTTTGCATTGATTTATCTCTGCATTATTTACCTTTTTTACCTTTTTTGTTTGTTGCAACACCACGCGTCATTTTCTTATCAACTATTATACAAACTTGAAAGCTACAACCAGAACTGAGATCTCATTTATCTAAGCACACTACATTTTACCATCAATGCAAGGGTAGCATTGATTTCTTGGTCAATAAACATTCGCGTCCGAATATTTATTTGTCAACAAATTTGGTATGTTTCCGTTATTTTGCTATGTAATTCATGCGAAATAAAAAATAATTCATTACGAAAGCACTTTCTGTGCTATCGTAATGTGCTTAAATTGATTATTCAATCGACAAAGCAAAAAATTTTTTTAAATAGATATAAAAATGTCTTTTTTATCATTTTTTACACCGTCGGAACATTTAGTTGTTAGGGCTCGTATAGTAAGACGCTGATTTCCATGCTTGCGGTTACGACATTGACTTCTGCAAATCCATCGTAGCCGTTATGTTGAAGTGCCGCCGACCAACCCATCAATTAACCGATCTCCTAACAGTCCGGAATTGCGTAAACACCGTTAATTCATTTGCCGACGACGCGGCCTTTAGACGTCAGGTATATCTACCGCCTTCTAACGGTCCTTCCCCTTTTTACTTTTACTTTATTTCATGATATTTTTATAACGGATCCCGGTCCCGGAATGCAACGGAAAAACGCCTCCACTGCGATGAACCCACGCGCACGTCTTTTGCAGCGCCATCTCTCTTGTACATCGATAAATTAGGTGCAGATACAGACAATGTCCCGAAGGTGTTGATCTATTTAGCCTGGCATTCATAGTCGAGGTTGAAGTTCGTCTTGAACGATTGCTTACGTATTGCACGCCTCAACCAAAACTCAGGTTCTGATTATGAGGTCATTTTTATAGTTGAAAGTCGACTTCTTTTACCGTTGTACGAGATGCCAAACGGAAATAAAGAAATTTACGTGAAATTTTGCACTTACTTTTGTTTTGAAGCATAGAAGGTGCTGTTTTTGTGAAAATAATCCAAAGTGTTTTTGGGACAATCCCAGGTAATAATTCCGTTTGATCAGTCAAAACATACTCTGCGAGTTCTCTCTCTTTTTTATTGTTATTTGTTAAAATAGAAGTTACGAATATAAATTCATCTCAACAGATTCAACTGGAAAATCGTTCTGAACTCTTGTTGGTATTTTTCAAATGCCTTTTGATGAAAGTAGTCGAGCTAACCAATCGGCCAATTTCTCTGGAATTATAATTAACAAGTCGATTGATTTTCTTATTGTATATAATATGTAACAGCGTAACGGCTTGGGAGTAAATTGTTCCTTATAATCTAGATTTCATTATGCTATAGTTACAGATTTCTATTTTCTTTAAATTTTTCCTCGTCTGTTGCTGACGCGTGATTGGTTTATGCGGACATCGCAGATCTCCCGAGGGCTACGAGCACTTGATAACGGGTAGTGAACATCTGTCCGATGCGTTGTTTAATTAAGTCAAGTTAAGGCAATGGAATCTTGAAAATTTTTAGCTTCAGCTCTTTAATTCTAATTGGACGGAGACTGTCTCTCATATGGTTTATCCAAAACAAAATCCGTTGAGTGTCATCAACCAAAAAATGGACCATTTTGCCAACCATAAAACATTAACAGTGGGCGCATTTAAATATAAATAAACCCCACATAAACAGTTTCTTTTAAATTAATATTATATAATTGATTTCTTTTTTGTTTTTTTATATACAGTTTTGTGTGTATACAGTGGACAATGTATCAGTTTTTTTGCCTTTTTTCGAACTTTAATGCAATTGGCATTGTCAATATTAATAGACATTATATATGGTTTTGGTTAGTTAGCGCGGGCTGAACTAGACTTTTTTTTAAATTGAATCTTGTTTTAATTGAATTACGGCCTCCTTTTTGCTTGTTAAATTGATTATTGGATATAGATGCTGATTATTTAAATACTTATAGCAAACAAACTATTATTATTATTATTTTATTATTTTTATTATTATTATTATTATTATTATTCATAGCACTGTAATTTCAGGCCTCTCGTTCAATCAATATTATATAATAAATATAGTTTAATTTAGTGATACTTAGTAAGTCGTTACCAACAAACCACATCTTAGGATATCTGATTACATACTTATCTGAGCGATTTCTAAGGCTAAACATTGAAATATATCAAACGTGAATTTCATTAATTACTATAAAAACCGAAGCAGACTTTTTACTTAAAATGGATGACTAAAGCAAATCCTTGATATTTTCCGTTAGAAAGTTAATATCTCAATAAATCTTCGGACTCATTTTAAGGCTGGATTTGTCTTTTCTCTTCCATGGCGATCGCGGATTTGAACAGATGATATAGACTCCGGCATTGTAATCAGGGAACAATTCAAGTCACGATCCGGCCATTATACGCAAGAATTACCAATACCGATCCTATACAGCATATTAGAAAGGAATCTAATGTAATTATTAAAGTTATTATTAGATCATTCGGCATGTGTTAAGACGCAAGTGCTTTTATTTTCGGCGGGTAAAAACGTTTTTCCGGCTTGTCTTTATTGTTCAATCGACGACGATTTAGAAAGGGAATTGTATTATCGAAGATGTAGATCATTCTTCAAGGTGAACACCTACACCGACGACTTGAAATTTTTATTGGATATCGTTGACGAACAATAACTTTAATCATATTCACAAAAGAAGAATGTTGGGCGTATTTACTTGCATACAATCTCGTACCTGTGCCCGTGGGTTTAATGACAGGTGACTGTTATTGAGCAATGCGCTCTTTTGAAATTTCCCCGGATAATTAAGATTTTGTCGTCTTGTAAAAGGGAACCGAGGAGATTTCATAAACAATGTCCGAAGATTAGCGGTTACGGCTTTGAGAACTAACAACATCGTCGCCGTCGTTGTATGAAGGACAATAAAAAACAAATGGCAATCAGGCAAACGACTGCGACTTTTCCTGGCGGATTTATTGCATGGAATCTCCACGTTAATGAGAAGAAAATTGTTAAAATCTCCCGTCTAAGGAATGCGCGAGCCATTAATTACGGCGTTAACTAGATGCGCATCTTGTGGGAAAACTTTCACAAGATTTATGGCTAATTTGTGTGTACTGCGATTTCATACGCGCGGACAATCCGATTTTGGTTTTTCCGGTTCTGTTTAATTTCTGTTGTGGAGTATTTGGCCTGTGCGACGTGAAAGAAGTGTGCAAAAGACGTTAGCTGACGCTCAACGGTCTAGTTCGGCAGCTGGCACCTTATTATCGACTTATTAAGCCCCAATTATTGATCATCTCCTATGCAACTTTATCAGATACCATTTCTTGTTACTTTCGAAAATCGATGAAATCGAATTTTCGAAAGTATCTGCGCTCGTATAAAAGTTTTATATCTTGGTAACGGTAAGTCCTACGGGATCGCCGTTGGTACAGAAATGATCACCGTCGAAAAAAATTTTTTTTTGCCTGTTTGTTCGTTCTCCGTTCTCGTCTTTTGGTTTTTCCTGAATAACCTTCGAACCGTTGGAGCTACAAAATTGAAATTTTCCTCCTTTTTAACCCTCGACGAGGCACATAGGCTTATAATAAATGGCCCTGATCCGACGCCGATATCCATCTTTTTATCGCGATTTTTGACTGTTTTTTGGTTTTTTGGACCTTGCTATGAAACACGATAAGTGTCCGAAATTTGAAGCAATCGACTTCATATTTGGCACATATATTTAGCTTTGCCCCGTGACGGAACCTATTGAAATTGGGGGGGCTTGGGGGTCGGAAGTATTTTTAAAAAAATAAAAATCGCGTGTGCAAAGGTCTACAAAACAGACCATTTTTCAAAAACCGTTTACAAGACCGGAAAAATTCTTGAACCAGAAGATGCAGAGGAAACGACTCCATAAACTTTTATTCAATTTTTCAAAAATATACAGGGTGCGCCGCAAATTCAAAAAAACTGAAAAATGTGTTCCCCTATTAATGAAAATTGGCAATAATTTCCAATCTGTGTTTTAGGTGTCAGTTTCTTTTACATGACGATATAGCCCATATAGACGGATTAAACTTTTGTATTTACAGGTTTTAAGTATTGTACAGGGTTTTCGCGCAATATTAAAATCACTATTTCTCGCCCTCAATCTAGACGCGAAGACGTCATTTAATATTTAAATTCGGATACCAGGAAACTAGGGAGTTCCAGGGCTATATCCTCTATTTCGAACATTGTTGGAATTATATACAGGGTACGTCGTTTGTGGGCAAAAATTTTTAATAGATCCTAGAAATTTCCGATTTTGTGGGTGAATTATTGGCGATACATGAAAAACTTTTAAAGATATGATAATTTGATATGAACAATATTTAGATATTTGAAAAAATATAATTTTAAATTGCAATTACTAGTAAAAATTTTACCGAAGTGTGCCGTAACTTTGAAGTTCGACGAGATGTGAAGGACACTTTATACAGGGTGTATTCACAATCAAATTACATCGATTTTGTGAAAGTTCCATAGATAGAAAAACAATGCGTCCCTCTAGGACAAGAATCCGCGAAGCGCTTTCTTTTTAAAATAAAAGGGTGATTCGCGCTATTTGCTATGAACTTGCCCCACTCACCGACGATTTTTCGAAAGTAATCTTGTTATATTTAATTGTACTACAATACGATTAGTCTTTGCAAAATGTAATAAATAATTATATTCATTCTTTTTAAATACTTGTTTTTGGGTAGCCTGTTGTGGCCTCAAATGTACTGTAATGTGATCAAGAAACATTGAGTATTGCATATATTTCACATAAACATATGCCCATCTTTAATAATTGGTATATATTAGTTTCGTTATTTTCTTATCGTGTTATGAATTGCATCATGCAGCAGGCATAGTGGAATAGTGTTATGGAGTACTCGAATGTCGATAGGGCTCTAACACATGCTACACAATATTTTTGCCATTTGCAAACACCGAGACGAAGGCGATTTCCATCATGGTTCATCAAAGAAATGATCGCAAATATATTTGAGAAGGAAAGAGCTTTCCGCAATTTCAAGCAACCAAATCTTATTATTTTGGCAGATATACCGAGCTGCGCAAATCAATTATATCCTAAAAAGACTGTTCCCATACTTGAAATGAGTGTTTATCCAAAACGTAGGAAAATTGTCAATGTTTATACTATTCTCAAAAAAGGTGATCCTTCTGTAGTTGAAAACTATCAACCTATTTCGATCTTGTACAATTTTTCTAAAATATTCGAGATTATATTAAATAAATTTATTTTTGCTCAAATTAGAAATAAACTATCTAAGCAACAACATGGTTTTTATGCATGTCTTCGTATGTTTGTGACTCCCTGCACTAGCAAGGTCAAGTTGCCGTTATATACACTGACTTCCACAAAGCGTTTCACCAGATAGATCATCACTTACTGATGTGAAAAAGCATCTCAAAAATTGGGTTTCTCCGATTCGCTGATTACAGTGTTGAGGTCCCATCTGGTGAACCGTCGACAATTCGTTTAGATTGATGGGTTTAGATCAGTTCCTTTTGTTCCAACTTCTAATGTGCTCCAAGGTTCTAACCTTGGACCACTTCTGTTCAATATATTTGTAGACGATCTCACCACTTTGATCATATGCGACAAGCTTGCCTATACCGAGGAACTGAAACTATGTCCATGCATTAAAATCAGTACGGACTGCATGTCTTTCCAGGACAACATCAATATTGTCAGTCAGTGGTGTACTAAAAATAAATTGCTTCTTAACATCAGCAAGTGCAATGTTGTTTGTTGCTATAGCACAAAAACTCCTATAGTCTTTAATTACAATAGGGATGGTACTATCCTGACTAAACTTGCCACTGTGAAGGATCTTGGGATTTTATCTGACCAGTTCTCACATTATGAAAATAGTTTCCAGTGCAATGCAAATTTTAGGATTCGTAGTAAGAAATGGCAGGCAGTTTTGTAGGTCAGCAATTGTTAAATTGGTATATATATATATATATATATATATATATATATATATATATATATATATATATATATATATATATATATATATATATATATATATATAAACTGTTACGTTAGATCCAGGCTTGACTATGGCTGGTTGTTATGCTCAGCAGTATATAACTGCTACACTCAGTTCATTGAGAGTGTGCAGAGAAGGTTACTGAAGTATATAATGTTCAGGAAGGACGGTTCTTATCCTGAGAGGGGAGTTGATTATAATCTTCTGCTGAGAAGGTTCGCTTTACTGCCTCTGAGCTTGCGCAGAGACTTAGAATCTGTTTCATTTCTCTGCAAGTTAGTTCATTACGGAGCCGATTTTCCGTTTCTTCGGGAACAAATACGTTTTCATGTGCTGCGACTGAAATGGAGACATCAATCAACTTTCTTACCGCAGTTACGCATGTCCAATATCCTATTTACAATATGTGTGTTACCTTCAACAAACCATCATCGCACTGCAATTTATATTATGATGGTCTCCAGGTGAGACTTCGTCTTCAATTGGCGTCGGTTTATCCATACTGATAAGCCTTATCCTTTTCTTTCTCCTTCTTCTCTTTTTTTAGTCATAGGATTAGTAGATTTAAGATTAGTTATTACGTGCCCCATGTATCTATGATTTATATTTCCTGTAATTGGGAATATTATCTGTTGGAAATAAAAAGTTGCTATTATTATTATAAATTATAAATTTTTGTTATATCTTGATAATATAATCAAAGAACTTTTATGAACGTTTATGTTATGTTTAATATATATATGTATATAAATATATATATATATATATATATATATATATATATATATATATATATATATATATATATATATATATATATATATATATATATATATATATATATATATATATATATATATATATATACACAGTGTGTCCAAGATAAGGATGCACAGCATGGGGATCTCGGAAACTATAAGAGATACAGTGTCGGTTAAATTAGACAAAAGTTGCGCGTTTTGATACCGAACAAGATCCCGTTTTACAAATTTGAAAATTCCAAGCCGTTCCGGAAATATCCGAGAAAAACCGAAATATTGCGATTTCGTTTTTATTATTTTTTAAAGCTATTTGAAAAGATATGAAAAAACGGAAAACACTTTTCCATTGGCACTTTTTAATCTCTCCAAATTGACGTTAACAAATTTTCATTACAGCGTTTCGATTCCATGGAACCACCATCAACTTTGATTTTTCTTATGGGACGGAAAAAAAGTACACACAGTATTAGGTTGTGCTTTTCATTGCGAATTCAACGATGTACGATACAATATGGTTACTTATGTTTTTATCCAGAAAAATGGATTTTTAATACATTTCAGCATTTAAATGGAGTAGGTCATGACAAAATGACATCCAGTCAATTTCAATGACACATTAATGTTATTTGTCTTTGTTATCAGTCGATCATAAGTTTATTCCTTTAGTTATTGTTTTTGTATTTTTATTGTTGTTGTCTTTTTCTAATTTATTTTGTTCTACAATGGAGGGAGGTAATTTTACAAACGAAGAAAAATGTGATATGCTGTCTTGCTTCATCTGATGCCAAAGAAATTGTGTGGAAGCCGAGCGTATGTATTCTAACAAATACCCAGAGCGGAGACAACCTGACAAGAGTATTTTTCGGCGTTTGTTATTTAATCTGAAAGAATATGGATCATTTAAGAAGCCTGCATTATCCCGACAAAAACCTTCCAATGAAGAAAACCAATACATTGTTCTACAATCTGTTATCGAAAATCCACAAATTCTACCAGAGAAATTGAAGACCTGAATGGGGTAGCTAAATCTACAGCTCAGTTTATTTTAAGGAAAAATGAATTTAAGCCTTACAAATTCAGAATATGTCAAGGATTAAAACCGGGTGACGACGAACGACGTAGACATTTTTGTGAGTGGTATACCAGGATGTGTGATGAGAGTTTTAATTTTCCATATAAAGTGATTTGGTCTGATGAAAGTATGGTGACCAATAACGGTATTTATAACAGGCGCAATACACACTATTGGTCGCAACAAAATCCACGTGTTAATAGACTATCCAGACATCAAGTTCGCTTTGGGTTTAATATTTGGTGCGGGATTTTTGGTAGCAAGATTATAGGCCCTATTTTCTATAATAATTCCTTAACTTCCGAGCGGTACCTTGACATCTTGAGGCACGATTTAGAAGATGCCTTAGATGATTTACCGCTAGGCGCTGTGCAAGGCTGCTGGTTCCAACAAGATGGTGCCCCAGCCCATAACTCCAGAGAAGTTCGCCAATATTTAACTGAACGGTTTGATGGAAAATACATTGGGACTTACAGTGAAACACCTTGGCCTCCAAGGTCCCCGGACTTAACTCCCTTGGACTTTTTCTTATGGGGCTACATAAAAAATGAGGTATTCAAAGAATGTTTTGACAACGAGGAACAATTACGTCAATCAGTACGAGCAGCGTTTAATAAAATTACTCCTGAAATGTTAAGTCGTGTTTTGGAGTCTACCGTGAGACGGGCGTACTTATGCCTAGAAAATGGAGGTCATTTATTCGAACATTTGTTATAGAATTTGTTTTTCATTAACTTGTTGGATTTAGTTGTTATGATAAATGAACAGTTAGAGTTAGTAAATAAATAAACACATTAACTCGAACTTGTCAACCATTTTCTTTTGCCTTTCATCGTTCGGATCTCATGGCCTACTACAATAAAATACTAGAAATGTATTAAAAAGCCATTTTTCTGGATAAAAACATAAGTAACCGTATTGTATCGTACATCGTTGAATTCGCAATAATACTGTGTGTACTTTTTTTCCGTCCCATAAGAAAAATCAAAGTTGATGGTGGTTCCATGGAATCGAAACGCTGTAATGAAAATTTGTTAACGTCAATTTGGAGAGATTAAAAAGTGCCAATGGAAAAGTGTTTTCCGTTTTTTCATATCTTTTCAAATAGCTTTAAAAAATAATAAAAACGAAATCGCAATATTTCGGTTTTTCTCGGATATTTCCGGAACGGCTTGGAATTTTCAAATTTGTAAAACGGGATCTTGTTCGGTATCAAAATGCGCAACTTTTGTCTAATTTAACCGACACTGTATCTCTTATAGTTTCCGAGATCCCCATGCTGTGCATCCTTATCTTGGACACACTGTATATATATATATATATATATATATATATATATATATATATATATATATATATATATATAGCGCGGAGCGGAACGCGAGCATTGAAGATGCCAAGTGAGATTTTGGCGAAACGTCTGCAGGATTCCAGTTGGAGTTCAACAAGCGAACGGATGATATCCCGGAATATATATATATATATATATATATATATATATATATATATATATATATATATATATATATATATATATATATATATATATATATCTCACGTATTGATTCACGGATGGAAAAATGTGATGACACTATATTCCGGGATATCATCCGTTCGCTCGTTGAACTCCGACTGGAATCCTGCATCCGACTGGAATCCTGCAAATCTTGCATCCGACTGGAATCCTGCAGACGTTTCGCCAAAATCTCACTTGGCATCTTCAATGCTCGCGCTCCGAGTGTTCGAAGTGTTTTATATATAGTGTTATATATATATATATATATATATATATATATATATATATATATATATATATATATATATATATATATATATATATATATATATATATATATATATAGCGCGGAGCGGAACGCGAGCATTGAAGATGCCAAGTGAGATTTTGGCGAAACGTCTGCAGGATTCCAGTTGGAGTTCAACAAGCGAACGGATGATATCCCGGAATATATATATATATATATATATATATATATATATATATATATATATATATATATATATATATATATATATATATATATATATATATATATATATATATTCTCACGTATTGATTCACGGATGGAAAAATGTGATGACACTATATTCCGGGATATCATCCGTTCGCTCGTTGAACTCCGACTGGAATCCTGCATCCGACTGGAATCCTGCAAATCTTGCATCCGACTGGAATCCTGCAGACGTTTCGCCAAAATCTCACTTGGCATCTTCAATGCTCGCGCTCCGAGTGTTCGAAGTGTTTTCGGAGCGCGAGCATTGAAGATGCCAAGTGAGATTTTGGCGAAACGTCTGCAGGATTCCAGTCGGATGCAAGATTTGCAGGATTCCAGTCGGATGCAGGATTCCAGTCGGAGTTCAACGAGCGAACGGATGATATCCCGGAATATAGTGTCATCACATTTTTCCATCCGTGAATCAATACGTGAGAATATATATATATATATATATATATATATATATATATATATATATATATATATATATATATATATATATATATATATATATATTCCGGGATATCATCCGTTCGCTTGTTGAACTCCAACTGGAATCCTGCAGACGTTTCGCCAAAATCTCACTTGGCATCTTCAATGCTCGCGTTCCGCTCCGCGCTATATATATATATATATATATATATATATATATATATATATATATATATATATATATATATATATACAGTGTGTCCAAGATAAGGATGCACAGCATGGGGATCTCGGAAACTATAAGAGATACAGTGTCGGTTAAATTAGACAAAAGTTGCGCATTTTGATACCGAACAAGATCCCGTTTTACAAATTTGAAAATTCCAAGCCGTTCCGGAAATATCCGAGAAAAACCGAAATATTGCGATTTCGTTTTTATTATTTTTTAAAGCTATTTGAAAAGATATGAAAAAACGGAAAACACTTTTCCATTGGCACTTTTTAATCTCTCCAAATTGACGTTAACAAATTTTCATTACAGCGTTTCGATTCCATGGAACCACCATCAACTTTGATTTTTCTTATGGGACGGAAAAAAAGTACACACAGTATTAGGTTGTGCTTTTCATTGCGAATTCAACGATGTACGATACAATATGGTTACTTATGTTTTTATCCAGAAAAATGGATTTTTAATACATTTCAGCATTTAAATGGAGTAGGTCATGACAAAATGACATCCAGTCAATTTCAATGACACATTAATGTTATTTGTCTTTGTTATCAGTCGATCATAAGTTTATTCCTTTAGTTATTGTTTTTGTATTTTTATTGTTGTTGTCTTTTTCTAATTTATTTTGTTCTACAATGGAGGGAGGTAATTTTACAAACGAAGAAAAATGTGATATGCTGTCTTGCTTCATCTGATGCCAAAGAAATTGTGTGGAAGCCGAGCGTATGTATTCTAACAAATACCCAGAGCGGAGACAACCTGACAAGAGTATTTTTCGGCGTTTGTTATTTAATCTGAAAGAATATGGATCATTTAAGAAGCCTGCATTATCCCGACAAAAACCTTCCAATGAAGAAAACCAATACATTGTTCTACAATCTGTTATCGAAAATCCACAAATTCTACCAGAGAAATTGAAGACCAGAATGGGGTAGCTAAATCTACAGCTCAGTTTATTTTAAGGAAAAATGAATTTAAGCCTTACAAATTCAGAATATGTCAAGGATTAAAACCGGGTGACGACGAACGACGTAGACATTTTTGTGAGTGGTATACCAGGATGTGTGATGAGAGTTTTAATTTTCCATATAAAGTGATTTGGTCTGATGAATGTATGGTGACCAATAACGGTATTTATAACAGGCGCAATACACACTATTGGTCGCAACAAAATCCACGTGTTAATAGACTATCCAGACATCAAGTTCGCTTTGGGTTTAATATTTGGTGCGGGATTTTTGGTAGCAAGATTATAGGCCCTATTTTCTATAATAATTCCTTAACTTCCGAGCGGTACCTTGACATCTTGAGGCACGATTTAGAAGATGCCTTAGATGATTTACCGCTAGGCGCTGTGCAAGGCTGCTGGTTCCAACAAGATGGTGCCCCAGCCCATAACTCCAGAGAAGTTCGCCAATATTTAACTGAACGGTTTGATGGAAAATACATTGGGACTTACAGTGAAACACCTTGGCCTCCAAGGTCCCCGGACTTAACTCCCTTGGACTTTTTCTTATGGGGCTACATAAAAAATGAGGTATTCAAAGAATGTTTTGACAACGAGGAACAATTACGTCAATCAGTACGAGCAGCGTTTAATAAAATTACTCCTGAAATGTTAAGTCGTGTTTTGGAGTCTACCGTGAGACGGGCGTACTTATGCCTAGAAAATGGAGGTCATTTATTCGAACATTTGTTATAGAATTTGTTTTTCATTAACTTGTTGGATTTAGTTGTTATGATAAATGAACAGTTAGAGTTAGTAAATAAATAAACACATTAACTCGAACTTGTCAACCATTTTCTTTTGCCTTTCATCGTTCGGATCTCATGGCCTACTACAATAAAATACTAGAAATGTATTAAAAAGCCATTTTTCTGGATAAAAACATAAGTAACCGTATTGTATCGTACATCGTTGAATTCGCAATAATACTGTGTGTACTTTTTTTCCGTCCCATAAGAAAAATCAAAGTTGATGGTGGTTCCATGGAATCGAAACGCTGTAATGAAAATTTGTTAACGTCAATTTGGAGAGATTAAAAAGTGCCAATGGAAAAGTGTTTTCCGTTTTTTCATATCTTTTCAAATAGCTTTAAAAAATAATAAAAACGAAATCGCAATATTTCGGTTTTTCTCGGATATTTCCGGAACGGCTTGGAATTTTCAAATTTGTAAAACGGGATCTTGTTCGGTATCAAAATGCGCAACTTTTGTCTAATTTAACCGACACTGTATCTCTTATAGTTTCCGAGATCCCCATGCTGTGCATCCTTATCTTGGACACACTGTATATATATATATATATATATATATATATATATATATATATATATATATATATATATATATAGCGCGGAGCGGAACGCGAGCATTGAAGATGCCAAGTGAGATTTTGGCGAAACGTCTGCAGGATTCCAGTTGGAGTTCAACAAGCGAACGGATGATATCCCGGAATATATATATATATATATATATATATATATATATATATATATATATATATATATATATATATATATATATTCTCACGTATTGATTCACGGATGGAAAAATGTGATGACACTATATTCCGGGATATCATCCGTTCGCTCGTTGAACTCCGACTGGAATCCTGCATCCGACTGGAATCCTGCAAATCTTGCATCCGACTGGAATCCTGCAGACGTTTCGCCAAAATCTCACTTGGCATCTTCAATGCTCGCGCTCCGAGTGTTCGAAGTGTTTTATATATAGTGTTATATATATATATATATATATATATATATATATATATATATATATATATATATATATATATATATAGCGCGGAGCGGAACGCGAGCATTGAAGATGCCAAGTGAGATTTTGGCGAAACGTCTGCAGGATTCCAGTTGGAGTTCAACAAGCGAACGGATGATATCCCGGAATATATATATATATATATATATATATATATATATATATATATATATATATATATATATATATATATATATATATATATATATATATATATATATATATATATATATATATATATATATATATATATTCTCACGTATTGATTCACGGATGGAAAAATGTGATGACACTATATTCCGGGATATCATCCGTTCGCTCGTTGAACTCCGACTGGAATCCTGCATCCGACTGGAATCCTGCAAATCTTGCATCCGACTGGAATCCTGCAGACGTTTCGCCAAAATCTCACTTGGCATCTTCAATGCTCGCGCTCCGAGTGTTCGAAGTGTTTTATATATAGTGTTATATATATATATATATATATATATATATATATATATATATATATATATATATATATATAGCGCGGAGCGGAACGCGAGCATTGAAGATGCCAAGTGAGATTTTGGCGAAACGTCTGCAGGATTCCAGTTGGAGTTCAACAAGCGAACGGATGATATCCCGGAATATATATATATATATATATATATATATATATATATATATATATATATATATATATATATATATATATATATATATATATATATATATATATATATATATATATATATATATATATATATATATATATTCTCACGTATTGATTCACGGATGGAAAAATGTGATGACACTATATTCCGGGATATCATCCGTTCGCTCGTTGAACTCCGACTGGAATCCTGCATCCGACTGGAATCCTGCAAATCTTGCATCCGACTGGAATCCTGCAGACGTTTCGCCAAAATCTCACTTGGCATCTTCAATGCTCGCGCTCCGAGTGTTCGAAGTGTTTTCGGAGCGCGAGCATTGAAGATGCCAAGTGAGATTTTGGCGAAACGTCTGCAGGATTCCAGTCGGATGCAAGATTTGCAGGATTCCAGTCGGATGCAGGATTCCAGTCGGAGTTCAACGAGCGAACGGATGATATCCCGGAATATAGTGTCATCATATATATATATATATATATATATATATATATATATATATATATATATATATATATATATATATATATATATATATATATATATATATATATATATATATATATACGTGATGTATCTAATATTACATACAGACAGTGATAACAAACCTGATCGAAATCAGTTGGAAATGAATGAGTTTGTAGGAAACATTAAATTTTTGTGAAATTTGCGATATAAACCATAGAAACTGACAGATTAAAAAAAACTATGTCTAGTTTCTGAATCCGAGAGATTAACAAAACGTAAATTTGCAATAACAGGGATTATTAAATAAAGCAGACAACTTAAAGGTTATATCGTATTAAGTCGGTTTATTGTTTGCCATTCCCAATATTAAGTTTTGGTTGCTAAGAGCTTTAAAGACATTGAGAATAACAATTTCCTAATCCTTTTCTCAGCAACAAATTCAGAACCGATAGCCATTTTGAAGAAAGAACTTTGGCAACAACTGCCGGAATGTAATTATAATTCTAATTTTAACACTAATATACAGTTGCGTCAAATAACTATCGATCTATCTTGGTCTATCTTCCACTCTTAGGACCCTTGAAAACTCACTTAACAATCATCAAAGGTACAATGTTACGCCTATGAAATACAGCTAAGAGCACTAGCTGTTAAGTTCACTAATGATTTAGAATTTTCTGGAATTGTGAAACAGGACATAGAACTTATGGGTACAAAGAAAATATAAATAAAATGAAATTGGGTGTGGTAAACTTATTTACTTATATAAGTGATTTCATCCATATTTGCTCAATTATCTGCCTTCGTACTGCTCTTTATAGAAAATTTTACATATTGTGTTAGTTTTCATTCGTGTTATTGTGTGTATGTTGCATATAATAAAAAAATATAGTTGTTTAAAAGCGAAAGTGTATTGCATTCTTGCATGCCCAAAGTTATAAGTACGAAACAATGAAACTGAAGAACACAAACGAATTAATTGATAAGACACGGTGTTGTCGAAATAATTGTCATGTAGAAATATATAATTTCTTGAAAATTCGAACTTTTAGTTGTTATTTATTTTGATAAATGGATTTTCATGAAGTAAAAGCCATCTCAGTTCAAACGTACTAATTTTCATTTGTGGTCATCTCTTTAAAGGCTTCCTTAAAATTTAAAAAGAGGATTAATCCTGTTTTTACCCTTAAAATTTATCATCTGCCACGGCTCCGTTAAGATGTAATTACTGTATATCTGAAATTATTGTGAGTTGGCAGTTAATTACTGCTTATTGGTTGTGTATAGCCCCCCAGGCTTTTTCAAATTCTTTTTTAATCAGGTATTGCTACATTAATGTCCCATGCTGTTGGCGCCTTTCTTTTCCTCGTTTTTTTTTTCTCATCAGTTAATGATGTATGTAAAATGTATGTATTGTAATCAAGTTACACAACTAGATTAGTATTTGAATCCGGAATACGTGCTGCCATGGAGGCTACTTTCTACTGATTGCCCCAGGTTTTTCTGGTTTTTGTTGTTACAATCCATTTATTTACTAAATGCCTTATTTTGTGGCTTTAACTATAGGAAGATTATGGCAAAATGTTGATTTTATAAAAATCTGTTTAATAATTGAAAACATAAATCACTTGAAGTTAGCAAAAATCCCAGAAATCATAATTGAAAAAAAGGTGATTTTAAATCCGGAATAAGCAAAATAAAAAAATTAAATTAAATTGTAACAAATTATTTAATAATTTATTATTTAATATTACATTTTTGAAACGGATTGTTTCAAATTAATTTTATTTTATTAATAGTGGCAGTAATTGGCTAAGGTGATTTTTTATTAAAAACCACGGGTCTATGCAATAGAGCTTTTTCTCAATAGGTTTTCCTTGAAAATCAATTTTTTTTTTGGGCGAAACCAAGCCAACAAAAACGTAAAAGCCATCACGTGCTTTCCAGACTATCGGCTTTATTTCTCGACCTTAGCTCCGCACGTTAAAAATAAAATCCTTGTCTCGTTCTTACTTAAAGCGGCGGCGTTGTTTGTTTCTCATCAAAATTGTCAGTTTTTAATGCCCTTGTGTTGTTTTATCGCGCCGAGCCTAAAATAATAGTCGCACGCCGACGACTCACTGTCGGGTGTATAATGGCTTTTAAAGGGCAGCCAAAGGGGAGACGGTTTGAGGTCAGGAAATAATGACTTTTTAAAGTTTTGAGTAGTTTAAAGCACAACTTCGAGGAAACTTGATGGCATATACAAATTTTCTTTTTCAGAACACTCTTGCAAGTAAAGCAAAAAAAGGTCTCATTTGCTTTTCATACCACACAAAACCACACCATACAACTCAACGGCAGTTGATGTGTCCAAAACCAGTGGTCTAAAACGTTTCTTTGAAGAAGTTGTCAGTGACATCGGGACATTTATTAGTCAGGCTTTGATCCTTCTTTAGTTTGAACAACGGCCCGTTTTGTTTATAAGTTATTACTTGATGCAGTTTAGATCGTATTTCGAAAAAAAAGCGAAATTTCATAACATGGCCATCTTTCCAGGGCAACACTTGATACATTACAAATTGCAAAGATGTCTCGAGGTGTGGCTCACCAACCTCAAAAAGAACTTTACCAGGGGTCCCCACATTTTAAAAATTCCGAGCCAATGAATGGACATTCTTCATACCCTTATAATAAGGGATTTCATAATCCAAAATTGGGCAATCATTATGTGTTGAAGACACGACTGAGCTCTCCGAGTGGCCAAAAACAATGCCTGACAAACATAGATACAGAATTCCAGCTGTGGACCACATTAGTTATGTTGAATCAGCCAAAGTTAAATATGTTCGGTTTGCAATGTGTTGTTTGTGTTTTACGTATTTAACCAAGTTGTATTTGCCTGCCAAACATTTATGTCCGCCCGACTGATTATGGATAATAATATTGTTGGCGTTTAGCTATTAAGACCTAGGGAGTGGTAAGTCATTACGCCCATTCTTTAAGTACCATTGTTTAAAATAATTATTTTACATATTTATATTATTCGCCACATTTTGATATAGGTGGCCCTTATATAATGAGACGATTTCTCCCATTTTTATTATTTTTTTGTATGTTGAAATTGAATTGAAAATCGATAAATACCTACGAAATGTGGCCTCCCACGGTGTCTGTGCTACACCAACGACGGATATGGACCAAATGTGGACCACGATTGCACAATAAGCAACAGATGCCGGTGAACTGCGCACCATATAAGAGAAAAACATGACTATGGTATTTCTATACCGTCGGCTTTAACTCATTTACCAGTTTGTGCGTGGAACTAGCGTTATTTCAATGAAGGACTCGGTATGGTAACCATCTGCTACGCTCGAGTATCAATTAGTTTTGGTCCGCGTTCAAAAAAGTCAAATTTCAAAAAGCAACTACCGTTTTTTGTTAACTAACCAATTAAATTCGTAACGAGAATGTTCTTGTTAATATT
This sequence comes from Cylas formicarius, assembly GCF_029955315.1. Taxonomy (NCBI): domain Eukaryota; kingdom Metazoa; phylum Arthropoda; class Insecta; order Coleoptera; family Brentidae; genus Cylas; species Cylas formicarius. The sequence continues at coordinate 13,890,869 of NW_026844326.1, read as the reverse complement.
TACCTTGCTAATATTCTTACAGTATTTTTTTTTGGCTTTTAATTAGTGCCCTTTGTATTGCAATACTTCTTCTGTTACCGTTGCATAGGCGATCAAGAATATTGCTAAATATTTCTCACAACAAGCATTTCGAAAGTGCAGAAACGAATTAGAATATCAGACAAGCAAAAAATTAGAAGAGAGAGATTAATAGAGTTTGTCGCCTTGCAAAAAGAGCAGCCGGCTTTATGGAGTGTGATAAGTAAATACCACCACCTCCGGCATGATATATTTTTGGATAGATATGAAGATATGTTTGCGAATTGGATATTGCAATGATACGCGTTGAAAAGAACGTATCTTGTTATTTGTATTTTTTTATTTATCAACTATGTAACCAAATCTAGTAATTCTAACATTAACACGTTAAAATTCCTTATCATTAGTTTTGTTGCCCTTTTCTGGATGACATTTTTCCTTTTTGTTTTCAAGTTGAAGTGAATCACGACAGCTGTGGCCAAATTTTGGCTAGCAATTTTCATCCACGCGAGCACAAAACGCGAGACCATGATTGCTCAATCTCTTCCTTTTTGATTAATTTAGTTTAGTTTGGAAAGAATGCTTGCTACCAGTGGAGACAGAATTTAGAATACGTTCTTATGCAACTTCCAAAACGTTCAACGTTGGTCATCGCGCTTCAAACTTTTGCTTATGATTTTAAGGAGAATTGAGCTCGAACAATTAGTGTCAATAACTATTGCGTCCTATATCCTTATTTTTTTATTAAATATCGGCCATATGCTCTTCATTAAGGATAGAAAATGCTGTAGAATGTGTCTCAGATTAACTTGGGTCTCTGATCAGCACATATTACATACTTTTTAATGGCTTGGCATTTTCTAAAATTGTCGCATACCAGCGTATGTGTGCTTTTTTTTTCACGAGAGCAATGAATCAGAAACAACGGACGGTATAGATGTCCGTTTCGCGAGAATGGATTCAGCAACTTGAACGATTTAAAAAATGTTCCAAGCTTGACGATCATGCGCCGGAAAATGAAGATTATGAAGGAATGTTGTTTCTTTGTTTCATTGTTTCGAGTCATTTAAATTGTTTTCTATTAGGAATTTTCAGTTCGTATCGAACATTGTCTGGACGCAACCGAAGCGGATCTTTTAAATATCTGGAGTGGAATGATTTCAATTCGGGTTTCTTTGTGGTAATTTCTTGCTGCACCTGCGGATTAAATCAACCGAAGATACAGATTCGAATATATACAGCTAAATGGCTCGCAGTTGGTAGAACCTCGTTAAACATACGAAAGGATAACAGGACGGCTCATCAATAATTTATGCGAATTCAATAGTTTGGGCAATGAAATTTGTTCCGTGTTAAAACATGCAAAGGTCGGAGCACTCGGTTTTAGGTCAATTTAAATAACAAACAACTAAAATATGTTTCGTACTTTTATGATAGCGATTCCCACCTACAGATTTTATTGTGATCGTCATTGGATATGGTACTTTTCTTCGCTTCACAATGTCGTCCAGTCAACTGGTTAACGCAAGCAGTATCATTCTAAGTTTTCTGTGTTCTTGTGAACCGTTATTAGTATATAACAACCCCCTTTGTTTGCTTAATAAACGAGTGACTAAAGAATTTCATCATGGTGTAATCACTTCACAACCACAAAAAATCCCATATATATTATATTTCATCATGTTTATAAAAAATGGTCAAATGCTGTCATCGAAGTGTTTTGATTAGTTTTAGTTATCAACCCTGTACAGTGACTAAAAATCCACCTCTTTACAAAATGGTAAACATGTAGATTAAAACCAAACCAACCAAAGAAATATAAAAAGTGAACTAAACGTTTTACTAAATATTAATTTTATGCATTTTTTCTGCATAAAATCTATTATCTTCATTGCTTGCCGTTAAATTAGTAAATCATCAGATTAAAATAAATCTTTCAATATAGACGTAACGTTCCCTAAAGTTAGAAATAGAACGAATCACCTGTCTAGCGTCTAGACTGTCATTTCCACACCCACAGCCTCGTTTATCCACTCTCGGGCACGAAAAGTTAACTCGCGATAATGTCGAGTGAGAGGCAGGCCGTTTTAAAACCGGTACCGGCGTGTTAGAATGCACCGCAAGAGATGAAATGACTCATACCATTCGTGCAGAGATATTAATGAAGACAGAAAAAAGGGATACGCCGCGTTTAGTAACAGGTTTTAAACACTGACCTTTTCGTAGCAAGATTAAATAAAAGTATAATGTAGGGCGAGAAGAAGAAGAAACTAAACAAAATCGTTTAATGTTATTTAATGTTACCTACTCCTAGCTGCTATGCAAACATTTAACTTGCGTAAATACAAAGTCTGGAGGAAAGGAGAGGTTTCTCCATTTGTCTCCGTAGAATATAGCAACGGCGTGAACGTTTTATGTTGTGCAATCTTGACTATTACAAATCTTGAAATTAGGGGACAGATAAGGAAAGAGGAATTAAGGAACCGACAAAGAAAGAAAACGCCTGCTTTAGATAATTATAATTTTAAAATTTAAAAACTGAATGAGAAAACAACGCGCAAGGGAATTGACTAAACTTGCATAAACATTGCATTTTTACTAGAAGCATGGTGTTCTATTTCCTAGTATCATTTAAATAAATCCAGTGTTAGTCGAAAACCTGAGTGATATTTATAAATCTTATCCAAAAAATCATCAAAATATAACATTTATCTGTTTCTAAACATCTTAGCATCTGCCAACCGGTACTAAAAAAAAGGAAAATTAAAAAAAAAACACGGAAACTTATTTTATTATTTTTAACATTTTAAGTAAGGTTGTAAGGTTCTACAGGGCGTACTAAAGCCATATTTTCTTTTTTACTCTGTTAACAAACTTCTAAATTTTCTAGTTCTAATTCTAAATTTTAATACCCGTAGATAATTTTTTACTGTCCTAGCTGCGCGAGGCTTGCATTGTCGTGCATCAATAACATTTCTTCCTCAATGGAATTGCAGGAGGTTCTAGGATGTCTGTTATGGATCGGTCGGATGTTTAACGACCAGAGACTAAGTCCGTGGGAGTCTCCATACTAATGCCACCCCATATTCTATAATAGCCACCTCCGTAGCTGACAGTTTCGACAATGTCACTCTTCACTCATCAGTTTTGGTTCTTGTCAGTTCCTCATTACCAAATCGGTACTCTGCATATCATAGTTTTGATAAGTCGCCTATTCCATGAAGGCTTGCATTGACTACCTCATAAATATGTAAACAATTGACGTTCATAAATTTTCATCAAATAGATTTCGTTATTTTACAAAATGATCGCTATATGATAATAACCTTAAACTTCGAATAGGTTTGCAGGTACGGTTGTAGTATGTTTTTACTAACATGAAGTACATATTGAACACCATTTAAAATAGAATAACCAAATGAATAATCGGCACTAATCGCCATATTTTTGCCAAATCGAATCGATCCTTAGAATTTCTTCTTCTTTTGCTGTACTTTTTTCTTCTTCTTCCTTTCTTTTTCGATTTTTAATTACTTGATTCCTTACTTGGTTACAGCACACATCATTACCCTCTTTATTAATGGTCTCGTCTTAATTGGTTCGCTATTTTTAAATGAGCAAACACGAAAAATTATCATTGTCCGTACTGTTGCAGGAAATAAGCTTTTCGAAACGCGCAAATCATCAAGATAGTCGTTCGGTCGGGCGGTAGCTAAAGCTTCCTCAAAAACTCAAACCGTTTTTCCACTCCTTCGAGGCGAATAATAATTAATTCCGCAACAAACATGGCGAGGACTTTAAAATTAATTCTGTCAAAAAACCAATTAACTTTGTCCCCATCACTCAAAAAAAATTAATTAAAAGCCGTATTTAATATAGGCCGGTGTCAATCGGGCGCACATTTTTTCACGTTGCGGCGAGAACGGCGTTGAATAAATGACATTTTTAAATACATTTTTCATACTTTTATGAATTTTCGGAGGTTCGATAACGGCCATGACACAAAAGCCGGTTTTTTATTTTCCAAATTTGAAGGGGTTTTGTGGATTTTAGTAGAAAATTTTGGCCATAACCTTTTCGTAAATTCCCATTTATTATAATGCCTCAAAATACTACCAGAAGTTAAAATACAATTGCCAAACGGATTCGCTACTAATCTTATAACTATTCTGTGTGCTCGACAATTAAAAAAAAAAATTATAGTGATAAATTGGTTAAGGCTTTCGCGGCCCGTTGATAAGCTATTATCTTCATTCGGGTAACGTCCAACATCGGAGATGGAAGGACCTCTGAAGAAGCTCGCCACAGGAAGTAATTCCAATCGACGACGGCCTTTAAACCAGAATGAAGATAATAGCTTAAATATTATAGTGATTTTAGTTTGTATATATATACCACATATACAAACTAAAATTTTTGTTAACTAGATTTTTCATCTGGTTAGTTACGCATTATGGTCACTGCCTTTTTTCTTATGGTATTCAATTCCAATAGTTACACTTCGGAGTAGAGCTATTAGAGCTGAACAAAACGTCAAAACCAAAACCCTATTTTATGTGTTTTAATGATGTAGATATAAGGCACCTTGCCTATGCAGACAATCCAGGCACTTTTGAAACCCACATTATTGATTGATCTAAACACACCGATTTTCTATAAAAAAATTTGAGGCCTTTTCGGTTTTTGTACGTTTTTTTATTATTAAAGGCTTTAACAAACTTCGTGATTATTTATTAATAGAGTGCAATTACTACTTTGCATATAATTATTAAAATTGAAAATTAAAGGTGATTGTGGTATCATTTGAAGCCGGGAATGGAAACTTAAGCGACAACAATTATCACTTGCCAATTTACCAGATGAGCTTCGATCAGAACCTTATTTCGAATTGGTCCAGATCATAGCACCTAGGGTAGAAAAGTTGTATATAGTTGTGAAAAAAGCTACACTACATGAGCACCTCGATTCAATTCAATAGGAACCCAAAGGAGCTATGCTGACTTTAAATTTTCATGTTCAATATCTAATCGAGAACTTGGTGAAATTCTAGTCGACATATATAATTAATCTATTTACACAGTATTGAAAATATAATGTCTGAAGCAAAAGTATTATATTTAAACAGTAAATATCGTAGTACAATCATCGGTATATAATTACTTACAAAGTTCTATATTGTATATGTTGTCATATATAATTGCGAGAGTTCATTCATTTCCAGCAATTGACGATCATGCTGATAAGGAATTATTCTGAAAAATGGGTATTTCACGAGTTCTTACTCCGCTTGACGTCTCCCTTATTTATTAATTTATTAATTTTTTGCATATATCCACATCACACGGCAATTGCTTAAAGTCTTGACCATATGCTGACCGAAAGCTGAATATCTTGAACATTATATTACAATATTAGAAGGTGTGCATTACAACTTATTTCAAGACAACTCTGTACACGCAGGAAAAAATCTGGAATGTTTCATTTCAATCAATCACAAGTTTAATAGGCTTGACGATTTATTATGCCTAGCGCGATAAATCGTGCAATTGAAGTTTGATGATGATGAAAATCAAACTTTAGCTACGGCGCACTCAAATAATAAGTTTTATATAATTTATGTGCTGCAAACTTATTAGGAAGATTAATACTTGTCGGTAATACTATCTACAAAACTTCTGGATTCCTCCTGCGTCGGTGATTGTTGAGTCGAACTTGCTGACGTTTCGCCAATTATCCTTATGGGTTCTTCAGAGCTAGACTAAAACTGTTGGTTTGGAAACTGATTTAAGTTTACTTTTTACAAAGCTCTGAAGAAACCAACAGGATGATTGGCGAAACGTCAGCAAGTTTCACTCAACAACAACCGCTGCAGGATGAATCCAGAAGTTTTGTAAATAGTATTACAGTAAAAAAATAAATAATAACTAAAAGTTCAGATTTTCACAAAATTATATATTTTTACATGACAATTGTTTCGACAACACCGTGCCTTTATCAATGTCAACATTGTCGAAACAATTGTCATGTAAAAATATATAATTTCGTGAAAATCTGAACTTTTAGTTCTTATTTATTTTGATAAAAGGATCTTCATCAAGTAAAAGCCAGCTCAGTTCAAGTATTACAGTAGCCTGTGGAAGTTTCTTTGAAAAACTTGTAAGTTACACTTTGATTTTCAGGAAAGTAGTCTAACTCATTGTTCATTTCTAATTCTCACATCTACAAAGCCATAATTTAACGGTACATTATTGCTAAATCATCACGAACTTTGTAAAATAATTAAAAAATCGCAAAAAAAGTGTTAGAACCGTATAAACGAAATCGCAAAGCTCTTTGTTTGGATCCCAAGCTTCGATAGTTTAAAAAAGTGGCCCTCCTATGTCACACTAATATAGTGCATAAAACCTGTTTCAAATATCGCTTTCAAGTACTTTGCATCACAATTAAAAAGTTTAATTTCATCCACAATTCAAAAAACGTTGATGGAGTGAAATAAAATTGGCCAAAAAAAATGTATTCTTTCCGAGTTATTTAGTAAAATACATTAATTGTAAATTCATTACATTTAAATGATAAAAAACTTTTTTTCTTTTTCAGGTAAGGCTTTTGGTCAAAATGCACCATGCGAGCGTAAGTGATAAGTTTGCTATTCTAAATTGTTAAGGGAATAGCGGAGGACGTAGGTCAGATTTTCAATGTTTTTTATTCAAATTTGGGTTCGGTTTTAAAGATCGAACATTTTTATCTGCATTGTGCTCGCGGACCAGCAGACATTGAAGATCAAAATCTATTCATGAATAATATACGACCATTATGGTACTTTTCTGCCGCTTTGGCCTGTACCCTACTTTCACTCCGCTGCTTAACTGTTTTTCTACCTGACGTGACCGTTTTACTTCGCAAACGTGCAGGTAAAAGATTTATCTAGGGTTTAAGAGAGAAACTAGAATAGATTTATGTGGACGATTTGTAGAAACGACTTCGACTGGGATGGATTTCATTGCGTTACGCGTCAAGAATTTTCAGAATTCGAAAAGTGGCAACGTTGCCGTTCCACTCGACCTCCGGTCTATAAACGCGGCGATTTTGACAGTTTATTGGTTGCCATTAAAATTTTATTTCGATATAACGAAGATTAAGGGTGTCCTTTAATTTAAATCCGATGATATTAAAACTTGTCGTAAAATAATGTTACTCGAAAAGTTTTCAATGGGGAAATCGTGTCAGCGTTCTTGCTTTCAAATATTTTATGTGCGGGCATCATATCTGTTTTAATGACCCTTAAACAGATTAATTGGGTGCTGAGAAATAAACTTTTGTTCGCAACTTTTCTCACTCTTTCTTCAAGAACCCCGAACTACTTTCTTAAATAATTGTCTTAAATGATATTTTTATGAAGGTTCAAGCCGAAAGTGCAGTTTTTATTTGTGGAGTATTAAAAGCAAAAGCAAACTTTCCGTTGCGACGGATTTCGAAATTAAATCAGTCGTTTTAGTTCATTTTATTTAAAACCCGAAATCATAAACTTCTACATTCATTCAACATCAAAAGAAGAAGTGCAAGTACATTTCTGACTTTAAACGCAATAGATTGATTTCTTTGAAATGTATCTGAAGGTGCTTCCCATAAATGCCTGAGCCTATTGGGATTTTTAATATAGCATATTCATATTTACTTCACGACTCAAGTACGTTTTGAAATAATGTCAAAGCAGTAAATTTTTGACCACAAACGTTTACAACCGCCATAAAAAATAAATTATATTAAAGGTAATGCAACTAAATTGTAAGCTCATGCTGAAGCATATTTTTTATTTAGAATTTGGTTATAAAGATTTGGAGGTCTTGTATTTTGTCTTCTTTTTTAACCACTTCAGAAATATTTAATAGTACGCACTTTCTTTTCAAAGCACGCAAAAAACAATTTTCTTAAGTTACTTACATTTGGCAAAATCGAACCACACACATGTTTTTTAAGATATCATTTTTTAAATAAATTAAAGCAGAAACAAGCAAAATTGATATCTAATTATTTATTAATTTCAAAACTCTTAGTTGCTTAGTTTGCGATGTAGAATTACAAAAATGTGCCCATTTTGCTTAGAATCAAATGGCTTTAAGTTTGAACACCACCTATGAAATTTTTTTCTTCCTTATTTTAATGTTTTTTTTGTGTTTTGAAATGAATTTTTGGTACTCCTAAAATCTTCAATTGTGCCTTGCTCAACCGTGCCAAAAGTGTAACTTTTGTTTATTAGACTCTAACTTTATGTTAATATACCTCATTGTTTCGTTCAATTGTCAAAAAAAATTGGTTAGTAATATGTGACTTGCAATTGTTTATTGTCGCCATTCATGAAGTGATTCTGCGTTGTGCATTCAATTTTAGAAAATTGTCATTTATTGGTCTATTTCTCGAAAAAAAATGTATATATCTTTAAAGAGATTACAAAGAAGACACATTTATTGGTCTGTTTAAAAAAGTTTTAGGTTAGTTTGGTAGTTCACTCAAAAACGGTAAATACGTTAAAATATAATCTATACCACTACATTATATAGAAAAAAAAAACATTAAGAAACATTAAAAATTAAAAAAAAATACCCCGTATATCTAAAAATCAAGAAAGCTATGAAAATTTTATTTACATCTTCAAAAGTAATGGAAATACGCAAGGTATTTAATATGTCAAAATTGGAAGGTTCATCATAAATTAATTGCCTCAAGTAAATACTTGTAACGCATGTAAGATCATTAAGATGGAATGCTTCTCGATTGTAGGACTTCACAAACTCCTGTGTAGCCAGCAAGAGAGAGGCAAATAGAGAAGTGTAACTCATAAATGTGTTTTTTCTTGTACCGGTTGAACCACCCGCGCCAGTCACGTTAAAAATATACCAAACGTAAACAGAAATCAAAATGTCCCTCGGCGTGAAATGTTATTTTATACACTCCGGCGAGCATATATTTTTCGTTCCAGAAGACATCTGTTAAAACAGATTCGATTAAACACTTTCTAGTCACGTTATCCATTTCACTTGCCAAGATCAATTTAACGGATTAAGAGGTTGATTCAAGTGTCCCCGGGTGGCTTGTCGAATAACTCGTCTGTCAACGTTATTAGGCGCAGAAATGACGCATTGGCCGGTATACGGGGTGATTCGTGCTGAATTTCTTATTAAAAATCCTGGAAGATTAACAAACTAATCGAGTTACTACATAAAATTCTAAGCAACTTTTGTTAACGTCTAAAGACTCTTTCGGCAAGGTGTGGAGTAGAACAACCTCATTAACTATACAAAGCGACCACGAATATTTAAGCAACTTTTATCGTGGGATGTGATTTTTTTCTGAAAAATCATAGAACTAACCTTGTTTTACAGTCCTTCTATCATTTTTTTTCCTGAGTTATGTTGTAATAAAGGTACATCATACAGAGTCCTACAAAGAAATTATAAATATTTATAGGGAAATACAAATAATAAATATATAGTTAAAAAATATAAATTTCGAAGTAACAATGAACAAGAACGTGCCGCAAAACAGCTAGACCCAAGCCAATACGCCTCTTATCAAATAGATGGTTTTCTCGGGTAATTGAAAAAATCCAACAATGCAAAATCTCAAGTAAATGCACCCCAATAATCAAGTTAAACTAGCTATTTAAACAAGTAACGCTACTGTTGTTAAATATAATGTATAAATAATATAATAAATTCTTCGGCAGATTTGGCAACACTCAGTTTGGAGAAATTCCCTTTTTTAGTTCTGCAAAAGTTTTCTTAGTATCTTCACTTAACGTTCTAATTATTACATAAATTGTTATTTATTTACTCCATTTTAATCCAGTCGATTTAATTCCGCGTTAATTGCGAAATCGTTTAATAAACCACTTCCTCGAATTCCAAGAGCTTTTACGAGATATGTATAAAATAATGTTACGGATACCCCGACATATTTTATTGGGTTTATTGATAACAACGCTTCCTGTATAAAACAGCTGGAGAGGACGAGATCGAGAAGCAAATTGCTATCTAAATCAAAGTTTTACATAATCATATACAAGTCGAACTTGATAAATTCTGTTGGAAACCGACAAAAAAGTGTTTTACATTGTGAGAATATATTAATACACACTTATCTTTAGTAATTGCTCCAATTTGTATACGCGTTGAACCAGGCCAGTTCCGCAGAGGCGTTTCAAGTGGGAGGCGCGAGTATTTACGCATACATAGTCAATAAGTTATTAAAAAACAGTTAGCCGATATGTCTCAAACAGTTTCTCCAAAAAAATGCAATTACTGTGTCTTTCAAGAGGAACAAAAGACATATAGAAACCAGCCAGAAAAATTTAAAGGTACCCTAAGGGTTATTTGACGGAACTTTGTTAGTACAGTTTAAATCTCAAGTTGGTAATGTGGGTGGTTGCTAAAGTATGTCGATTCAAAAATATATATTTTTAAATGTAAGGTTTTATGTTTTTGTAGAGTATGATTTCTCGAAGAAATGTTTACTAGACACCGGAATTGTTTTGAAAGAATTTTAATGTGACCTTTACAAATTTCGTTTATCCCAAAAATATTTAATGGTAGTGATAAAAACGCATTTTAAGTAAACGCTAAATGGATTATTTAAATTCAAAATGTAAATTTGTCCGCTTTATTTTATATTCGCAGCTTACTGAATAAATAACGCGACGAACATGAAAAGCAATCAATTTAAAAATTTACAAAAAAAATTCTTTGCCAGTTGGCAAGACATTAGGAGACCCTCTGTCTGGGATAACTACTTAAATGATTTATCAAGCTTGCTTAATGTGTTTATAATGCGTGGAGATTGAACATAGATCCTGGAAAAACATGTTTTTCAGATTTTTTTAAATTTCCTTAAATTTGGCAACGTTCAAATTCAAAAATTATTTTGCGAGAGTAATACTTTTCGGTAATTCCTAATAGATAAACTTGCAGTGTTAGAAATCAAGTTTAGTCCGAGATTACATGTAAAATGAAACACAAACAATTTTCTGAGATATTTGGTATGTTTTAAATAGAACACCCTGTATATGATATCGATATTTAATAGAACACGATATTCTGATTACAATTATATTACACACAAAAAACAGGTAATTTCAAATTAAAGACAATAAGAGTTATTTTCATATTTGCAACAATAAACACAAATTAAATTCTTTTATTATTCACAATACTACTGTATGTGAGCACCAACACATTTTTCCTAAACTTTAATGGCAAGTGGAATGAAATATAGAGTTTATAATGTAATATCACAATAACGTGTTCTATTGAATGCCGATAAAATATACAGGATGCTCCATTTAAAAAATATATCAAATAGACTGATTATCTAAGAAAAAAGAAAAAGCTTAGAGTTGGAGTCTACGAAAATCAATATGAATTGGAAGCACTGTACGCTTTGTTTTCTTGTCGCCCCATGAAAAGAAGAACTTTTTTGTATTTTATTGTAATTAGCGTAGTTTTATTATAAACTCCACGTATTTCATAACCAAAAAATGTTATTATGATCTCCACGTATTTTAAAACCAAAATATCTACTGCGATATATAGTTTATTCCGTGTAGCTGCGCAGTGAAAAAAAAATTGACCTTTGGCAAGTCAAGAAATTGCTGCAATAAACATAAAAACATAAATACGAGCCAATGTCTACAAGAAACTAACGTAATCGACACCTCTGGTGAGGAGGAGAAGCGGCACTTTCAAGTATTACAGGGAGTGGCAGGAAAATACCGTCTACATTATAAATAACGTCTTGGACAGGAAATCGCGATACATTGCGCACGGCTATCGATGGTTTCTTATCTTTCACATTGTGCCACGCGTATTAGCCTTTCTACGAAATGATTTTACACAATGGGCGGGCGAGGAATATAATTTACGGGAAGCGGGAAGAATTTTTCGTTCATAATGGTGTGATGGCGGGTTTATTAGTTTTCGATTTCCTTGTTACTATAGTGGCCTGCACTCTCTACCTCATTTTTGGAACTACCAGAATTCAGTTTAAAATTTTGGTTAGTGGAATGTGATGAACAATATGCTTGCTAGATTTTGTTTTCTTTCTCTTCGTATACATTTTCCAAAAATGTGCTTATGGCAATGTTTTGTGCCAATTTACCAATTGTCGCTTTATTTATTTAGCTTTAAAATATTTTAGTTCCATTTTTATTTGTGACCACACACCAACAACTAAACTCAGTGACGTTATTTTTCCAATTGCTTACGTGTTTTTGAACTAAAAGTAATTTAAGGTTATGCAAAATGTTACTTTTCTAGTTATCCGGTCGACGTCCATGTTGCTCCCGTCTACACCTACTAAGCCACTATTTTTTCAAATAGGTCGGCATCAGGCGAAATAAGTTGCAAAATATATAATTAATTTATTTACCTGGTATACAGATATAAATTTTTTGGTTAGTTCGTTAGAATACCACTTCCATTAATTGTTAAAATCTAAAGTAGGTGGAACGCCACTCAATTTTTGCTGATTTACAAATTAACAGTTATCCCCTACAATCCATTTCAAATTTTAATGTCATTTAGGGACGTCTGCAGCGGCCTTTAAGCTCAAAACCATAAAATAACAACATTACGACTATAAACAATCTGACAAATATACAGCGATAACCAGAAAACTATCAAAAAAGAACAGGTAGCATATCAAATTACACGAACAATATGGATTAGAAATAGAATGCATTTTTGTCTTAATTCAAACCTAAGAAGCACAGAAAATAGGATCTTTGCCTACGCATAGCGACACGAATTTTTGAAAATTTTTCAAAGAAACTTTCACAGGATACTACGACTACTACTACTATCTACTAAACTTCTGGATTCCTCCTGAATTAGTTGTTGATAAATCAAACTTGCTGATGTTTCGCCAATCATCCCGTTGGCTTCTTCAGAGCTCCGAGTTTCAATTAAGCTCTGAAAAAGCCAACGGAATGATTGGCGAAACGTGAGAAAATTTGATTTATCTTTGTCGATTTTATAGAGCTGATACTCCTTAATTAAGTAGTAAATTATGGTTTCTGATACGTTTTTTTATATAATAAATAAATAAAGACTGATAATATTCGAGAGCTCACCATTATGGTAACCCTTTAGCATTATTATTACGTCACGCCGAAAGATTAAGCGGCACGGTCAACAGTTCAAATCAAACAAATTTTTGGAGTTGTCCTGGGATACTAGGCTTCAATCGTTGAAACGAGTATTTTTCGCATTCCTTCCCGGAACTTAAGATTTGCTTTCCAAATTGTAATTTGTTAATTCAATAACACTCTGTATATTAAATTTAATCGAAAAATAGAAATCTACCAACAAGGAACACGGTAATTTCTCAGGTTTGCTAGAAGTAAAACGCGAAAATACTTAGTTTCAGAGATACATGGTGACAAATTTTTCAAAATAAATAAGAACTAAAAGTTCAGATTTTCACGAAATTATATATTTTGACATGACAATTGTTTCGACAACACCGTGTCTTTATCAAATGTAATATTTAAAAACTACCTGCTCCTATATATACCGAAAAATTACCATAAAATCTTAAATAATGTTGTTGTGAGAATTTAAGTTCAATAAAGGAGAGGTATTTAAATCTAATTTATCGTTAAGTAATACATTTGAATGTCTTATTTTGTTAATCTAACTGGCTTCCAATAAATTTAATTTTCTACCCTTTGTGGCTGTATGCAAAATATCAAAATTGTCGTCAAAATTGTATTTCTCTGTGTTTAAGTCTGTAGCATAATTAGAATCTAGACTATTGTGTTTATAAGTTTCAAAACAAAATATCAAAATAGCTTTCAGAACTAACAACACAATAGGAAAATATTTAAAAAACAATAAAACGAAATCTCCAGAATCCCAAAAATCAGGTGTCTACAGGTTGAAATGCGGATCTTGTCCTAAAATTTATATTGGACAAACAGGTAGATCCTTCAAGAAACGCATTAACGAACATAAAAGAATGTTTAAAAACAATAGTCTAGATTCTAATTATGCTACACACTTAAACACAGAAAAATACAAAGGGTAGAAAATTAAATTTATTGGAAGCCATGGAGATTAACAAAATGAGGCATTCAAATGTTTTGCTTAACGATCAATTATATTTAAATACCTCTCCTTTATTGAACTTAAATTCTCAACAACAAGATTAATTAAGGTTTTATGGTCATTTTTCGGTATATATAGTAGCAGGCAGTTTGTAAATATTACATTTGATAAAGACACGGTGTTCTCGAAACAATTGTCATGTCAAAAAATATAATTTCGTGAAAAATTTTAGTTCTTATTTATTTTGATAAAAGGTTTTTCACCAAGTTCAATTTTTGACAAATTTTTATTGATATTTTTGTTATTTCTGCACATTTTGATATTTGGGATATTTTAAATTGTAAATTTGAATTTGTTCTTAATTTAGCTCTTACTTATTGGGTCCCTGTCGCTCTCTACATCTTATCGATGAATGACTGGTGTGGGGTTAGGTTAACTTCGATTTTAGCCATTTCTAGGAGAACTTCATTTGTCGTCCTTCCAATTTTCTCCTCATCGCCTCTGTTGTATTCTGCCAGGTGCGACTTGCGTTCAAAGCCTCATAACTTTCTGTACGAACCTGTATTATATTTATTCTAAAAAAAAATAAAACCCTTATTCATTTTTAGGTGGAAAAAATCGCCGTATTACAAGTCCCCAGGAGCAACCGTTTTCGAAATACTTTGGAGTAATCAAAGCATCTGCTTCTTTCAGATTAAAATCGTAATAAATATTCAAATAGCCCATCACAAAAAAACTTGGCACCCTGTATCCCGATAACGAAGTACTTTAGACCACGGCATTGTAGCAACTTCTTACCTTAAAAATTCTCCAAAAGCCACTAATTCCTAACAAAACGAATAAACCAAAAAACCATCCAGAACTATGGGATTTATTTATCGTAAGGATGTAATATAGAAGTATAAACATATCCACCCTACGTTTTCGTCATCCCCATTAGGTCGAATCCGTACAAAACTTTGTCACGGGATTTTTGTTGATTTACGTTGAAGGAAAAAAGCCGTGCCACATCGTGAAAGTGTCGCTACCGTGAAACTACCTAAATAAATATATCCGGTTTATCTTTCGGCGTGCATAAATCACAGCAGATTGTCGAGTTTGCAGTTGCACGTTGTGACAGTTAAACGACCAGCCTTCGATAAGACCAAATGCGAAGAATATCTTTTCGCAGCCGTTTTGACTTTGTTTATATGACGTCGCTACTCTTCGTTCCTTATTTGGAAGCATGTCCATTAACAACGCAAGTATAGTGGAATCGCGTGTACCATAGCATTTAGATGATGAGGTATATACTTCCGACATCCGAAACTATTCCAAAAAAAGAACCAAAAAGAAGTCCCATATCTTTCTAACGGGAATAACCATATAGCTACTAGACATATAGAGGCCCTGCCTATGCTAATGGTACAGGAACTCATCGTAAAGCAACTTGGTAAGAAAATTTTGAGGTCTGTTCAATATGCACATGCGCGAGATTTGAAATTTCGTTTTTAACCAATGGCAGCTCTGATTGCATTTTCTGACAATCGACCCATAAGGCCTTAAGGCTTCCAACAAATTAAATTTTCAGCCAGGAAAAGGAATTAAGGTCTAGAAAGTGTTGTTAAAAAAATTAGTGACTAGTGCAGAGTGAATATTATGCTTTTTAGCATGTTTTTAGCATTTTAGCATGTTCTTTCTTTAAGCGCTATAGACACGATGCCAGCTCATTTTTCCCGAATTTGTGCCCGTAAATCAGCGCAAACAGTTTATTTTTATAAACTTATTGGTTTAACCTCTATTTAAAATGTAAATAAAGTGTGTGACTCCAAAAAGTGTAAATATAACTTTGAGGTACAAGATATCGCATTGAAAACATCTAAGTGGAAAAAATGTTCAACCAGCACCTCGTATAGACAGAACGGTCATTATTTTATCTCAAGTCTAGTAATTGCGGAAAATTTCGCCTCCCAAATATATAATTATCAAAAGTACCAATGGATAAATTGGTTAAAAAACTGGTATTGGAAAGTGTAACCAAGAAATGTAGAAACTGATATAAAACAAGTTAATAAACAATTAGCCCCAAATGTAACACAATTAACATTACCAAATGCTAAAAAGTATCGTTTATTGCCTCAAAATTGAAAAAAACATTTTGCTAGCAAAAATTGCATGGTGGCAAAAAATTCCCCGTTAAAAATATAGTATATATATAGTAACTAGTATCAATTCACACAGTAATTTAGCTATATTTTATTGCATTCTGGATTCAAATGTAAATAACCAAAAATTACATATTACTTATTACAAATTATGTGTAGAATTTTTAAAACTATGAAAATTTTGCAGGAAAAATATCAATATTTTATACTGAAAAAAAGTTGGTAACATATTACCAACAAATTAATGTTTTTGAGGAATGTGGAAATATTTGATAAATACTATCAGTCAGTTAAAGAGTTAAAAATATGAACTGATAACAATATCTACCTAAAAGACACTGCATTGCCTCATCAAGAGTTTACCACGTCTCCTATAGCTTAAAGGAGTGATGTGAGCCCTACATATGTTCTTCTAAAGCTATCAGCCTCCCTGACAGCTCCATTTTTGACAAGGAATGTTATCCATTGTTTCCTTACAATTTCATCTTTTGGTAAAATGTAAATTAAATGGCACTTCCAAGTCCAAAAAAAATGGGATAGAATACATGGATCAGTCCCATACTGCCCAAAAACTTGTTGTACTAAATAGTTATTCACACAAGAAAGGTAGGCGATACTTAAGAGTCAAGGACATAGCTTACTCTCTAGCCAAGCAAGAGTTTTTCCTACTCAAGTTGTCCCGAATCGAACAAGCAGATTTACAAAATTGGTATTTATTGATATAACTGTTTCTATTTAATCAGTGTCAAATTGTGTGCAGTATTCACTTACATCCGTAAGGAGGTGGGTGACCTACAAATGATGCAACCCAAATTTTTTTGACTAGTTTCCTAGAATTCCTGGTAATATATTAAAATATTCTGCAGATTTATCGTTTAAATTCTTGTTGTTGCACCTGAACTGATTCTGTAACTTTCTACGGTAATAATTTCTGTAATCTTTGACCAACCGAAAGGCAAGTTCGTTTTCACTAAGCGTGATGACAAACAAAAACTTTCCCACATTGAGTTTTACACGGATTTGTAACTGTCAAGGGGTATTTCTTGTGATTGTTCTAGTAAAACTTGCTGTTTAATTGTTTTCTTAAATTTCCTGTAATTCTCGTACGCTAAAACATATTACCCAAACATCTTTCCTATGTAACGAGTTAAATGTACCTTGCAGTTGATTAAATCACTCGGGTTTGTCGTATTAGGTCCTCATATTTGCCACGCTTGTAATTTCGTGAAGGCACAAGTATTGAAAGCACAAATTATACAAGTTTATGAATGGCAGCCCTATAGGAACCAATTTTAAATCTTTAAAATTAACTTGTATATAAGGCAACAGTTATTCGTATATCTCTTTGTGTTCTCTGATAATAGCAATTACCGAGCGATAATTATATTCAGATTTCAGAGACTGATTTCGAGTTCTTATAAAAATTAGCATTTTTTTTCAGGAAAATTACGGCAATGTGGCAACTCAGTTAGTTGGGGGGTGACGCATGCGCAAAAAATTCACACCTTCTCTACGGAAAAATTATAGCCACCTGCAGCGCATCACTTTTTATTATAGTAGGGCGACTATATTTTTTTATAGCTATATGGTATAGTCAATAGTGATCAGAACCTAATAAGAAGGAAAATGTATTGCCTTTATCAAAGCGAAGTTGTTCCTACCTTGGATAAACCGAAAAAGAAGCTAGAAGAAGATGAAACCAATATAAATAGACAAAAGGCTAGTAGTAATGGAATCACACTGATTACGGATTGGAGATTTAATCACCTTCAAAAAATTAGCAACAACAGATCCATGATTTTTTATTTAATGTTTTGAAAAGTGGTGTTATTGTCATGGATAGCTCAAGCTACCACAACCGTCTGCTATGCAAAGCACCACCCTCATCAGCTGAAATCCAGGAATATTTTTTTAAAAAATGATATTTATTTTGAATTCAGTTACAAAAAAAACTTTTGAAAGTCCTAAATTTGGCTGAACAGACTGGGCAAACTGTTTTACGTCTTCCTCCATATCGTTGCATGTTTAACCCCATAGAGCAAATCAAAGGTCAGAGCAGAAAATGTTACTCCTACTTTAAGTCCCAGTGTTACAAATTTGATAAAAAATGTAATTAATAACATACGAATTGACAGCAAAATGTAGTGCAGCATATGACAACTCTTATATTTCTATACAAAACAACATAAATTTTATTATAATTAATTTCAATGACGACTCGGATATTAAAACAGAATTAGATTTAGATATAGACATAGATATTCCTAGCTATGAATTTATTGTACATATTTAATGTCATTGTTTTTTCTTAGTGTAATTTAATAAAATAATATCCATCTAAATAAACAAAAAAAAATATTTCCAAAAAATTTTTGAGTCCGTCTCTAATGTTCTGTCTTTTAATGCCTAACGGACCCGAGTTTTATTGCCGTCGGCAGGTAACTTCCATAATTGCCTGCAAAAGCCAGCACGATGAAGATTGAGAGAGACTATACCCTATATTTTGTTAGTAATTCGCATTTTATTAGATCTTCAAACAGAGAAATAGAAACGATAAAAGCACTAGCTTAATAAACTCGAGCGAGATACTACATCAGAATACTACTACAGGTATGATATCTACTACAGCTCATGTCAAATAACGTTTTAGTCACGTCATCGATAACGTGATTTTTAAAACCATCTGGCGCCGGAATGACTGAATTGGAATTTAAATTTCCCAGTTGGTAGGTTGATTGATTGCCTTTGGGTGGTTTAGTTGTATTTGCGAGTTTTTGGTTGAGATGAATTTTGTACTAGTTTAAGCTTAAAATTTCATACTTTGTACTCGAAAATTGTTTTTTAAAATCAATTTGATTTGCGAAATGTACGAAAAGCAGCTTAACAGTAAAGAACTTACAATATTTCAGAATTAGTTAACAAAACAAAAAGTCGAATATCCAAACACAGCAGTCAAATCTTAACTTCTGAAATATTTTTTAAAATGGGCAATTAATATTGATAGAAACATAATTGAAGCATAAAAATTGATTTATATCTAATTTATTTAAAGAAAAAATGTTAGTTTAGCAAAACGCAAACTTTAAATGAAGAACTTATAATAAATATTTATAGAATACTGAAAAAAAAACAGTAAATGAAATTTTTGACATCATAAGCCCAAACTAAAAGTTCCAACGGGAATAGAAAGACGGAAAGTCGATTAACAGTAGTCTATATTACACGCGACTCACTGTAGATCCTAAGTGGCCAAAGTAAAAGGGGCTTCTTTTGTGCACTTATTCATTCATGAAGAAGTTTTAACCAAAACCTTGTTTTTGGAATTTGTGATTTAAATGAAATAATTCGACCTTTCGGACGGGTTGTTTTTGTTCGAACACGCCTATCCATCTTTTATACGGCCCCTTGGTTTCCCCACTTTAATTATCCCGGTTTTAAAAAAAATAAGTGAAGACCCCAAAAATAATTTATGTTGTTTTTCAGGTCTGAACGTTCCCGAGATTTACCACGTCCCCAGTTTTATTTTCTTAACGAAACCCATTTTAAATCACGCTGGTGTTAAAACGCGAATAGAATTCAAAATTATCATCGACGATAAAATAAATTACATGAAATTTATAGTTGGTTGTCATTTATTTAATGCCGAAGAATTTTTTAATTTATTAAATGGTTATAACGAAAATCTTGTACAATGAGCACTAATTGTAATTCTTAACATACAGAACGGTGATATTAGCAATCATATCCATTAGAAGTAAGTAAGATGCAGAACATGGAGGGCTAGCATATATATAAATACCGATTAAAGAGAACAAAAAAAAATATAAAAAGAAGCTGCAGGGTTGAGAAAATTAATTAATATATATCAATTAGTGGTAAATATAGGTAAGTCCATAAAATAAAATATTCCATCCTCACAGTGAAGTGGTTTGAAATTCCAGGATGAAAGACAAGTTATACTCCACAGAAATTTATTATACAATAAAATATTTTAAATTCTCATATCAAGTCTGATTTAACGTAGTGAAAGAATTTTAAAAATTTGCCTAGTATGTCTTAAATGAGAGCTGAACATGCTGTTGAAACATGTAGTAATTGAATAATATATTTTTAGGGACTGCCCATCTTTTGTCTTAATATTAAAGTATATATTTCTAAATTTTTATTCAACCTCATCCATTTTAAACAAGTTTTGTTTAAAAAATTTCTCGAAAAGAAAAGGAAACATGCAAAGCAAAGAAAAATTGTAATATGAAGGATTTTATTTTTTGGTTTCTGGAATAGTGCGCGAGTGTTCGGAAGATCAGCTAGGGTAGTTAATGCCCAATTTGTTGTTAACGAATAGTTCCAAGGATTTGGTTTTCGAATAGAGACAACTTCAAGAATAATGATTCTAAATTTTATATATTTATGGGTATTACGTTCAAAATATCAACAATAAGTCAACTTTTTTGTAGCTTAATGGAGCGCGAAATATTGATTGTTGATGAAAAAAATTCAATTAAATTTTGAAAGATTCACACCGAAAATTTAAGCGTAGTATCCGGCAATTGCTAGCAGCAAAAAGAGAACTTCTCGTGCCACATGGCACGGGAACCGTTCAAAGTAATTATACTCACTTGGTTTTGTTGTTGTCGAGGACCGGTTTTTCTGTAAAAACATCTGCTTCGTGTTTTCTATAGGAAACCCATAGCAGTGCAGTAACCGATTACGTTGCCAAATTGTTCGCTTTTTTAGATTTTCATTTATGCGATACATTTTTCAAAAATGGAACAACGCATTTCGTCACATATTGAAGGAAATTTTAACTGGTGTTGTGTACTTTTAAAACGCCCCCATATCAGTCCAAATTAACTTAGACTTTTTCTTTAGTACAATTTTATTTCCCATAGAATTCTCTACAACTTATCTTTCCCAATTTCAAACACATTTCCATCACTTTTGATTTTTTCTATTTGACCTATACGTGGCAGCCCTGGTGTCGCCGCGCTTTTGCAGTTCACCGACCATTAAGCTCACAGACTTGCACCAAATGAACAAAGTGTAGCATCGAAAGCAATGCCGAGTTTGTCCATAAATTTATGGGGTGACGGAGGCGTATGATAAAGAACCCACCGGGTGTTACTTCAATAGCTCGTCTGAGCGAGTTTTTTTTTTTACGTCTATGTACTTTTACCTGTGAAAAGGGCAATCCCTTCGTTATTACCTACCGCGTTTGCCAATTTTATAACCTCGCTGCTATAGTGCTTTCACAGATAAATGGTTTTCGCTTATTGAATGCAATAAAACTACCTGGGCGGGTCCCATCTGTAGCGAAGAGCTTGGCAATAAACATGCTGCAAATGAGAAATGTAAAAAGATGCAATGCAGGTTCGGACTACGGACAGAAAAAGAAAGATTAACAAATTTTATAATTAATTTATCAAAATGCAAAAGTTTAACAAAAGAACTTTTAAACTATTGCTTATTTTTACGTAGTATCTGTCATAAACTTATATATAGTAACATATTATATTATTTTATTCTAAAAGCAGGTCTGTGAAAGTGATGGAAAGTATTGTAAGATTTGATAGTTCGCGTTGTCCATTACTATAACGCTATTCCGAGTAATGTTAGGTAGAAGACCTAACACTACTCAAAAAGGGCTGCCGTTGTATCTTCATAGTAGCCAACGCTTGAGTCTTTAATGTAAGTAAAATTATTACTCTATTAGACGTAGTTGATGTTCTGCCTCATCAAGGTAAATTATTGAACGAATCACAGAACGGTTTTTTCTTATGGCTGGGATCCCATAAGTACTATTTTGTGATATTTGGAGCCCATTATGGATCAAACTAGTAATTCCACAGTTAATTTGTATAGTGTAATGTAATGCAATGTAATTATTATTATTAGTTCTTATTACCTATTCACTTACAGCCGCACTAGCGTTAACACCTGTACCAAGTAAATAATTCTATAAAGTTTTTAGAAATTCCATGGCATTCAGAGACACGCGATTTTTCTTTAATAAAACACCGCATCAATAGAAATGTCCCCCCCATTGTTCACTTTCTGTCAGAAATTAAGACTAAAATTTAAAAAAAAAAACTTTCTTATCCCGAGACATCCCTATGTCGCATTTTTTTATAATTAAATTTTACAAGTGAAAATGTTTGGAAATGGAATATGGAATAGAATAGGCCAGTAGAATAACAAATTCAAGGCAAACCTTAATGACCTTGCTAGACACACATTCTATTAACCAAAACAGTATTTATGTAGATTTGCGATAGCTCGTTAGATGATATCGATGCTACGTGGTTCAGTATATTGATTAAATACAAAAAAGTGGATTTATGGTTATCTAATGAAAATTAGGAAGCATAAATGCGTTAATATGCACCTTTAAACGTTCACTTTTCATTTTCGATCAAATGCAAATCAACAATTTAAAAATAACTTCACAACATTGTTCCAAGTTCAGTTATGCACTTGCATTGCATTTAAGTTTACCTTCTACATCCATATAAAGCTCAGACCTTCTTGATGCTACATGCACAGATTATATTGTGTAGAAACGCACACACCCAATACAAACAGCAATTTTCGATCATATATCACATATTTCCTGTTCGGTTACGTCATTTATTAACGTCCAAATTCGTTAAACTCGCAGCGGAGAAGGTGAACGCCTTGAATGTATTTATTTTAGCATTCGAATTTTTATTAATAGTGTTATTGTGTGGGTCCGGTTATACAGATTCGAAATTTCGACAACAATCGCTTTTTAATTTATCGCGCTTTATTTTTTTATGCAGTGCCTAGCTGCAAAAAAGTTAATTAAAACTATTTACTATGGTAGCGTCTTATAGATGCAAACTCCTGTTCAAAATTAACGCACCACCAGAATTTTTGTAATCATGCCTTTATTTTCGCTCTCTATCTTTTTATTTAGTCTTATTACAATATAAATAAAAACAATTAATCAATATTGCACCAGGAAGCATTTAAATTTTAAGTTTAAGTTCCGAGTTGATTACTTAGCTTCTTATTAGTTCATTTTCTGGTGCGTAATAACTGTTTTCTAACGTTCTAAGCCCTCGTCTAATTTTTGAATGATTAACAACTAGTAAATTAACCATATAACTCATACTGTTGTTTTATAGCAAAGTTGATGCTCTTACACTTTCATCACTATTCTTATTACGTACTCGATCCATCTCTTAGTAAAGAAGTTGTTAAATATTAATCTATGGAACTAATCCCCACAAAACAACAAACTACACTCAAACGGAAATTCCAAAGAATTTACTATCAAACGGGCAAAAATTACATGAACGAAATTGAGTTAATTAAATGAAATACAGTTTAAAAGACAAAAATAACTACTTCACATAAGGCAATTAAGATTTATAACATTTGGGGGTATCTTTTTGGATAATACCAATACAAATGAGGAAATGTAAGTGGTGCGTTAATTTTGAATATTAATTGAGACTGTTTTATTATTTTTTATTTTTTTAGGACCACGTATATTTATTAATATGTTTCTCTCCTGGCGTTAGATAGATGAGTAGATAGTTTATTGACAATTTTACAATAATATAGTTTGCAACAAGTCTAACAGGAAAGAAAATTATCGCGTAGTATTGATTCATATGTATATAGCACAGAACAAACATTAAATTCCAATACTCAGTACGGTTCAATTAATAAATGTTTTGTGGTCGGCAAATATTTATGTATGTAATAAAAAGAAGAGGCCTTAAAACGGAACCCTGGGGACCTCCAAATTCAACAAAAGCCCTATCAGATTTATTATTATCAATGCTCACAATCTATCTCAGTTTACGACTTCAAAAGTTTGAGTGGAACCCCACGTACTCCATAAAATTCTAGTTCATTCAAGAGAATTTCACGAGAAACAGTCCAAGACGTTTGAGAGGCCGCCCTGCGAAATCATCGGTGCGTTTCCGTTTTTAAATTTTAGTATTACCCTCTTCACATACGTGAGGTGTTTAAAATGTAAGCTGACTTTTCTAATTAGGTCGGCTGCGTACATTCGATCTTCGATATATTTTTCTTGTTATGGTGGTACACATGTCCCTAACATATGTTCACAGTTTCAGCCAGTTTACACGTTTACTTTTTTTTCTGCTGTCAAAAATAAGATGGAAAAAAAAATTTGCATAAAGTTTTGTGTAATAAGTGGAATACAGTGCTGCCAAACTCTTGAAATATTGACAACAGCATATGGTGAATCTATGGTGAGCAAAAAAATGTTTACAAGTTATACAAGCTGTTTCAAGATGGCCGAGAAGATGCCGATGACAAACCTCGCTCCAGCACGTCAATAACTGATGAAAGCGTTGAAGAAGTGAAACCAATGGTGTTGAAAAATCGTCGAACCACTATTAAAGAAGTGGCTGTAACGTGTAGCAGCAAAATTTGTTCGGAAATTGCTTCATTTGGAACAAAATTACCGTCGAAGGAGCAACGCTCAAGAGCTGATGATCCTGATATGCAAAAAGGACATTACTGGTGAGGAATCACGGGTATATGTTTATAACGTTGAAACCAAAGCCCAGTAGTCCCAATGGAAGAACCCATAATCGCCAAGACGTCAAGTTCGATCAAATATCAAGATTTTGCTTACTGTTTTCTTTGAATATCTTGACGTATATCAAGAGTTCGTACCACAATATCGTACAGGCATTAAAGAGTATTACCTTGAAATTATGCGCCGTTTGCAAGAAACAATACGAAGAAAACGTCCGGAATTGTGGGAAAACAATTCATTGTTGCTTGTGTCTAACTTTTTGCCCAAAAACAAAACCAGAATCATATTCACCGGATATGGCGGCCTGCGACTTTTTCATGTTCCCAAGACTCAAGAAATGAAAGGAATGAGGTTTGGAACCATTGAGATTGGGATTGAGATAAAGAATTCAAAGCTATACCAGAAAGTGTTTACCAGAAATGCTTCGAGGATTGGAAAAAACGTTAGCAAAAGTGTTTTTATTTTATCTTGGGGGATTACTTTGATTTAACTTAAAAGTCATATTACTATTGGAACACATGTTGTATATCTGGACGGTGCAGTGAAGGGGATAAGCTAGAGACTATAAAAGACGGCTCTGAGCACGCTCCAAAGCCTTTGTTATAGATCACATTGAGCTGATAATTCATAGTATCTTAGAGCTGCCATCAGATACAACGCCTAATGCAACCACGTCGAACATGCAGTACTAAAATACCGGTCAAGCAGATCAGGGTCAGAACTAGACTCACCTACTGAAAGGACAGCAGTGGTTCCCAAGCAACTCGAAAACTTGGGGTCGGTATTTATGGAGAACTTTGTCTACGGCCGTGGGTGCAGGAGGTCCATGGTGTACGTGGAAAGGAAATTTGAAAACTTTAAAGATATATCTCCCCGATAAAATATTAGATTCCAGCGAGGACTGTATACTTAATGGAGCAGGTATAAGAAATTCGTAGTGTACCGCAATAGGCGCACTGGTCATGGCGTTGCTGAAATGTAAATAAAAAACTAAATAAAACTTACAAAACGATACACCCTGTATTTGAAACCTTATCGACAAAAGCTGTGGCAAACTTTATGCGACAGAGGTAAAATTGATGCGCGAAGGTTTATCTTCATTTCCATACATAAAAACTCTCAAGTTTGAGAATTACACTGTGAGAAAACTCTAAAAACTCTAATTTATGTTGCGGAGCTCTGGGATTAAGACAAATGTTACCTTTTCTCTGAACTTTACGTATGAGGGGAAAAAATGGTTAAGAAGTTTCGAAATTTCTTTTTCGGCTTTCCATTTCTTCGCGTATCAGTCATTCATTGTCAAACGCGATATTTATCGCGATGGCGCCTCAATTTTTAAGACCTCAATAATGACGTCAATATGCTTGGCTGGAACATGCATAGCTGTTATGGTAAACATATTCTATAAGGAAAAGAAAGTCGAAACGAAATGGAAATTTTGGTAACGTTATAATATGTAAATTTAATTTCGTGTTTCGAGATTCAAAGCGTGTTGGTCCATTCGATTGATTTATGAGATTCAGGATTCTGAAAGTGGTCCACTAGGCCAAGTTGTAATTGTTTTGGTTGTTTCGTTTCGTGTTTGCTGCAGCGTTTCTGATTATGTTTGTTCTCGTAGCTGTAAGAAGCAAGTTTCAGACAAATAATCATGCGTAATAGAATAAACCGCCTTCCACAGAGATTTCTGATTGCTTTTAAATTAAACAAATTTCTGAATTATCATCTGATAGACATGTTCAAGGATATTTTTGAAGTAAAGTAATCAGAGCATGCGCATTCGTTCGCATTGACCAATTGCGACATAACTTTAGTTGGTTTTTCTAGCTGTTTTGAATTTTTGTTTTCAAATTTTGAGGAAAATTAGTAGTATGTTCGAACTTTCTGACTAGGGTACAATAGAAAATGCTTAGATGTGCTGCAGTTTAGTAGAACGGAAGTTACAGCCTAATTTAGAGCCAGCCTTGAAGTAGTAGAAAATATCTATTTGGTAACGGCTTTGAGAAAACCTCAAAAAAATTATGGTTCGAACAAGCAGATCGAAGTCTATCAGAAACTTAATTAATTTACACCCGTTCGTTACCACTAGTTCGGAAACAGGCATAAACTTGTTCGATATTGGTTGTGAGAACAAACCTATTGTCAGTCTCCGTTTTCAACTCCGCATGGTTCTATTCAGCACTAAGGACGAAGAATGGTTATGGAGTTTGTGCAAACTTTGTTAATACGTAAGTTTGAACTATTTATAAGTTAAATGAGTGATATATGTGTATGTATTGTGCAAAAAGACAAGTTCAATTGATTCCCCAATTCTTGACTAGTTCGTTGTTCTTAATTAGCTAAATTAATGGTAAATAGGTTTATTTCCACAGCATATTTAGTTTCGTTTATTTAGTTAGCTTCTACGATAAAATAACCTTCTCTTTATTTACCTAAACGCACTTTTTTGGGGGTGGTTTTAAAATGAGCACACGATACGAATGAATACTTTCCCAGCATTACACCTTAAAACTCTGGGGTATTAATAACTTGTATTTTAAGATTGCATGTGCGAGTGAAATGCAAAAATCATAAGATTCTGTAAGTTTAAGAAGTTTTGGATTTTTTGAAAGCCCATTGAGTGTAGATTTAAGTTAAAAAAATATATACAGGGACTTTGGGTTAAAAGAACTTTTCGTGTATTGCAATATAGCTAATTGGATGTTCTAAAAAACAACAATGTTAGTAAAATCGATAAAATTCCGTTTTTCATCCAATAGTAAATGAGTGGTTAGTGGTTTCTTGTTATTGAAAATTTAATAAGGTTTCCCTCGACAGTCATGGATTGGAATATTATATCAAATATCATAAATAAATAACAATATGAGAACAATTACTTTTTGTAGATTTTTCCTCAAAAGTTGATTGGTTCATTTTATCGGATAGTGAAGCAACTTGGGCGAAATTTTTTCCAAAAACATTTACCTACTTCAGACCTATATTTCCTTGAGCCCCAGTTTATAAATTAAAGTTCATTCCCGAGCAAACGCGCACATGTTTTTGTACGCAATGAAAAGTCGTATATTTGGGCAAACGTTTTATATAAACAAAGCAAAAATGGCCCTTTGTTTGCGCTCGAATAATCGTAAAATACACATTTTAATTTAGTAAATAAATTGGTCCTATTGAGCCGTGTTTAAATACGGGTGTGCGTGTGTTTTCCTATTCCCATTGAAAATTTGTCTATCGAATCAGAATTAAAACAAATAAGCCTGCGGAAAACATGAAAAATTAAAATCCTGTTGGTGCAATAAATGTTGTTTTAATAATTGAACGTTTAGTAAATATTTGATTGGGCAGCTTTTTCAACGCACCACAGCTAGTTGCAAAAAAAAATTACTCTGGGGCGTAAACACGTAAACCGTAAATTCGGCTTCTAATTAAAATTGCAGGAAAAACGAGAGAGCCATTAAGAGAAACACAAAATAAAAGTGATATCGGAAGCGTGGAGAAGCAAAAAAACCCTTATTTACTATGCATCTCTTGTTCCATTTCGACACCAATCGGCTTAAATCGCATTAAGTCCCGTTTTTTCCAACTCGAAATCGAAATGTAATGGATATTTTAGAACGGGACGAAGGAAATGGAAATACAATTAACTTTTCGAGCGTTCAAATGCAAATTAAATCGAAGTAGGTATATTTTAAAAGTTTAATTCGTTTGGAAGTGAAAAAATAATCGGTAATTAAGTTTAATGGAAAACTTCCCACTACCATTATATCTTTGGGATACGTTTGTATCCCAATGGATATAAATTAAAATAAGACGATTTAGAAAATAAAAATGTTACAGATGAAATATATTTGATTGGATTCCTGGTGTATTGTATTGTATTGTAAAGATAGAAGAAATGTTCTTAGTGCCTCGAGCATTCAAATGCATTGAGATCCCCAGTGTCACTTGGTAAAACTTTAGAAAGGTCCAATGAGTAGTGCCGCGTGTTGTATATTCTCTACCCATTTTATCAATGCATTATAATTTCTCGTACTCTTTACCTGATTCCGCCTGATAAAAAAGCAAACATCCTTTCTAGTAGAAGGTGATTAATTTAAATGCCAGAAAAAAGCTCATAGTGCCGGTCGAACCTCTGGCCCAGCTAAAGTCGACTTATATGCTTCTAGTATTTGTTCACTCCACAGTAAGAATGTTGATTTATCTTTTTTAACCTTAGTTAATTTGCTTTAAAAAGGGCCAACCAAAACTATTAATTACATTGTGTTATGAAACAATAAATCTATTAGAATACATTTGTTAAGATAAATGTAAGATATCTTATTTTCTTTTTTAGAATTACACTCCTGCTCTGTCGCAGTTTGTATAAAATATATTAATAGATAGAAATGAGAATTAAATTAATTAAAAAAATCAATATCTGTTCTTGTGATTCTTTATTCAGTTGAGTTCAGTTCAGAGCAATATTTATCGAATCAAGAGATGCACGAGGTGATTTTCAAAGCCCCGAAATGTTTACCTCCAAATGGCAGGCAACAGGAAGTATACATTTGAAAAAATGTTTCTTTAAAAACTATGGTGAATTTCTTTGTCTCTATACAGACGAGAATGTTTAGAGAAGATTAATCACTAGTTCTACAAAATGCTTTAAAATGTGTAAAATGAGTTTAACTATTTCTACCAGAGACATAAAATAAAAATGTTGTATTATTTTGTGCTATTATTATTGTTATTCTCATCTACTTATCAAGTTTTGTTTAACAAAAGTTATCTGGTAAATTTAATGTTCTGTTCTTGCATATTTGAATGATTGATTGAAGTATTAAGAAATGCTGAGGGATATATTATATGAAGTTGGCTGAAAATTAATAAAGCATAGTTTTTTGAGCCTTATATTTCTTCTTTCAGCACAGCACACTATTTCCCAAAACACATTCTAATATAAAAGAAAAACTAGCTGCTATTTTTAAATAGAGGAAGCGCCAAAAAGCCCCCAAATATTAAAAATGAGATTAAATTTTTCTGAAAAACAAGGAAATTGAGAAACACGTCAGAATTTTTTAAAAACAAGTCAAAATATCAGGATGTAGCTGTCATACTTCTAATACTTGCATTTGAAAAATCTAATAGACAAAAGCAAGTGCGAAATTCTGTGGTTCGCATTAGAAAAATAGTTGAAAAATCCTATCATGCTGACAATAATAATAATAATAATAATAAAAGGATAGCGGAAAGGCTAAGTCGTTTCAATTTGGAGCTTCTAAATTGCAAATTAACCAGAACGAACAGCCTTTTCTAATAGTGAATTCAATCTTTCATTAAATTCTTACTTTTCAGAAAACTTTTTTTTTATTTTTTATTTCTTCATAAATTAAGTTTAAATTAAAAAACATGTCGTATACCTTTTTTACGTATGTTTGACTTTGTGGAATGCTCGTGCGAAATATTCAGAAACTTTTTGGCACAACTTCACAAACGTCGCTGAAAGTGTGTCGGGCATAAAAGGATTCAGACATCGCGATAGATACAATAGCGTCTCAAAAGTGAACATAACAACGGGCCGGCATTTTGAACGATTGCCAAAATAACTGTACAGTTACAGACGAGGTTCTTATTTGCATTCGTTTATTTTTAAATCTGCCAGTCGTTATTGTTTGTGCTACAAGCATTAAACTTAGATTTCGGACGTCATCGCTGGAAAACGATGACGTCCCGGGCAATGGTGTTTTTGAAACAGGCAGGGATCGTTCAACAAGTGTACGTATGACTTAAGTGGTCCAACGAAACGATTCAAGAGCGGAAAGCGACTCCATAAACCGTTCCATTATATTAACATTTACGCGTGTCACTCAACAAAATGTTTTTGCACGTGCCACATACAAGAAACCAGACGTTGTTTCCCATTGAATTTTATTTACGTAAATGCACGAGTGGTATAAACGTCTCCAGATTATTTGTTTTGACCATCTTTCAAGTGAATTTAAATTAGTTAGTAGTAAATAGCAAACCTGCTATACTCGACGGAGAATAAATACAAACGAATTTTTAGTGTCCCCCAATTAAATAATGCGATCGTGACAACCTTATTCGCATTTGTAATTCGCTAAAAGCAATGATTTTGATTTTAACTGATAAAAACTGTATATAATTTTAAAAAACACAATTTACCATTTTCTATAGTTTCTAAAAAAGAGACACTGTTTTCCCCAGTTGCGGAAACTTTAAATGTACTTAAAATTTTAGTTACAAGCTTAGTACTAAAGTACTGTGCTAAAATAACTTATTTAACCTGCTCATACTACTTATACCAAATTGAAATGATATCGATTAAACAATTTACAAAGAACCAAGAGTTGCAGTGCTTCTCAAAGTACCAATATGAAGGTACGCTATAGATTTGCATATTATTTTGTCATATCTTATTTTGCCTAAATTTTATAATAATAATATACGTAATAAATATGTGAATTTAAATTTTCTTATTTTTTAGTCAATTTTTTAGTTTTTTTTTATATTTAATTTATGGCCATTTATTTTTAAATCCATCTACCCCGTCGTAAAATGCGCGCCTATAAACCAATTCATTACGGTGTAGTTTATGGGGTGTTATTTTCACAAGATAAAATTTGCAATTTCTGAAATTTGTGTCTCTCGTATCGGAAAGCACAACTGGCGTTTTCAGCACTTTTCAACTCCATGTTTGATATATGCGCCATTAAAGTTACAACTTTCGTATCTGGTGTAAATTTCCGCATCATTTACCACTAGTTTTTGATACGCCGTTTCTATCTTTTATCTAAACGCATAAATATCGATGGATATAAATTTTTACTTTGGTTGTCGCGGTCAAATATGTTATAACCATTTTTAAGGAAAATGAAGTATACTAAAGAAACCTTTGGCGTCATTTACTTGATTAGTATATTCATCTTTGTATTCACTGTAAAGGTTTTCAAGGGTGCATATGAAATCCTGATAAAGTTTTCGTGGATTTTTGCGGTGGCTTCGAAGAAAGGTAAATAAAAAAAATAAATGAAAATTTAGCATCTTTCACTAGGGTTAAAATCGTAATTTTGAGTAGAACGAATCGCCGACTTGCAATGTTGTGTGTCGTTTTGCACAATCTCAAGGGCATTGTGTTCTGGATAATATTCTCTCCACATCCTCCTCTGTTACAGTTGCAAAGTTTAGCTGACTAGCAATTCTGTCATAAACACTACCCAACTTGTACAACATTTGCTAAAAAGGTTAGCACCATCCACAGCTGGTACAAACTGATAACGTAAACAAGTAAAAACCATCAGCAAATAATATAAAATCAACAGTTCTTATATGGTATAATTTTCAAATATTTTGTAGGATATTAATTCTTCTAAAATTATTGATAAAGTCTGTTCATAGATATAAGAACGTGACTAACTGATACGAATTAAGGAAAGATCCGGGCAAGCTGTAAGAATGAAATATACCGGAACAGGTCCGTACTTTGCTTAGAATTTAATTATTTGGGGTTTTGTTTGGAAAGATACTAAACAATATTTATTTATTTATGTATATCAAATTACAAATTATTTTTATTACCTACTTAAATTACTTAAAATTATTCACATAATATATCAGTATCACTATCGCTATCATCGCCTGTTCTAATTATTATTTGTTCTATATTATTTGCAATATGGATATACGATTGTTCTGTTTTTCTATATGTTTAACAGAATTTGCCCAACTTTGTGGAGGGAGGTTAAAAACCTCGGTTTCTATAAGTTTGAAGACATTGGAGTTAACACGGGGAAAACATTGTTACGACGGATGGCAGATTTCAGTTGTGCCAAACATGTTCAATGGGATTAAATATACATTGGTAAGGTGGAAGCCTTAAAACTGTATGCCCTAGATTTTTTGAATAATTACCACAGACGTATTCCTTTTGTAGGTTCAAGCTTTGTAGAACCTCAATTAATTGCTTTTTGGTATAATCTACGTGAAAATTAATGTCGTTATTATATATGTAGTTTTGGATTGTTGCTTTTGTGTCACATGAGGAAGGGGTTTTAGTCAACTGTCTACTGCGATAACTTGCATTGTCCATTACAATTACGCTATTAGGAGGAATGTTTGAAACTAGTTTGTTTTTAAACCAACTTTCAAATAAATCAGCGGTGGTGCCTTGATGGTAATCCAGAGAAGAATTTTTAATATTTTTCACAGACAGAGAAAGTCCAAATGGAATCCAACCATCTTTAGAGCCAGCATGCAAAATAGTTATTCTTTTACCTCTTTTTGATGGCGCGTTTGTTTTACACTTATCAGTTGAGTCAACCCAACCCTTTTCCGGGGTATCATAAGTGTGGAACCAGGTTTCATCCAAGTAAATAATTGGCCTTTGTTGTTCTCTGTAAATCCTAATTTTTTCTAGATATTCCAGTCGCCATTTCCGAATTCTAAAAGAGTCCATTAAAACTTGCCTTTTGTCAATTTTTTTAAATCTAAAACCCATGTGTTGAATACACTTCCATAAGGTCCACATTTAACACCGGTTTCATCTTTTTCAAGCCTCCTAAGTAAGATATCTAATGTAGGCACGCTTTGTTCCTCGTATAACTGGTAAATTTTACGTCGTATTATATCTTGATCACTTTCATCTACACTCTTCTTTTTTTCCTCGCTGAAATGGGATTATTCACAATTTTTCATAGAGTTGATGTTGGAATTTTCCTCAATGTGGCCGTTTCTTTTAAAGATGCTTGCTTGCTGGCACCACGTTCAATGAGAGTCAAATAAACATTGTTTATAACTTCCTTACTCTCAATAGAATAGTGTTTTCTACATTTGTGCGGGAGCATCTCCTGAGATACATTAGATTCGCACATATTTTGCATAATTCGCACAGCATTCAACACACGCAGAATGATTACTAATAAACTGAAACTAAGTAGTATACCAAACCAAAGAATATTAAACACAGGTAGGTATAAAATTATTTTCTATTACGGACCACAATTTTACCTGAATTTAAATTCCGAAACTTTAGCTAATAATCTTGTTGCATTGTATGTTAGTGACCACCCTTGGATAACCGCATTCAAAAGCAATTGGTCACTTTCATATATCTATGAACAGACCATACCCGGTGACTTAAATTGCGCTTACACAAACTACTGTTCCTATGAGCATTCAATCGTATAATGTTGTTGGATACATTCAGTTTCTCATGAAAACGTAGTCAATGATCATCTTGCGCTACGAGTTTCGCATATTAAATAATTTACTGAGTACACAAACATAATTTTCTAAGTAAACTGAAGTATGTTTGCAAAATTGGGTTGTTCGTAGTTGCTGCTGTACGTTAGTAGTAAAACTGGCAGGATAATTCGGTTAAAACAATGTAATTTTCGTTTTAAATGTAATTTATCTCCCTTCAGCGACTCGTTTTACTGTTATTGTGGCGCGGATCGGTTTGTTTTCAAAACTAACGAGTCTGGACTAATAAACGCTTGGCCTAATTTTCATGGTCGGCAAAAGTTTTTGTAACGATTGTTTTACATTTTTCATTTAGTAATTGCCGAAGTTTCCTTTTGTGACAAGCGAAGCACTTCTAAAATTACCTTGGAGCGAATGTGATTAGACGCAATAGTTTATAGCTTGAGGTAATATTTAACCCAAATCGGATGATCATATTTCCCGATTTAGTGCCCTATCGATTTCACATTAATTCCCCAGGTTAGATTAGAAGGTCATCTAGTGTTGTGGAATTGAATTACGCCTGCCGATGATCCACTTAGATGAGGGTAATAATGATTTTAGATTAGGTCCTTTGTTGTATTTGAATACCGTTTAAGTTTTAAATTTTGTTTGACGTTTATATACATCGAAATAATACAGTAAATTCTTAGCATTTTTTTAAATAATAGTAGGTAAAATGGCCGTGGATTGCAAAATATGTAGATTTATTTTTCTGTTCTCTTCATTATTTAAAAATGACCACTATTTTAGGTAATCATGTAAAAATTGAAGGAAACATTCCCAAACAATTTTTTCATATAGTTTTCAAAGAAGTAGCACGAGTTTTACAACTTTGTTGATTGTGTCAATATATATAATATATCAATTTGTTTGTGTTTTAGATTTTTTTTGGTTTTTGGTTTCTTTTTTTTGCATGTGTTAATAGGAGTGGGGGAATGTGGTCAGTACGTTCTCTTCATCAATTTACCAATAAATTGCATAAATAAATTGTGGGCGCGAGTCCACATGAATTGTTTTTACAGTAACTTTCAGAAAGTTCGCGTTTTTGGGAAAACTCTTGACAGGTCGCGGTCACGCAACTTCGCTTACTTATCCAGTTTTCTTGAGAAAACGATCTAAAATATACCTATAAACTGTTTTTCTGTTCTAACAAAAACGGTTTAGAACTAACTTTCAATAACTACATTTCAGATTATTTTTATTCGTATTTACAAATATTCTGGATTCATCCTTCGTTGGTTGTTGATGACATATCCTGTTGGCTTCTTCAGTGCTCAACTGAAACTAGTTCGCATTTTACTCTGTACCTATATTGTTTGAGGGAGGCGGAGCTGGCATAAACATTGTCTCAGATGACTGATTCCAATATTAAGATTAGGTTCGTTTGGTTGCTTATAGATTTTTGTAGATTCTCGAATTTTTCGTTGGTAGAAGAATTAATTGCATGCAAGAATTTTAGTTTTATCGAATAAAATTTGATGTTCGGTTCATGATTGTGCGACAACTGCTGATGTGTTTATTTGTCGTAGTCTTAAGGCTCTTTCATGTTCTTTGAAACTAGTTGATATTTTTTGTCGGGCCTCCTCAATGTATTCTTTGCCGCATATGCATATAATGCCGGAGACTCCTGATACCCCAAACGAAATTTTGTGTTTTACGGGGGGTCCCAAAAGGTTATGCATATTATAGCATTTGCCTTTCGATTATCTGTTTCAATAGGGTTTGTGACACTTATTCCTTAAGTAACAAAAAAACATGTCTTTTGAAGTCAATATGTAAAAGCTATATCATCAACAAGCAGATTTTTCTTAAGCTTTATATTATCTTTAGTTAGTAAGTTTCGGATGCCCTGTATAAAAAGTTTTTTTATAATTGGGATTTGAAGTATCCTACTTTATTGGAAATTTACTGTAAATTTCGTATTAGAGATATTAAAATTACCTTACATTTTGACAAGATTCAAAATGTTTAAAAAGTCGCAACATCATAAACTTTATTGGAAAACTTAATTCCAGCGTACAATCTAAAAATCCTGTAATACAATTGTTTCAATTTTAGTACTTTTGGGACAACCTATATAATATGAAAGTAAGTTAAAAGTTTTAATAGACCCAACATTATGTATTGGTGAATTTTTATTCCTTTTACGGATAGAAGACGTTGAGAGATTTTTGGACAAGTGTTAAATTTGGTTTTGACGTTTTATATCTTAAGAATTTTTGATATGTGGTCAGTGATGTTTTGAATGAAGGACAACAGTGACAGTGTGGGGTTGCTTTTGGACTGGTCTTTGGAAGGTTATGGTGCAGTATATTTTTTGATAAAACGCTTAATAAATCTAAAGTGAAAATTATTAGAGAGACGAGTAGATGTAATCCTGGGTTCAGTGAGGAGGTTGAAATAGTTTTCGGCTCTGAAAACAAGACAGTTGATAACGGATGATTTTTGGGCCGGATGGTGATGTGACAGTGCATTGAGGTCTAGGTCTGCGTGCGTAGGTCGTCTGTCAACAGAATGGTCCAATGTCAGGTATGATTTTCTAATGATAAGAATAGTCAAGAATGGGAGATTGTTATTATTTTCTAATTCAATTGTGAAACGTTTGTTCTGGTGTATCATAAAAGTAGCGTTTCCATAATTTTGCGTTTAGATGGAGTATGTCCAGAGATTTCTTCTCAAAGGCTTCCGTAAATATATTCGCGATGACTGATGATAATGCGACGTTTGTTCAAAAATTGACCGTTATAAGAAAAGTGTCTTCCAGACAAACATTTTTCAATTAAGGTGAGAATGTTTGGTTCCATATTCTCGGAATTTAACATTTCTGGAATAATGTAGAGAGCTTCTGGAATAGGGACTTTAGTAAAGAAAGATTCTACATTGAAACTATCAGTTTAAAGCTAGATATTTTATTAGAGAATATGCTGGATAACCAATAGTGCTAAGAATAACTCCAATTCATCTCCTAGCCCGCTGTGAGCAGCCGACTAAAAGTATTACAAAACCAATTCATTGAACCTGAATAACTATCTAAACTGCCCATGTGAGAACTTTTTATGAACTTCATCGAAAGTACAGTTAAATTTTTTAAAAATGATAAAAGCTTTTTCCGCATGACGCGAACTTAAACTAAAGCCAATATTAAATTATTTCAATATCTTTGCAGGTATTCGTGTTTGTCTACTCCGTTCTCTCTAAATCACTCTGCATCGAGCCGTCGAAACTAGAGGCCGGCGAACTTTATTAGATATTCATGTTTGCCTTTCCAGTATTGCCGCCGACCTGCCTCAATCACGCTCCAAAACTACTGACCGCAAAAATTCGCCTCTGGCCATTTTCCAACATTTTCTGGCTACAACGCCGCTATCTATTTGCCTAATCTTAAAGCGGATAACGAGGTGAATATTTTAGCAGTTCACTTCTGGATTAGCGAAGATACTATTTTACTTTTCTGCTGGAATTTTTTCTATTGAAGCTTAGTTTCATTATCGGTCTTTCAAACAAGGTTTAAGTTTATACAATGGAATAGGACCCAAAAAAATATGCCCCTGAGTAGATACCAAATTAAATAATATAATGGTTTTATCTTTTATACCGGGTTATTTACGCTATACAGCAGCAGGAGTTATAATTTTTAATCACTTTCACTTTTGGGATATGTGGAGGTCTAATATTACCTTTTAAAAGTACTTCATTTATAGACACGTGGTCCCAACAGGGTATGCATGTTATAGCATTTTTCTTTCAATTATCTGTCCTAATAGGGTTTGTGATACTTATTCCTTAAGTAACAAAAAAAAATGTCTTTTTGGAGTCAATGTATATCATCAAAATACACATGTTTCTTCAGCTTTATATTATCTTTAGTTAGTTGCCATTATATTTTGGATAATAAGTTATTGTTCAAAAGTAATTGTCTGGTAAGTTAAAAAAAAAATGGCGTTCCACTTAAATAAATAAATGACAAGTTATAGTCACTTATAATTCTAATTAAATTAGAGTAAATTTTCGGATATCCTGTATAAACAGTTTTTTATAATTGTACAATGTACAAAGCCTGTAATACAATTTATTTAATTTTAGCACTTTTCGGACAACCTGTACAATATGAAAGTAAGCATAAAACGTAACCATAATAGACCCAAAATTAAAATATGAATGAATAACCCTGCCCATTTTTATTGCTTTCTCTTGATTACAGTGGAAAACGATTTTATACAAAATGTTGTGGCTTTTGCACATAAAACAACCAAAACATTAACAAATGTTTTTTCTTTTCAAGTAAAATTGAACGTTCTGTACCGAATACCGCTCTAGCAGATTAATATCTGCCAAGTTTTAAAAAATGATCGTGATATTCGAGTTGTAAGGACTCATCATAAAATTTAAGGGATACATTTTTAGGAGGAACTTTCTTTTCGTTCGAATTTTAAAAGAAAAAGGGACATTTTCCATGACATTTTCCATGACATGTCCCTTCGTGAGGCCTCATTTGTTTTCCCAAATCTCTGGAAACTCTAAATTTTATTTGAAAATCGCCCTAAAGCGCTCCAAAATTACTTCATATTTTGACTTGATTTTTCGCGGCACGACCTAGATTCGGGTCATACGGTGAATATAACGTTTGGGATATGCTGAAAGCTGCCCTTTATTAACCCCCTGGTCTTTACGAGAAAGTCTATAACGACGGTTATGAGTATTTCCTTAAGTTGTACATTAAAAGGCGAAGATCAGAGCAATTATCCATTTTTCACGTTTGTTAATAGTATATCATGCATTAAGTTCGATAAACGCCTCTCTATGCAATTCTAATACAAGTTTTTGGATGCATTGAATACATTCACTGAATGATGTGTGACGTAATCATGAGAACATCCGATCGCACCCAAAGCCCAAATAGCGGAATCGCTCGAAGCGTATCGAGATAGTGGCTAATGAAGTTAACCTTTTAAAATAACTCTCCAATTTTGTATTTTGTTATAGAGAAAAAACAAAATATTTCCAATTCTTATAGACACAATATGTCATTATAAGTAAACAGTTAAAGGTGCGGATTTTTTTTTACAGAATAAGCGAGAAAATATCAGGATTAAAAAATGTACGTGCCCCGGAGATGGAAGTAATATGAAATAACAGAGCTGTTAGCGTTTCGCCTCGAAAAATAAACCATCAAAAATCGCGACCGTGGCTACCGTTCATCATTTTGGTTGCGGCAATTTTATTTTGTCCGTTGCCGCTCTTCAATTTTTACCGTTTTTTTTTCTTTCGTAAAAAGCAACGATCGAGAGGGAACATTTTTGAAATTATTTACACCCCGGACCACGAGAAAATAGAAAATTAGGTTTCTAAGGTTACACTTTACATTTTATGCTTTATTTTCATAATATGTA
This sequence comes from Cylas formicarius, assembly GCF_029955315.1. Classification (NCBI taxonomy): domain Eukaryota; kingdom Metazoa; phylum Arthropoda; class Insecta; order Coleoptera; family Brentidae; genus Cylas; species Cylas formicarius. The sequence goes on along the minus strand of NW_026844326.1, from coordinate 13,851,442 downwards.
ATATATTATTTACGTATTTTATCAAAGATTCTTTCGAAGTTTACCTTCAAAATTTGTTCCTATAATGTACGCATCGTTTCACAAATTCTCTCAAATTGTTGATTCGTTTACAATAATTATAAAGGAATCAACGTCCTTTGCATGACTGCTCCCAAACTATTGAGAGAAATGAACGTACTATTTACTGTATTACAAGCAAATATGTATTTTTCGTTCATCTTAACTGATTACAAATGGCGCTTATATATCAAGTATTTATTAACATTCGTTTAATAAATGAGTGCATCATAGCATATTCATAGGAGTTTTCAGATGAACATAAAGAAGTCGTGAAACTTAAAACAAAGACAACAATAAAATGCATTTTATTTCTAAAACTAAAATTTAGAAAAACAAAGTAAATGTCCTTCCTTATTTATTGCAATAACTTAAGCTATCGTACCATTTTGAATTACACAAAAGCCTCTGAGATGAAGGCGTACGCAATTGTTTGTACATTAGTCAAGTTTGAGTTGAAGATGTGTTAGGTTTTAGATCAGTCCGCAATTCAGATGAGGACGCCCTGGGTTGCGGACATAGTCAATATATGAGGTGAAGGTGGATTGGTCTCAGTGGTATTTTGGTCATCCATGTCACTTACATCGGAATCAGTATGGTCATTAATTAAATTTTGGTTGAAAGTATTAACGTCTGACCATTGATTTCAACCATTATCGTACATCCATGCAGTTAACATATTCTGTAGGTATGTCCTGAATGGATTGGTTTTTAACGGTCGTAACTGCCGAAACTTGGTCAAGTGATCTTGGTAAACCATTACAATTTATTTAATCGCCTTCGATGTGTGATTGCACGTCTGTCAAATCGACTTGATATCTAGAGTCTAATTTGAAACTCACCATTGGTTTTACGACAATAACTTTTTTAGACGCTCTGTGTTTCATTTGACATTTTTTGCACAAATGTAAATAGAGCATTACGACTGCGTAAGTAACATTTTTCTATTGAACTTGTAATTCTTTAAGCATTCGTGTTTTTCCTCCATGGTCTGTTTGGTTTCGAAAAGTATATTAAACAACTCTTCGTTTGCATTATGTTTCTGGATATTCGTTTCTCCTTGTTTTAATGACACAACTAGCTTTTAAAATATCAAATCTGTAGTCCAAAGGAGTACCGCACTTACTTTTAGCAGAAATTACTTCAGAAACGATTTTAGAGTACCTTTCTTGAGAAAAATAAAAACAATTGTTTTCTGGTTTACTTCTTATTACTGTATTTAACTTTTCAAGAAATTAATTAGTATTTATTGCAATAGCCATCGAGTACAAATTATATTGCCGCCAGCAATCAAACCTTGTGTAAGACTAACGACAATCCCACACGAAACAGAAGCGAAAAAACTACACAAAAGCCTGTTAGGACACGTCGTTTTCGCTATCGAGCGAAGCTTGTGTGTTGGTCGACATACACCGGTGAAGGACCGAATTTATAATAAAACCAATTTATTTGGTGTCTGTCGATATTAACCCGTATGTGTCAACAATCGCGTTAATATAATATGTACTATACGTTTCTATGACCATTGGTTAGTTAGTTAGTAAGGAACATTTTTGCCAAGCAGTATGAATTCATTCGCTAAATGATGTTGGACTGGACTATAAAAAAGACAAACGCCAAAATACTAAATATCGGTGGCTAAAATCTATAATAATAATATAATAATAAAAAAATTATTAGAAATTGTAAGAAAATAACTTATAAGTAGTATAATTTGCAAAAAGTTTGATAAACTCTGCTTTAGTCACGAGTTAATGAGTAGAAACGTAGAAATGTATTTTTCTACTTCCGTCTGTAAAATACCTAATTACACACCGATCTAGCTGTGGGAAGCTTCACTTTACCACGTCAGTTTCGTTTCCCACGAATCCGAGCCACAGGATTTTACTCGCGAGTCGAATGCCGTTTACAGCACTTGTTGCATAATATACTATTTTTTGTACTTCTTGTTCTAAAATACCCATTCTAATGAATCAAATGCTAACACAATTTTCGCCACAGTTTATTGGTAAATAAGTTATACAACTTTTTGTCTTTTGGCATCGTGTTTAGCGAAAATAGTGGTTAGTTAGTTTCTTATACAATACGTTAAAAATTTTGGCAAAAAACGATACGTAGTAACTGTCATCAATGTCTAATATCAATCATATACCATTATCGGAAGTATCATCATGATGGTCATTTACAAATAACCAGTAGCATTGGAGTTTTTAGTAAGTCCCGGTTTGGGCCTATTTTCTGGTGCAGCTTGTTGTGTCTCATTCTGGACTTGGTGTAATATTTCAAATTAGTGTGACAGTGTCACCCTCGAATTTTCAAATCTTCTAAACTTGGCTTTGGATTTGTTATGGTTATTTAAATAGCATTATTTTTAACGTCCTCTTATGGTACCTATATGTTTCATTTGTTTACTGCTTGAGAACAGATAGATTCAAGTGCAAGATTATGCTGTTTACTTTACTCAAGAACAATAAGACACTGTAGAAGATATAGGTTTAATATTAACAACTACAATCGTTTATATGTGCAAAAATAAAATTTACCAAAATGCTACTCAAAACAAGCGATGAAATTTCCGATTATACTAAAGAAAAGTTTAAAATACAGTACTGAATTCGTAAACATCAATGTGGACTATTTTACAAAGTTTATTTGCGCAAAATATATTGCACAACTATAAGTATTATTTTTCAATCTCGATTTCTACGGTGTAAAATTACAGAAACGTATTTCCGCAGTTAGACGAAATAATACCATTCACGACTCTCGTTAGTAAACAAAATTTGTTACAAATACTTATAATAAAACGTACCAACAACCGTATCATCAACGAAAATAATAATACCGTTAAAGAGAAAGTCCCGTTCGTGTTGCAGCTTTTATTACCCAAACATTGCTAAATAGAGTAAATGGCACACAGGAGGCGGCATTTTTTTACCTCTAGGTCTTATTTACATTCTAAACACTTGTTGAACATGTCGGCGTTTGATTCGAAAATTAATTATTTAATTCTTTATTAGTGAATATCCAGTCTTCTCCCACCTGTGGTGGTACATTTTTCTTCGAGTGAATGTCTCAATTAAGGAAACCAATTTAAGGAATATGTACTAAAATTTTTCTGACTATCTAGCTCGTTCACAGTTAAATAATAATTAATAATATCCTAATATATAATGCATACAAAATATTCACGCATGCTGAATATAATTTTAAAAATAATTTTCGCGGAAAGTTTATTTAAAACATTGTTTTCTCAGGAAATTAATTATATCGTAAAATATAATAGTGTTGAAATGGTTGAATTGTTGAATTGAATAAGTTTCTTAAGCGATACTTTAGTCACCAGGTTTGTTTTGGTACAGATGGAGCGACTGTTTAGTAAACGAATGCTTGAAGCAATTCATTAACTTGTTGCATGCTATTTATACTATATTTTTGCGTGACTATCATAACTAATCAACGTCAAAATATCATCGGTGTTTAAAATCTTCTTATAAAATACTTATATTACTATCCACCACCTTTAATAATTTTCTTTTGCGAAAACATAAAATTGATATAAGATTGATAAAATACAGTCTGTCTCATGTAATTGAGGTGATCTCTGTGCACGAAAAACTGGGCATCCTGTATACATGCAACTTGCATAGTATAAAAGTTCCTTTAAAAACACACTTTGATTTTAACTTTTTTGTAAGTTAATGTAATATTCAAGGTAATGGGATAGAGGACCTGAATTTTTTTAACGCGAAAAATCCAGGTGCCCTTATTGAGACTATTTAATAATTTGCTTACTGCCGACAAGCTGATATTTACCATACACCATTTGGTAAACTATGACGTGACAGTTATGATATGTTATTTTCAAATAATCAGTATTTATTTTAATTAAACTCTGTGGTCCTACGACATTGCAGGAATGACATCCCATTAGAGACAAACCTATTATTGAAAGAGAAATACAAGGAATACATTTTAAAGTATGCTATAGTAATTTCTTCCTTCAACTTAAAAGCAATATTTGGAAGGCTTGGGGTACCAAATAGAGACCATGAGTCGGCTTGAGGGTTCTAATTATAGTTCACGATTTGTTACGCCTTCTACTGAGTCTTAGTTTCATAGGTCGTATAGATGTTCAACGTACCCTGAATTGTGATTGTAGTTGTTTAATTGTCCTATCCGTTTGGGCAATTTGCAAGTCTTATATGGATTATTTATTAACACTAATATTTATTCTACCTTTAATATTATTAATACCCCGGTTCACCCAACAAAGCGCTAATTGCTTGCTGTGGTTGGCTAAATGGTCCCTCACCCGTCTTTTTTATTCAATTGCTTTAGGAATCATCTGGGATACTTCAGACTCTCATCACGGAAGCATCCTTTGAGGGCTCAATAAGTTAGTTACCACTTAGCTTGAAGCGGAGCAAATTGCCTTTGTTGCCAGAGTAAGCTTGCAGCTTGTTTTACCAAAATTACCAAGAATTGTTGTTATCCGGTATTATTTCTTCTTATTCTATAATGTATATCCATATATTAGTATTTTGTTTCCTTTTACAATTTTTTTAACTTTCATGGCGTACTTTGCTCAGTAAAATTTATTTTTTTTGTTCATTGGTACATATTATATATAAGTCGTATTGGAGTTTTAAAAATTGAATTTATCTTCCGAAAATCACGACGGAAAAAATAAAAATTCCAATTTTCGGCTTAATCCATTGATATTTTGATGCGTCATCTTTTGTTCTATAGTTTCTCTCTTAATAACATCAATTGAATGTTTTCTTATGAAGCTATTTTGGATTTTTTCCATTTAAAACTACTTTCCTTGTATTGCACTTAAAAATCTCCGAAATATTGAGTCTTTTGGTCTCTTGGCGTCTCCGAAAGCTACATTTAGCACACCCCCCGTAGAGAGAAACAATTTAATACGTTTCGTGGGATTCGATAACACATTATCCACACGCCAAGTTTGCTGAATTATAAAACCTTATCGCATTAAACTGCAATTAATTTACAAGACGCCGTGACCGCTTCCATTGGTGACCGATTGCCCGTTAACCGTGACCACGCAGCAATCAAAAAAGCAGCACACATATTATGTCTCATTAAAAATATGTATTGAAACATTTAGTCATCACGTTTTCGATTGGACGATTAAAACAGGCACGGCCTTTTATAAAAAGTGGCAGTCGCAGTCATGGGAAGCGAAATACAATCTGCAATTTAGCGTCGGCGCACGAAGTAATAAGGGGGTTTTCAATAATAAATAATTATGCCATCTCGTCAGCGAGCAGTATCCGTCGTGTCTACTGAAGCGAAAAGGAAAGTTCCGCACCTATGCCGAAGGTTTTTATCAAATCTGGCTGCCGATTGAAAAATCGACTTGTCTTGGTGATTAACGTAAGTGATACTTAAGGAAACGTTGTTCACGGCCACTAACGTAGCTAACCACTATATTAACAGAGGAGCTAGGAGAAAAAGCTAAGTTAGATTTTAGGGACACTTAAAGGATCTTGAACAAATTTATGACTGCTTCATTTTCCTCCTTCCTGGTTCAATTAATCTTATTGACAATCGCTATTCACGTCCACTATCTAATATTTTTCAGCCAAGATGATCGTCACGGCTCCTGATCTCTTCTATCATCTGTGTTGACCTGCAAGATTAGTTCGATAAGCTGATACTTCTCGTTAAGCAACACGTGCTCAAGGTACACCCACATTTCAAGAGTTTCCAATCTTCACTAGTTGGTCTATTAAATACATGCGATTCCTCTCAGAACTCTTTACCATCAGAACTTCACACCAATGTTTCAAAACTACAGAGAAATATCGACTAAAGTTGTGTTTAATGATACCGCTTTGTGAATATCACTATCAGATGACAACTATGATATTCTGTACGAACAGCGTACTTTTGGTTCAAAGCGAATCAGAAATCTCGCGGTTTATCTGATCCTATCGAATAGAATGTAAGTAAGTTTTACTATTCAATAATGATTGATAACTCTCCTCATTAAGACACAGACCATAACATCAAATGATAGTTTGTTTTTCTTAGGTTGGTTTGAATAAAATAAAATACTTGCTTCAAGATCTTAAATACCAATTTCCAATTCCTAGTCATTCTGCGACATTGACTAGTATCATAAAACTTCTATTATTATGTCCAAGGCAATCACTTATATCTCCGATAATGACGTTTCCATTTTCTGATAAGGGAGACTTAACAAAAAACAAAGAAAAAGCAAGATCCACGTGTGACATTGCTCCATTTTTTGAAATTAGACCAAAAGCAGGTGAACAAATCGTTAAAAATCACTACAGGAAAGTATAATTATTTCTTGCGTCAAAAGGTTTCATTGCGATTCGCTTTTTACCCAAACCAATTTGTTATTGTCTCAATGTACGAGGTATAGGATGATCCAAAAAATCGAATGTCGGCAAGAGACAATAAAATTTAATCGGCACAAATTCGATGTTATTGTCGCCACAATTTAATTTGTCTCGCTGAAATTCGTGATCCCCCGTCGCAATGCTGTCAAACAAGCAATTAATTGCAGGTATTTTATGGAATCATCCGAACCAGAAAATCACATTCCATTATAACACAAATAAATGCATCATTTTTGCCGCATTCCCTACCAAACTATGCATAAAATTATCCTTTAAGCCATCCGACCTTTCCGACAGCACTTATTAAAATAATTATACAATACCGGTCTTTTGAAAAAGTCGTAGGTACACATTAAGCCCAAATAACAATGTAATATTTAAAACGAGACAGTGGCGTATCTGCGAAAATTTAAATCGGTTGTCATTTAAGCCGGGTCCGGTCGGGTTGAAAAGTTTTTTTCATATTTTAAAGTTTCGTTATTGCTCTTGTCTCGTTTTACGGTAGGAGCCATCCGATTTAAGTGCCGTCTTTTTTGTGGACCGCCATCGTTTCACGATCATCTCCACGAACGTCTTTGAAGATAAAGAGCCATAAAAGTTCGCGCTTTCTTGTGGGAAGCTACGGTGAAGAAATCCCTGGAATGCGGCTGTTTCTTTGTTGTGATCTTATTTGTTTCTTTTGTTTGACGTACGTGTTTTGTTTTACACAGTCGGCGTTAACAGGTGGACGGAACATGGGGGTTTTATTTGGTACTTAAGATCTAACCTATCGAATGCAATTTAATTTAATCCAGAGGGATATGAGGTATAGTCCGTTAAAATCGCCATTAGCATTGAATTGAGGTAGTGAAATTTTTCTGATTTCTATGCGTACTAATTGAGATATCAATTTTTTACTACGTTGTACCATTATCTGCTATAAACTATTTCCCGCTATAATATCTGACACTTGTTTCAAGCTTTGCAGCTCAAAATAAATCCCAGTAAAATCAGAAAACTAATGGTATGAACTGACATTTGAACTTTATTACTACCAATAAAGTCCAAAACGAAGAAATAAATTTTGTTTGAATAACATATTTATCCATTAGATCGTGTTACTCCTCTTTTTCAAGAAGATTTATACGAAAATATTTTCGTGTTTCCCTTAGGAATTTTGTTTTTTTTACATTACTAAACACGATATTAAAAAATAAGTGTTCTTTCATTAAAGAATTTAACAGTATGAAAGAGTGAACTTAATATCGAGAAAAATTTTGCAATACTGATTTTTGGGTAAGCTTCCCAGTTATTTTTCCGTTTTTGCATGGACATCTGAAATTCAAACCTTGGCAATACAAGCAATTAGTGCTTCTCATTCTATACTTCCATACTAAAGATGTACAAGTTGAAAAATAAATTAATCTAATCCCAACTGCAGATCTTTTATAAAGTTTATGATATGGCTCCTTAATATGGCAACATAAGCATTTGTCATTATTATTTTAATTTTTTTATTTTTACTATTATTGTTACTATGGTTATGATTATTCTTAATATCTAATTTATCGATAAGTTCTCATTTCAGACATATCAAATTGTATTGCCAATTTAGTACGTGTACGCGTGAAGATTTGAAGAATTATATGAAAATAATATAAAATTATAAATTTTCGAACTCACCACTATTAGTTCTATTGAAAAATGAAATATGATTTTTAATTTGAATTAAATTTAAATTAAAAAAACAATTTTAAATCAACAATAAAAATATGGACTCACAAACAGATACATATCTTATCGATCGCCCATTTAAAACTATTTAAATATGCATTTATTGTTCTGTTTGACAGTTTTTTTTTAAATTACCTTTTATAAAAAGAAATGTGTTTTACTTTATACCGATTATGACCTTTCTCTTTATGAATAAAACCCCGAAATTTCTGTAGAATAATTCAAATGGTGACCATAATAGAGGACAAGCCACTTTTATGTTTGTGGACTGTAAATTATATTAATTAATAATGCAATTATTTTGTGTGTATTTAAATCAATTTGAAAATTATTTTTTGCAAACTCTTACTTATTCATTTGAAAATATTTATTTATTTATATTTATTTTATATTTTCATGTTTATTTATTATATATTTATTTATATTATATTTATATATTTATTTATTTTGACATATTGCCTTCGTTTTAAATCAGACCTGTAGTAAACCATTGTTCGACCTGCCTTTCTTCTAGACAATTTAAACAACAAAATAAGTAGACGATGTTGATGGGAAATACTCGAAAAACTTTAGCCAAGAACTGTTGCTCCAGGAACGCCATCATTCTGGCATTTATATTGTTACGTTTTCGCAACAACAAAACCGTTCGGGTTCGTCAAACGCCACAGTAAAACTAAATGTCTCTGGCAGAACTGAAAAGGCATTTCGTCTATTTACACACTTCTATTATCTATATCCGTCGATTATATGAATTTCCTCGTTCAACTGATTGTCCTCTATGGACCGGTGTTTCGCTTTTATAGATCGAAGCGCGTTGTCAGGCGGGTGTCGAATATTCCAGTTGGGCCGCTAGTTACAATATTATGATGTACCGTTCGCCATTTTAACAAAAGCATATTTAATCAAACCTGATGTTTTAGAACCGTTCCGGTATAGTTTTCCAATCAGTAAGTCTAGTTTTATGTCCCAGCGTGAATTTGGCTTCCTTCCTAAATGATTTTATATTCGATGATCGGTTGGAATAATTTTTCATTTAGTTTATTTAAAATTCTAACCCCAACGTAAACCTAAAAGATGGCGATATATTATGTGGTAATTTTGAAATAGTTTTGCCAATTAAAGGTGTGTGTTGTCCCTTCCAAAGTATAGTACAATAATTAATCAGTGTCGGTTTAAACAGTTCGCACGGAATATCGAAATTACCGTTCTGAAATCATCCCAAGAACCATTGAGAATCGTTTGAGAACAATAACGATTACGGTTGGAACGCTTTTATTTGTTTGCGTATGAGCGGAGCAGTTCAGGAACGGATATCAGATCAGATGGAACAAACTTGCTATTTCCGATTCTCTCTACCTAAACGACTATCCTTTATAAATGTACGTTGTCCTTTTAACCCTTACTTTTTCAATTTAACTTCTTTTTAAATAATGTGATTTTTTTTATTTTTCAGGTAAGCCTTTTGTCCAAAACCTATCCCATGTACTACATTAACACAAGACCTATATACAGGGTGAGTAACAAAAGTATATATTAAAACGTATATTTGTTTTTAAATAGCAAACGACATACAATCTCAGTACTCAATGAAATGAAATATTGTCCGCCTTATAAACGATCTGTTTAAATAACCTCAGCACCATAAGACTCGCATACAATTTGTGCCATGTATTACTAAGATATATATTGAATGTGACATTTAAAAAAATATATATAGGTGTCTGTTGGATAATTTTTTCGAACTTTGTAAATTTTGATAAATATGTTTTTTTCAATCAAATAACTGTTTTTAGTATCTTATACTTTATATTCTTTTATTTTAATATTTCACTTTATTTTTTTTTAATTGTACTATAAGGACTGTACATTTGAAAAAAATATATTTTTAGGTGTGCTATTTTCTACTTTTGCTCGAATCTTTTTTTTTTGGTTTACTTATAATGCGTTCACTGTTCGCTTAAAATCTTTCCTTAAAATCATAGAAAATACAATATTCCGAAAGAGCTTAGTGCTTAGTGCAGTGTGCTGTGCAACCGCCGTTAATTCTATATGCGTAATTGTTCAAAATAACGCAATTAAAATGTAATTATATGAACACACGACTACAACTGTTGTGCAAACATTCATTAGTAACCAAAACGTGGCATCTGGTATTACACGGATTAACAACGTTCCAATTTCGTCCGTATTCTAGTTATCGAAACATCATAATGTAACGGTGTATTGTATTGCGTTGAACATGTGTGTAGACCATAATTGATGTCAATTGCCGAATGTGTACCACGTTAGGAAGGAGTCGGCTTGACCTACATGATAGCGAATATCAGCCAAGTTGATGTTCGAAGGCGACAGTAACATCAAAACGATCGAAGGCAGAATGTTGTTTTTGATGTTAAAGAGGCGCAGGAAATGTCCCGGTAAAACACTGTCACAATATTATAGAGCTACTAGATTAAGTTGATTATACCTTGTGTCTTAGTAAGGGCGGCATAAGGGAAACGGACTTTTTTGGTAATTTGGAAAAAATTGTTAAATACCTCGGTCAAGCGAAAATTCTGAAAAATATTTTCGAGTTTCTGAAATCAGCTATAAAAAGTAATACAGATAAATAACGACATTTTACAAAATGAAATAATAATGAGATCATAAATTTGCTTTTTATAATGTAAATTTGGGCTAATTATAAATTAATTAGATTACATTAATTATGTTTGATGTTTTTTCATCCATCTTGTTCAGAGAAATTATTTATGACGTAGGACCCCAAAATTTTTGAAAGTCTTGTTAGATAACAAATATCTAATCTAGCACAGTTGTCATATTTTAACATAATCACAAAAATGTTCCGCATCGTCACTTTTCTTCGCAACGGTTGCTGGTATTCGTTCATTCTGCTGGTATCAATGAGACCTCACTAAACGGTTGTGCAAGGGTTGACCATAGGTTGTTGACCCGTTACTTGGCTATCTAATAATTTCAAAAATTCATATCGTCACATTTATTTTTTTTGCTTTTGGGATAATGTCATCAAACGTCCCGTGGTGGCAAGTTAAGCAATTGCAATGTCCTCACTCAGCATGATTGGTAGCATAGGAAAAGCCCTTTCTAAGTTTATTAAGCTACCTGGAGCCTCTTAGGGTTGTCGATATTTATTTCCCAAAATGTTCAAATACCCTCACCACTTTAATTTCAGAAATAGTGCCAGAAGCAATGAAAAAAAAGATTTGAATTTGTCTCCAGTGTCCACTACCATGGTTAATATTCAAAAAAATGTGCAAATACCGGGTTTTCATAACTGATATGGCAATTACGCCCCATGATGACCCTTTCAGAAACTTCAAAACAAATTCTAGCATTTTCCCTAGGCCGATTTACTATTTTTTTTCCAATTTCTAGAACTGTCTGGTTCTGTGATACCTTATTGAGACACCCGGTATTTCAAACTTGATCAAATTTTTCAGTAACCGGATTAATTAAAAGTGCAAAATGTAGCCACAGAATACATTTTCCATTTAACTTACGTCCATTTCAGTTGATTTCATTAACATAAGGTTTGCGGGTGTATACGGAAGAAATATTTTGAAAACCGGCTACTTTTCAAAAACATTTTCATTAAACAGTGTGGTCTCAGAAATTCTAAGCTCATCAAACATAATGGAACACCTGGTATTAGAGTAATCTAATCGATTCTCTTGAAAACATTGACAATTTGAAAAATACTTGGGAAATAATCCGCTAAAGGGCAATGGGAAATTCTTTCCTGATATACAAGGTGTTATCAAATCGCTTATATATTGTCATTGTAACTGCGTGCAGAGCTTAAATTGTCAGATTACTTTCAAATTTTTTGTTGATCGAAGAGGAACTATTATACAAGATATTTTTAAAACTGCATGAAAGGCTGAATGAAAAATGAAAGTCAATTGAAGATAAAAACCAAAGGACACCAGACAACTAATTATAAATAAAATGCCAACCAAAATATACCAATTCAGTACTTCGGGTGGTGTATAAATTTTGAATGAAAATCTACTCCCACCTCCTACGATGAAAACTGAGTTTCAGTCAAGCTCTGAAGAAGCCAACAGGATGATTGGCGAAACGTCAGCAAGTTAGACTCAGCAAAAACCGACGCAGGTGGAATCCAGAAGTTTTGTAAAAAGTATTGCACTAGCCTGTGGAAGTTTCTTTAAAAAAATGGATTTTACAATCTACAGGGCGTTAAAGTGGTTCAAAGTTAATATTTATGTGTTTATATTGTTAATTTTTCAAAGAACCATCCACACGCTACTGTAATGCTTTTTACAAAACTTCTGGATTCCTCCTGCATCGGTTTTTGCTTAGTCGAAATTGCTGACGTTTCGCCAATCATCCTGTTGGCTTCTGCAGAGCTTGACAGTTTGCTTGGCAGTTTCAGTCAAGCTCTGAAGAAGCCAATAGGATGATTGGCGAAACATCAACAATTTCGACTAAGCAAAAACCGACGCAGGAGGAATCCAGAAATTTTGTAAAAAGCAAGTTTATACTGTTGTATGAGATATCTGTTTTATATTATAGTTTGAACCAACTAAACTTTGAATCCATTGAAGCTTCCTGTGGTGTTAAATTTTGCACCAAAATACTTATTTTTACTTACTTACAGAATAATATTTGCCTCTTTTGCTCGCCGAGTTGTGATGTCATTGTTCAAGCATGTAACAAAACAGATCCCGATTCATTTTTTGAACGGTGGAAATAGATTTTAGTTTTTTTAATTCATTTACTATTGTGTACATTGGTTTTTTATTAACGTAAATCGCTGAAACATCATAATATGCCAAAAAGTGCATGTTAAATATTAAAAATACCTTCTTAACAAGCAAAAAAAAATCATTAATTTGGTCCAGACTATATTTTAGAACGCTGTAGCGATATTATTACAATCTGCACAGAGAAAAGTCACTGACAAATGAATACAGCAGAGCAGAAAAGAAGTAATTAAGTTTTAAGTTAGTGAAGATTTAGCTGCAAACTACATTTTACCTGCTTAGCATAGAAACATTTATACGACTTCGTTCGCACGTTTTAGTTGAAACATTTGCCCTAAAAGAGCTACGAAACTATAAAGCATTAATTTGAAGATTCAATCACAAACAAGGAACTGAAACTTCTTCTTCATCCACCTTTAAGAAAACGAGAGTATTAAACTTGTCCAAAATTATACTGCGCAGTTTGAGTTTTATCTTTTAGTCCCAGAAACAATAAATTTTCGTGATTCCACTTAACAAGACGAAAAAGAAAGAAAACAGTTAAATCTTAGGTCATTAGGACACGAGACGGTAGCGGCACTTGCAGTCTGAACATTCTAAAGAGATACTTGACGGTGTACCACTTTCATCTACTTCTGCGACGCCGGTCTAGTTAGTTATTTCTCGTGCGGCATCGGCGTTGCCAAGTGATATTACGGCATGTAATATTTTAATAGCTGTGTTTCCGTGTAAACGACTTTACGCCCTTCTTTGAAAGCTCGGGAATTATTTTCCAGCGCGCAGAGGAAACCAGGTGCCGGAGCGCGCCTTTTTGTCGAAATTTCTTTGTTAAATAACATCAACGCCGCTGACCGTCAGTTTTTGTCTGCCCTTTTTCGTCAGAGTTGAGAGTTAGATTTATAACTTCGCGTAATCCGGGGCATTTAATTTATGGCCCCGAAATATTTAGCAAGTTCTTCCGCTGCTTGTGCAGCTGACGGCCCCCATCCAATCTTTAAACCATTTATATCGCGCTTCGCAAATTTTGCCACAGAATATTTAACTTCAGAAATTAAAGTCCGTCTTCGGGGTGGACGGTTTAGACGAAACAATTTCCATTCTATTGATTTTTTTTTCACTTAGGTGGAATGCATTAGATAAGGTGCTGCAAGTGCGTTTCCTGGCCATGGCTTTTAAAATCATATTACTTTTCAAATGTATTAGCTATCAAATCTATTATTTCATACCCTTGATACCTATACCACCTCTCTAAAATAATACAAATATTTGGTTGAGTAGACGTTGCAAAATGTGCAACAATAACAGATGTGTTTCTAGAGCAAGGTCATCAGCAAAAATAAATCCATTTATATTTATTGAATCCCCAGTTGTAGTTTTTTTTATTATTACGCTCTTGCCCCTGGTATTTTTGGGGTTTGGGGCTAGTGCGCACTTGTCCCACATTTTCAGCTACATTTTTTTTTAATTTCAGTACCACCATGCTGAGAAATTACTTTCGCAAAAGTAATAGGCGCAAAGCTTATACCGCAGACAGTCTTGCAATTACATTGTCGGCGTTGCGATAATCTTAAAGGCAGAAGAGGACAAAAAAGTTCTAGCTATGGAAGACCTGAATACACTCCTCTACATGATATAGAAAAACTAGCATATGCTCTTGGTATCATGGAAAAATGTGGTTTTGGCCTATCCCTGAAAATGAAACGAGAACCACATAAATAAGCAGGTTAAAGCCAGGAGAAGACTGATTTCCTAATTTCAAGCGTAGGCATAATCGGTCTATTAAAATATCCCCAGAGTGTACTACAAAAGATTAGACTCATTCGTAATTTACGTCTATTGTGATTTACTTTAGATTAGTGGACCCGACAAACAGAATGCAGCTGTTTTAATGAGCTGCAGTACAACTGGTGAAAAAGCTCCACCGCTCATTATCTTTAAAGGTAAAGATATTTGGAAACCGGAGACTCCTTCACCAGGCACAGAGTTTCCAAATACTATGCTGCCACATCTAAAGGGTGGGTGGAGAAAACTCTATTTAAAAACTATTTCCAAAACAGTTTTCCAAAAGGTATAACACCAAAAGGACCTGCGTTAGTCATTTTTGACAGACGCTAGTCATCTTGGAGCAGATTTTGTAAACACAGCTATTGAAAATCATAGTACTTATGCTTCCACTATACATCAGCCACATATTCCAACCCTTGGATTTGTAAGTCTTTAAACCACTCAAAATCCGTTGGGATGCCAAACTTGCTGAAACGAAGGATTTGTTTTCCTAGATAATAGGGGGATATTGTCAGAAACCAGGCCCGAAATATTAATTACAGGGAATAGTTACGTATTCAACAAGATAAACTTGATCCAGAAGTTTTTCAACGTTGGTAAAAATATCATAATACAAAAGTTCATAAGCCTGATTCTGACATAAACGAGCCTAGCACATCAACAAACATTAATAAGGTACGAATCATCGGTAAGGCAAGGAAAATATTTCCATATCATCAGAACACAAGACGATTCTGATAGTGTCATTTGATGAGCAACTGAGTGAAGTGAGCCAAACGTAACAACCCCGATTCGAATAAAAGAACGCCCGTGTGCTTAGGAGCAGAGGTAATAAGATAAAATTGGCAAAAATTTTAACTAAGAGAATAACAAAAAATATATACAAAAAAATAAAACTAAAAAAAATTGTAAGGCAAAGATATGTGAAAGCAGTTCTAACGATGATAGTATTTTTTTGATTAGTGATTCAAGTGAAGATAGAATTGTTGAATTTGACGATCTAAGTACAAGTGATTTAGACTAACTACCTATTATCCAACTGGATAAACACGAAATTGCTGATCAACCTACGTTAACCAAAATACAAATTGGCGATTTTGTGTTGGTAAATTTTCATGGAAAAAGTATACAAATATGTTTGTTTGGTGAAACACCCTCCATTGCCACTGACGGACATAGAGGAAAAACTGCCTATCCCTAAAATATCAAAAGAAAATTGAAACATCTCCTAAAATATATAGTTTTTTATAATTATTCTTTATTTCGATCAACATTAATTAGTGTTTTTTATTTTAATTCGTACAACTTTATTTTCGCCTTTTTCAACTTACCCCTAAAATATATTTTGTAGTTCTATTTTTTGTTAATAATTAACTGATATAGAAAATGACAAATAAAAAATGCAGATATGGAGTTAGTTATACGCACAAATTGGCAAATACAGTATTTTGAATAAATAAACATTACTAATATGTAAGTGAACTCAGAAATTTGAGAGAAGTAATTTTTACGGTTGTTTAATGGTTAAACTATGGAAATTTTCTTTCGCACTTGCTCCATCTTATCTTAATATTATAAACTATACTAAATCCTTGGATACTTTTGCTAAAAATATGCGTAAAAAGGTATTATTTTTGAATATTTTGCACAATAAAATATTGAAAAACCTGTATTACTTTATACCGACAATTATAAATTCCTTCAGAAATTAAATACTGAATTAGGCGGCCATTCCCGCATTTCAGTTTTTCTAGAAATTCAATCAATGCTTAACTGGTAAGCAACTCCTTCCGTTTGTATACTAACAAATTCCACAATCTGCCGAATTGTATAAAAATATATAATTTCTATATACAAATAAAGAATATTCATAGGAAAAAACTGAAAATTCACTTTTTTTTGAGACTCTACACACAAAACCGGAAAAATATATATTAGCATTTCTGTTAAGCATGTTTCAATTATACGTAGTAATTCGTAAATAGTTTGTTTTTAAGCGTTCAACGGGTATAGTTGCATCTTTTAAATAGTTTTTTTTATCTTTTAAGATTGTCTGTTTATGTACTTCTGATATGCTTTCTTTACTCCACGATTAATTCTCAATTTAAAGATAAAACTAACCAAAAATATCGTCGTGTCAGTAGCGAAAGAAAAGTATCCACAGTATGGAAGAAATCCGACACAAATCTCGCCGCAACAGTCAACCCGAATTATCAGCCGTTAAAGACATCCGACATTTTTTTGCACGTTTTCCCGAAACTTTTTTGACCCTTGGGACAACATTTGGGTTTGCTAAAAAACACAAACTCGTCAGTAGATTTTAGAAAAATAAAACACACTTTCTCTCCCAATATTCGCTACATTTTCAAAATTGGGTCAACCATTCATATTTTCCTCAGTTATTTCATATTTTCTTTAAAATTATCTGCCATAAAATGTATATATTGTCCAGGAACTTTAATTATTTTTTTCAATTGCACTTAAGTTTACAAAACTTATTGTCTATCTAAAATATTTAGTAAGTGCAACATAAAATGTATAGAGCTCTTTAAATTAAATTTTCAATTATTTAAAAATATCATTTCGCACATTTTTAGATGCCAAGAAGGTAGAACGAGAACTTATCCACCTCCTAATCGAATTTCATTTGTAAATGGGACAACATATTTTAATCGAATCTGTTACTTCAAACTCAAGAAATATTGCATATTAAAAAGATATGAATAGCCAGCAATATTCACCCAATAACACAGTGTACACGTTTTTCTCCTATTAAACCTGTAATTACAAACATTGTTTTATGTCCAATTAAGTTGCCAAGATACGGAACTGAAGTCAGTTTTGGTCAGATATAAACACTTTGTTGTTGCTTAAAGGATAAAGGACCATCAAGGCGTCCACCAAAGGCAGATTATTAGATAGTGCTTTTATAAATCCTTCGGTTCCTTCGGTCATACTGGATATTTGGAAATATTGCAAATAACAATCTAATCAATATAAAATATACGGCGACAATGCGTTGCTGGTATCTCGCGACGTGTCTGTTTTGTATGACGTCAAAATAAAAGAGAACGGACGAGCTTTCCAAGATTAATAACAGAGTAGATATATTTTTGTTTTTGAGGGAAAATATTTTGAAGTGTAACACTATTGCCTTTTAGAAGGTAATTAAAATGTTTTCATGTTAAACTAAAAATATGTGTAAGAGGCCTATTACGATAAAAATTACTTTAAGAAAATTGAAAAACTTTCTATTTTAAATGTTTTTTGATAATCGTGTAGTCTCTCTCAATCTTCATCGTACTGATTTTTGCCCGCAATTATGGGAGTTACCCGCCAACGGCAATAAAACTCGGGTCCCATAGGTATTAGAGGATCGAGCATTAGCGACGGACTGTCAAAGGTTTTGGCAATAATATATATTTTTTTGCTTGTTGAAGTGTTTAGTAAATTATACTAAGAAACAACAATGACATTAAATATATACGATAAATGCATAGCTAGGAATATCTATATATAATTACATTTTTATTCTTAATATCTAAATCTAATTCTGTTTCACTATCATAGTCCACATTTTTTGTACAGAAACGTAAGAGTTCTCAACTTTTATAATGTGCTGTACTGAAATTTTCCTGCTCTCAAATGGTATATTATTAATTACATTTTTCTATGAAGTTTATAACACTGGGACTTAAAGTAGGAATAAGATTTTGTGCTCTGTTTTTTGATTTTACTTGATTCCATAAAAAAAATGATGTGGAGGAAGACGTAAATCAGTATGCCCAGCCTGTTCAGTCAAATTATTTAATTGCATAGAAATTTAGGTCTTCCAAAAGTTGCGCTTTTTTGTAACTGAATTCAAAGTAAGTATCATTTTCTAACAAATATTCCTTGATTTCGGTTATTGAACTTGATGAGGCTGGTGCTTTGCGTAGCAGACGGTTGTGGTAGCTTGCGTTACCCATGACAGTAACATTGCTATTGGGAATATTTTTTAAAAGATTGTTTTGAAATCAATTTTCAAAAAGCTTGGCACTTCTTTCCTCATGATAATCCAAGCTAGAATCTTTAATATTATCTGCAGAAAACAGCAACAAATCCGTCTTTTGACCCAAGGTGCATTATGATGATGCGTTTTCCTTTAGTTGAATACAGTGTCGTGTGTATTGAATCATGTTTCATATCTTTTAATTTCTTCTGTTGTCTATTTTGCGGTACTTAAATCCCATTTTACAAACAACTCTATGGAGGGTGGCACTGCTTATATTTATATTGGTTTAATCTTCTAACTTCTTTTAAAGGTTATCCAAGGTAGGAACAACTTCGCTTTGATAAAGACAATATATTGTCCTTCTTATTAGGTCCTGCCTATACGGTGAGTTTGAAAATCGCCACGTTCATTGTTTTCTTCAATTCTGCAGTGATAATAATATCCGTTGCCGACGATATTGGCGCTTTTGTTAGTAGACAATTTTTTTTAAAGCTTCTTGTTTAATAAGTCCTCTACCGATTAGAGTTTCATACACATTGTCGCTGAAAAAAACGATTATTCTAAACTGCCACAAATGAGCAACACTCAACAAATATATCAGCAAGAAAGAAATGCACCTGGCCCACCCCTGGCTTGACACTGAAGTAAGAATAAATTTTTTGTTAATGGCTCTACCCAATAACAATAACATCGTTAAGGTTTTATTGGGGAATGTCCGTCGAAAGCCAACACGATCAAGATTGAGACAGACTATACTGACTATACCTTCAACCAGCCAGTGCCTGTTAGTCTCCAACATTCTTGAATCACAGTCAAGGTGCAACAAATTTCTGGTTGACTTTAGCGCTACATTTAATTGCCCATTTTCCGAAATTCATCCCACTTCCCGGAAGCAGAAAGCAATTACGTATTAAAATCCATTTTACTTATTTATAGGAATAAGCACGAAATTGCGGCTGCCACAGGAATTATGTCATTTCGCAGCGTGCCCGTCTGATTACTTCTATTTCGGTTAATTTGCCCGCATTCAGTGCGCCCGGGGGAGTAAATAACATGCAAATTTTAACTTAATTTTCCAAGATCTCGTGTTAATTGTACGTTTGTGAGATGTGTCCGTCTTTTTTATAAGTCTGTCAATTATCGCTGTAACAATAGACAAAGGGTATATTCGGTTCCAATTGCCTTGGTCCAAAAAATTTCTTGCAAAATATTTTTCAATATAAAGTTAAATTTTTATTTAAGTTTTTCAGTTAAAGCTGTCCTCCTCTTTCTATTTGTATGATTTTAACGAATAACGAACGAATACGAGGGCTACCTTTTGTATTTCGGGATTTGTAAATAAAAACGATAAGTTTTTCAAAATATTCACCCTGATAATCAATACACTTTTGCATTCGATAAACCAATCATCAAAGCACTTTTCCCACATCAAGTCGGGCAACTCCAAAACATGCTTTTTAAACGCATCAATCGCTTCTTCTGGTGTCAACATTTATTCTTAATATATGGAAATAAAAAGAAGTCATTAGGTACTAAATCAGGACTATATGGCGCATGGCTCATCAAATCAACGTTTCTTTAGTGCTCAAAAAGTTCTTTTTCTACTCCCGTCTGCAAAATATCTAATTACCCATCGATCTAGCATGCGGGAAGCGTCACTTTACCACGTCAGTTTCGTTTCCCCGCTCTTTTATGTTCTTTAATGCGTTTATTGAAGGATCTACATGTTTGTCCAATATAAATTTTAGGACAAGATCCACATTTCAACCTGTAGACACCTGGTTTTTGGGATTTTGAACATTTTGCTTTATTGTTTTTTAATTATTTTCCTATTATGTTGTTAGTTCTGAAAGCTATTTTTAAACCACATTTTGACAAATGTTTTGAAACTTTTTCACTAGGTTCTCCTATGTATGTAATTGTTTTAAATTGTTCTTGTTCTGTATTAGGTTTCGGATAAATAGAATTTACTGTTGTCTGTATTGGTTTTTTATTTATAATTTTATCTATAATGGACGGATTGTAGCCGTTGTTCAGTGCAATTTGTTTAATGATATTAAGTTCTTTGTTGTAATTTTCTGTTGAGAGTGGCGTATTAAGAAGTCTGTGTATAAAAGAGTTAAATGCAGCCATTTTGTGTGTATAAGGGTGATTTGGGCTGTTATGTATGACTGTGTCCGTGTGTGAAGGTTTATGATATATTGAAAAATCTAATTTGTTTTGCGCTTTCGTAATAGTTAAGTCGAAAAAATTAATAGAGTTATCGTGTTCAATCTCGATAGTGAATTTTATATGATTATGTATTGAGTTAACGTAATTTAAAAAAGAATTCAATTGTCTGTCCGTTCCAACAAAGCAAGTAAAGACATCATCCACATATCTATACCACCATCAAAAACTATTACTTAAAGGATGTTCTAGTATGATATTTTCCAAATTATCCATAAAAATGTCGGCTAACAAAGGACTAAGTGGGTTTCCCATAATCTTCTTTAGAGATATAAATCTGTCCATTAAATTCAAAATAATTTTGGTCTAAAGATACTATTAAGCAATCTAATAAATCTTGTTTGACCAATGTTTCCGAGTTAGGGTGAAATCTACCAAATCTATCACATCCATAGGTGGAATACTTGGAAATAAGTTTTGTACATCAAAAGACAGTAGTGTTGCGTTAGAAGGGATTTTGATATCTTTAATTTTGTTGATTAATTCAATAGAATTTTTTATTGCAAATTTTGGTTTAAAATCTGTGTGGAACTTTAAAATATTTACTAATTTTGCAGAGAGTTTAACTGCTGGAGCTGTTACATAAGATACGACTGGTCTAATAGGCAAATCTTATTTATGTAATTTAACTAAAGAATATAATTTCGGCGGTTGTGGATTCATAATTGTTAAAAAATATTTGTCTTTGTCACTAAATATTGTGGAGTTAGTAATTACTTCCTTGACTTGTCTTTGATATAACTCGGTATATATAGTAGCAGGTAGTTTGTAAATATTGCATTTGATAAAGACACGGTGTTGTGGAAACAATTGTCATGTAAAAATATATAATTTCGTGAAAATCTGAACTTTTAGTTCTTATTTATTTTGAATGTATTCGTGTTGTTTTGCAAAAATGTAACCAAAAACTAACGGTCGTAGAAAAAGTATAGTATGCAACACGTTCGGTAAACTTTTTAACTCACTCGTTTATTAAAAACTCGCTCCGTTGCGCTCTGCTCATGTCAAATAAACTGGTGAGTCAAATGACGTTTACCGCACTTGTTGCATAAGATACTATTGTTTGCACTGATCGGTGAGAGCTAGCATTGTCGTCGTGGAGAGTGATTCGTCTTCGGTGGTTGGTTTTTCTAATTTCTTCGAAGGCTTTCGACAAACAAACGGCTGTGTACCATTCAGAATTGACTTCTTTACGTTTCAGCAAAGAACCAGTTGCAACGTGGCCAGTTTTTCTGAAAAAACAGGCTACCATTTGTTTCGAGTTGCTTCGCGCACGAACAACTTTTGTGGGCTTTGTCTCATTCTGAAAGACCCACACAGTCGACTGCTGCTTGCTTTCAGTTTCATATGCATAGATCCATAATTCATCACCTGTCACGATATCACAGACGTATTCGGAAGCACCGCTATCCTATTTTTTTTAGCATTTCCTTCTACAAAGCAACACGATGCTTTTTTTGAGCTGATATTAAATTGTGGGGAATCCGACTCGAACAAATTTTTTTAGCGGCCAAATGTTGATGCAAAATTCTATGTATGATGGTCCCACTAATTCCCAAAGATATCTCAGTCTCATGGTAAGTTACATGAAAGTACTGCAAAATCAGTTTCCGCACTGCATCAATGTTTTCTTGGACAACCACCGATTTTGGACAACCTGCACGAAAGAAAACTACGACTCTACTACGAAAACTACGGAAGTCCGAAAACCAGCAATAAACAGTAGTCCTAGATGGTGCTTTAACTCCCAAAGTCGAATTAAGTTCATCAATGCATCGTTGTTGAGTTAGTCCACGTCTAAAGTTGTAAAAAATTATTGCACGAAAATGCTCCCGATTAAGTTACATTTTTAGTCGTTACAATTTTTTAAATTTATAACAAAAAACACAAACAACACTCTTTCGCCAAAACCTAACTGAGCAAACCTAACCTCAAAATGTCAAACTTCCATATAAAAACGTTAGTCGCCAGATTCAATAGACTTACTCCTATTAAGCTAAATGTGTATAAAATTTTTGGAAAGCCTTTAAGTGTAGTCCTTCTTCTGTCAAATCGAAAGCTTCTTCGTTAAAAATCAAATTCTGTTAGTTACATCTATTCTTGCATATAAATGTTGAAATAGATTAAACAGTGAATAAACAAAGTAGAAGTTTATTTTACAACCTAGCTTGTCGGACGAGGTCGTTATAAATGGTGCTAACAAATTGCAGTTTTTAATGAAGACACATTAGTAACAACGATATTGGTAAATGAATAAATGATCTAGAATGCAAATGACGCAACATTTATTTCAAATCGACACTTACCTATTTAATTAGGTATGTAAAAATTAAGTTCATTATTTAATTGCTGTTTATTGTGCCGCTTGCTCTTTGGTGTTTATTACTCCATAATTTTGATGCTCAGGTCTTCATCAGTAAGTTCTAATCTCAGTAAGCTTAGTAATAATAATAAAGTTATAAATTCAAATATTTTTAGATTTGTGAATTGGAATAAATGTAACTTCCTTAGTAGTGTTTAATCAACAACAGACGTTGCCTCAAGCTTATTAATGCGAGGTGTGTTCAAAAAGTAAGGTGACTTTTGTAATTAAGTACACATGTCCCTAATATATCTTCACTGTTTCGGCCAATTTGTACGTTTACTTTTATTTGTGAGACAGAAGTGTTGGACGTGTTTTGAGTGCTCGGCGATTTTCTGCTGTCAAAAAAAATGGAACAAAGGATTTGTATAAAATTTTGTTTAAAAAACGAAATACAGTGCTGCAAAACAGTTGAAATGTTGACAACGGCATATGGTGAATCTACTGTGAGCAAAAAAAAAATGTTTACAAGTGGTACAAGCTGTTCCAAGATGGCCGAGAAGACGCCGAACCTCGCTCTCGTCAAGTGAAACAAATGGTTTTGAAAAATCGTCGCATCACTATTAGAGAAGTACCAGAAGACGTCGGCATCTCTATTTTTCAATCTATTTTTTCCGAAGTTTTGGGCATGAAACACGTAGCAGCACAATTTTTTCCGAAATTGCTTAATTTTGATCAAAAGAACCGTCAGCATGGCTCAAGAGCCATGATGAACCTGATATACTCAAAAAGATCATAACTGGTGACGAATCGTCCCAATTTAAGAATCCAGAATCGCCAAGACCGAAAACAGCAAGTTCGATCAAGGTTTTGCTTACTGTTTTCTTATTTTATCGTGGCGTTGTACATCAAGAATTCTTACCACAAGGTTGGACAGTCAATAAAGAGTATTACTGTGAAGCAATACGAAGAAAACGTACGGTGTTTTCCGAAAATTCATGGATTTTGCATTACGATAATGCACCTGCTCACTTATCGCTGCTTGTGTCTAACTTTTTGGACAAAAACAAAACCAGAATCAGGCCTCGGCCACCATATTTACCGGATATGGATCCGTGCGACCTTTGCCTGTTCTCAAACGTCAAGAAACCCTGGAAAGAAGGCAGGTTTGGAACGATTGAGGAAATAAAGAAAAAATCGCTGGAAAAACTCAATGCAATACCAGAAAGCGATTACCAGAAAGAAGTGCTTCGAGGATTAGAACACACTGGGGAAGGATTACTTTGAAGGGGACAACATTAATTTTGATAAATAACTTTTTTGTAAAACTTAAGTCGCTTTACTTTTTGAACACACCTCGTACACCAATCAATACATATCTTTCTTTAAACACAGTTAATTGCATGTTCTTGTCTTGGTGAGTTTTCCATCAATTTTCAACTGATGACTGCTTTGCTAACCGAAGCGTTCTAATTCATGTATCTTAAAGAACCTTCAAGATATTTCCTTTACCTTAGTGGTCACCTTATTCTAAATTGCTGTTTTGTTTATTTTGCCAATCCAAAACTAACTTAAATTGGAAAAACCAAAGTCTTATGCCAATGTTTATAATTCAACATTAAAAGTGTTTCAAACATAACAATCTATTACTGCTACACACGGATGTTAATTTTGTGCTGCAAATGAGTTCACCACTGCCTAAATTATACCAAAACTGCTTTTACTAGTGCCGATGTGGCCGATGCCCGAAGCAGTATAAAGAAATGACATTGAACAGTGAACTATAAAGTATAGGTGGCATCGAACTTTACTGGCGCACCGTCAAAGTAATCAAAAGCACACGTGAAATCATACTTGATATCGTTATTGCAAAGACAAAAAATGTATATAAAAATAACGCTGAAAAAATTGTATTGAGTATAGAGGGATCTTCAATACGTATCAAAACACAAAGTGCGAATTTCAGAGTTCTAGAACTAAATTATAGCCTTACTCCCCGCAACTTCAAGGACTGTTGAAAATTGAAGAATTTTCGGAGAAATGGGTCCACTGAAATTAAACCTATATTTTTCTACAAAATCATATTTGCTGGTTAACAAACTAAGCAATCAAACAATCAAAATCAATTAATTTTATTTATTAGTCCCTTTTGTAACATAACAACAATAAAACATAATAAACAGAATAACCAGCATAAATAAATTAGGATCATGAATTTTTCTGGTTATTTGGATGTCTGATCCACAAGTTTTTTTTCTATTGAATCGCGATCCCATCATCGAGCCTATATGAAAAACATTCTGGTAAGTCGTGGGATAATTAAAAACTTTTTTTTGTTTTGAAAAATATAGTTTTGGTTAGTTGCACAATTTTGGTTATTCGACGCATATTTTCAAAAATGTAGTTAAATAGTTTTTTGATAGTTTTGCTAGATTCTGCTAAAACAGCTGTTTTTTTTATAGATTTTAGCTTGTCCTCTTTTTATTTAACCGTACTTTGTGTTTAATAATAAATATTGAATAAAAATGATAAAACACAATAAAAGACTCACACATGCATGAAATTCTATCACGAATCAAGGGTTTGCTCCATTTTTTAATTCACGTTTTGTGCGTTTTTGAAACATATTTTACGCTGCAGTTTATTAGGCCAAATGATAAAAGCATTTATTTCATACGAGAACTACAATTTAAAATTTTTTGTGTACAGAGCAACTCCAAGAAAACGCAACCGGAGCGAAGCTGCAAAAGATTTCAAATAATTTAATCTTACAAAATCACCAAAGCGTGAGATTCGACTTTTTTTGTATTTTCTCACTCGCAACAGTAGCGAGATTCACGACGCGATACGGTAAATTAACGTTTTTAGTACAGCCCGAATTGCGTAGTGAAACTAAACTGCTGAAAATTGAAATCAATTTAAGAACACACACATACATACATACGGCTTTGACATCGTATTCTAAATTTTACTTGGAAACTGAGTGTCATGGATTTGCCCGTATTTTATGTGACACTAAGAATTTAAGCAAACTGTGAGAAATTTCGCCTGAGATTTCGATGGAATTTGATTGCGAATATAAATCCTAAGTAAATACAGCGCGTGCATAATTTTGTAATTTAACTTTCCATATAAGATAATCCACCGTATCGTGCGGCACGTATTAAGAACTTTCTAATCTCTGCCCCTGCTTTTTAATCATCGTTATTAAGGAAACCAATAATTTATCGATACACTTTTAGAGAAACATTGTAATCGCAATTTTATCTCGAAGTGAAAGTACGTAATTCGGTAGCATCTTGGTGTAAACAAAAAAAGGAGCGGGGAAAAGTGTTTTAATATGAAAGTTCCGCGTTGCGAGCTTCGTTACCGACCGGAGCGTATTAGTTGGTAATGAAACATTTCAACCGTCATTGTTGATTTATTCGGCCAGTCTTCGTAGCAGGTGGAATGACTGATAAATGATTAAATGAAAGACGAATTCGCTTTAGTATTTAACAATACTAGTACTCGGTTAATTTAACTTAAGACGTCACAAAACCAGTACTAATTTTCTTTTCCTGACATCTTTTTGATTCAACTATATACCAGGTGACACAAGAAAATGGGAACACTTTATAACTTTTAAACGGCTTGAGATAGCGATTTCAAAATTGGAAAGTTAATATAGGCTGAATGTCCAATTTGTTGGCTGAATGTTGACAATATGTAGTCAATGGTTGCACTTCCGTTTTGAGCGGAAGCGACAGCAACTTTCGAATTTTAAATCGCACAACATATATTCTTTTGCATTTTTGGATTCAGGAGGATAGGATGGTTTTTCTCTTTTTTTCTTTTTTTTAATTATAATAAATACTATTTACCGTGTCACCTGATCATGGGAAAAATTGTAAATGAAACTTTTCTTTACTTGTGTAATGGCAAATAGCATTTAATGTAATGAACTATTAATTTTTTAGGATAACCTAGTTTTTTAAAATAGCACCCTAGGGGGGACAAAAACTTTTTAATGCCGGTACTATTTTTGCAACATTTTGACACCAAAATTTTCAAAATCCGTTAAAAAAAGAAGCTCACAGGAAGGATAAAACCATATAAGTAAATACATTTTTATAAAAACAAAATATTACTTAGGTGGCTTTGGTTGGTTATGATTAAAAATGCAGAAAAAACTCTCGACAAGATCATGCAGTGGAAAAAAAAGATTAGTATTTTAAAAATATAAAGAGTAAAGAGTCAAAAGTTATAAAAAATTTATATGCTTTTAGATTTCAGGGATACAGTCAAAAACTAACGTAAGTATTGTATGTATACGTACGTCATAGACTACAAGCACTTTTTACCGGAAACTCAGAAGAGCAAGAAAATGGTTTTTTTTTTTAAATCTGTCACTTTTTGGGATAATTCAACACAATATTTTGAAAAAGTAGTATATCAACGGGTGTTCCTATAAGACAAGTTTTACATTGACACAAAACATCACATTCATTTATTTTGGAACTGGGGTTTTGTATTTATTTGAATTAAATAATTCATAAAATATTTTCAAAGTGTCCTCCCTCTTGTATACGGCACTCCCTGGCTCTAGAGATTACATTCGCTGTAAACCTGACATTTCTGGAGTTATCCTATCAAATGCAGCCGATATTCTCCGCTGTAATTCTTGTAGGTCGAACACTGGAGTTACATAAACACGGTCTTTCACGTACCCACAAACAAAAAAATCTAACGGTGTCGATCGATCGATAATCAGATAACAATATACAAACTGTCAGAATTTTCAATCGTGGGGTGGGTCTTGACGATGAATAGAAGCAAAGCCACCTAACTAATATTTTGTTTTTATAAAAATGTACTTACTTATCTGTTTTTTCCTTCCTGTGAGCTTGTTTTTTAACGCATTTTCAAAATCTTGATGTCAAAATGTTACAAAAAAAGGACCGATTTTTTAAAAAATTTGTTCCCGCTAGGGTGCTGCTTGAAAAAACTAGGTTATCCTATAAAATTAATAGTTTTGGTTAGTTTAGGTTATCCTAAAAAGTTAATAGTTCATTACATTAAACGCTATTTGCCATTTTACAAGTAAAGAAAAGTTTCATTTACAATTTTTCCCGGTAAATAGTATTTATGATGGTCACAGCCTCCTAGATACAATTTTCAAAAATTAAATAAAAATTTCAAATCCAAAAATGAAAAAAAAAGTAGGTTGTGCCATTTAATATTCTAAAGTTACCTTCGATTCCGTTCAAACCGAAAGTGAAACCATTGACTACATATTTTCAAAAAATTGGACATTCAGCCTATATTTCTTCCAAGTTTCAAATCGCTATCTCAAGCCGTTTAAAAGTTATAGAGTATTCCCACTTTCTTGTGTCACTCGGTATATATGGAAACTCGGAATGATCTTAATATTATTTTTAAATAATTTAAAATGCCAGGAAAAATGTCATTAACTTGAAATTTCTGTCCTGTACTCATCGATGAGTAAATGAAAATTGTGAACGTACTGTTTCTAATGTCTGCCTGATCTGCAATATTAAAAAAAATATCATTTTGATGTTAGAAAAAAGGTATTAAAAATCCAAGTTAGCCTTTACACTGTTAAAAGTAAGTGTGATTTTACATTCTTTTTTTACTTGCGGCTTGAATATTCATACAATACAATTTAAAAAGGAAGTTTTAATTATACTTTTTTATACATTAGTTTATGTAAAAACATTTGCATACAAAAAGCAATGTAAATAAGTAAGTTATATGGAAAGCTTTCTGTAAAGTTCTATTATGCCATACAAAAATAAAAGTTAATAAGCCTGAATCAGATATTTTTTTATAAACAAACCTTACTGATAGCGGTTGTGTTTTTAGGTGTTTAATAGAGAACACTAGCAAGAGCTAAACTATAATTGTTGTGCCTGTTACGATTGAGTTTTCTTTTGAGCACATGAAAAACTATAGCAATATTAAATGAGAACATTGTATTGCACAAATGACATATATGTCACAGTAGAACAATAAAAGGTAATTTATTATTATTCGTGTACAAATTATTTAAAAGTAACTCTATAAGACTTTGTAAATAAATATAACTTAACTTATAACATATAAAATTATGTTTGTATTTTATAATTACATATTTAATATACTCCACTCTAATTTTTACAAAATTTACGTTTTAAAATTTCAGACAAACTGTAATTTTGGACATCTAGTGTTAAAATTGCACATTAAATGTTCAAAATTACATTTGCAATATGTAAATATGTAATTATAAATGCATTTTTTGTACGAGTGTATCGCTACGTTTTTGCATAATTTTTATTATACGGGGTGATAAACGACGCATGCTGATTACAACAATATCACTGTAACATAAGTAATAAGAAATCGCATTGGTATTAATTTTTTACTTTTCCATTCAATCTTCAAATCTTCAATGGACTTTTTTTCAAACGAGACCTTTTTAATTAATGCGACATTCATTCTAATTATAACATTCAGGACCTATAAAAATTGGTTGTCATTTCCTTATATTATTGTAACACACTGTATTCATATATTTAGACACATATTTAGGTAACTATATCTTCATAAAATTTAGAAGCATGCATAATGGTTCTCTTTGTAAATTTGTGAGAAGTATTCCCTTATTTCATAAATTCTTTCTTTGATTTAAAAGTTTATACTTAATACAATAAGGTGTAAACTTTGTTTTTTCATGAATATTTTGAAGAGAAAACAAACATCGTTTCATAATATAACCTGTACACCCCGGCACAAAATCAAGAAAATATCTAAAATGCTACACAAATTTCAACAGGAATAAAAAAGACCCGACGTTTGGCATCAAGTACGATTTAATAAATTTTAATATAATAAATTTAATTCTTTATTATTAAATTCCCCGATAGTTGGCAAGTTTAATTTCGCTTTGGGGGAGCTCCGTTCCGAACACAAAACAATAAATTACACTTTAAATTTAAACACGTAGCTCTCCGGCAGTTACAAAGCGGGTCGAAATTTTAAATGAAAAATTAATTATAGCCAGTACCAATATTTAGTGTCCCGATTGCTGTAAATTTCATTTGCGTTCGTGTTTTCCCACCGTCTGGTTCACGTAAATGATCGCGTAGAGTTTGCAGTATGTTGGAACGGTGTTTTTACTTTGAATTTTTACATTATCGGAATGGGACACCGTTTAGCCGTGCATATACACATATAAAAAACACGACACTGATTTAAAACACATAAATAATTTATCATTTAATTGATTATTAAGGGAAACCAACGATCCGCGACTTTCTAGGTCAACCACAATCAAAAATCAACTATCGGAGTTACTCATAATTCGACATAATCAGTGCTTGTTTAAAGGCCTACTATTTCCTCCGGGTCGTATTCCTTTAATTTCAGAAAAATAGCAATACTAATACGAGTCAAAAACCTAAATTTAGACTAAAATTAAAAAAAAAACTAAAATTTAAACTTAATGATAAGGTGACTGATACGGCCATACCGAATAGCACCGAGTACTTGATGGTCATCAAGACCCCGAAAACTTTTCAAACTTCTGCTAGAAAACCAAAATC
Source organism: Cylas formicarius (assembly GCF_029955315.1). NCBI lineage: Eukaryota > Metazoa > Arthropoda > Insecta > Coleoptera > Brentidae > Cylas > Cylas formicarius. The sequence goes on along the minus strand of NW_026844326.1, from coordinate 13,820,630 downwards.
AGTTCACTCGCAACTTGCAATGTAATAAATATCATTTGGTAAAACTTGTTGGTAAAACTTGAAAGGCACAGTCCATCTAATAAAACACTGGTTACTGCAATATTTATCTACCTTTGATGACACACGCCTTATTTGGGCCCACCGTTTTACTTTTACATATACCCAATTAGGCGACAATACATCTTCAGTAAGACCCTTTTTGCTGAGTAAACCAAACTAGCCAAAAATATACCTCTACCCTTGGCGACACACGCCTCTCCAGCTGCATTGTTTATCGCATTAAAACACCTATTCTACCCTTTTAATAAAATTTAGACATATTTATTCATTTTTGGGTAATATTCTCTTATTTCACAAGTAATGTTCTTCCTTTTGTGAAAGTTTATACTGATTTCACGCACATGTTTTATATGTTAATTTTGGTTAAGAACGTTTAATTACATATCTCCATATTGTATTGGTATTGGTATTAAAGGGGGGCGCTCTCGCGGGCGTCCAAGCACTTAGGCCACCAGATGGGCCCGTTGTGCCCCCCGGCCGCTCTAGAGGGCGTCCAGAATGCCGCTCCTCCTGTAGAAGGTCAGCAACTCCTTTAGCCCAATACCGTGCACTGAGTCCGGATCGATCAGGGCCGTTCCGAAGACTCCCAATCTTGCCCATGTCAAGGCAGGGCACTCGGTGAGCAGATGATACGGGGTCTCCTCCCCTTCCATGCACCACCTACACTCCGGGTGTTCTCCAATGCCTAGCAAGCAAAGATGCCTCCTAAGCCTGCAATGTCGTGTGTAGGCCCCTGTTAGTGCTCTACACTCCCTTCTGGTCAGTCTAAGCAGCTCCCTGGTCCGAGGAAGGGCGGGCCCATCCATCATAAGTCTCGCCTGCCTCATTCCCGGAGCAACTCTCCAGTCCCCCGCGGCCCGGTCTCTCGCCAAGGCTTCGAGAGCTCCCCGCCTTACACACGGGGTGATCCCCAAGCGGGGCTCTGGCCCTATATGCCTATGCGAGGAGCCCTCCCTGGCTAAGGCGTCCCCTGCCTCATTGCCCCGGACACCGGTGTGACCCGGGACCCAGACCAACGTGACCTTTCTCTCCTCAGCCACCCTCCTCAGTACCCCTTTGCACTCCTGCAGCCCTACTATCCGAGCAGAAGAAGACTCTCCTGCTTCCGTAGTTGAGCCGAAGCACCTCTCTGGCCGCCATCAATAAAGCGAAAATTTCCGCCTGAAACACAGTGCAGTACTGACCCAGAGGGATCGACAAGCTTGATCCCGTTGTCTCGCAGTACGCTCCAGCTCCGGCCAGATCTCCCATTCTGGATCCGTCCGTGTACCAGACAAGTCCATCCCAGGAGCCGACTCTGCCCTCTCTCCAATCTTCCCTTGATGGAAAGAGAAAGGTCAATTTATCAAAGAAGGTCATCTTGGGGATCATGACGTCACTCGGCATGACCATGACCCCGCGATCCCCGCGACAGCCCTCTAAAATGTCGTACGGACCCCGATTGAAGGTTCCCTCCCTCCAGAGCCCGCAGCTCGCCAGCCTCACAGCTGTCTTGGCCGCCTCCACCTGCACCCGATCCGCCAGAGAGGGCAGCCCCACCAGAGCCTCCAGGGCCCTCGTGGGCGCCGTTCTCATAGCGCCCGTTATGCAGAGGCAAGCCAATCTCTGCAGTCTGTCAAGAACTAGCCTTGCTCCCGCTCTTCTGGTCCCCGGCCACCATGCCACTGCCCCATGCGTGAGCATAAGCACCACCATGGTACCGTAGATCCACTGCATGATCTTCGGCCCCAGGCCCCAAGTGCCCCCTACCGCTCTCCGGCACGCCCACAGAGCTCCAAAGGCCGACCTGGTCCTTGATCTTATATGTTCCTGGAAGGTCAACTTAGAGTTCAACCATACGCCCAAGTACTTGACACTTCCGCTTGCAGAAAGAGGCACCCCATCCATCGAAATGTTGAGGTTGCACTCCATCTTCCTTTTCCTAGTGAAGATGACCATCTCCACCTTGCCAGGATTGACAGCCAACTTGCTGTCCAGGCACCATTGTGAGAATCTTGCCAATGCCCCGTTGAGGAGCCCCTGCATCCTCCTCACGTCCGTCCCCTGCGTCATTATCACAAGGTCGTCTGCATATGCCTGAGCATAGACCCTGTGTTCTTCCCTCAGAATATGCAATATCTCGTTCACCACTAGGCACCACAGGAACGGGGACAAGACCCCGCAATGTGGACAACCCCGTGATGAACCGATGGAGACCTGCTCCCCACCCAGTCTTGCCTCGACCCTCCTGTCGGTTAGCATGGAGCGGATCCACCTTACAATGGCCGTCCCCACTCCAGTACTCTCCACTGCCCTGCAGATCGAGTACAGGGCCGTGTTATTGAAAGCCCCTTCGATGTCAGCGAACACGCACACCGACAGCCGTCCCGAGCCCATACGCTCCTCCAACCTGGAAGTCAGATGGTGAAGAGCTGAGCCCACAGACCCGCCACTTCGGTGCGCATGCTGAGCTGGCTCTAAAGGGACCTCCAGCTCCACCCAGTCCCTCAGATACCGGTCCACCAGTCTCTTCAGAGTCTTCATAATGAAGCTGGTGAGGCAAACAGGCCGGTACGACTTCGGGTCCGTATAGTCACTCTTCCCTACCTTGGGAATGAACACTATCCTGCTGTGTCTCCACAGCTAGGGCACGTACCCCCTCACAATGGAGGCCCTGAACAGGTCCATTAGCGGGCTAGTCAGGAGACCTCCATCCCTTTGCAGCAGAGCCGGAAATACTCCATCCCCGCCCGCCGACTTGAAGGGGCCAAAGCTGTCAATAGCCCACCTCAGCCTACTATGGGTAACCACCCTCCTTGTCGTGGCGTAGTCGCATCCAAGACGACCCGCGGCTTCAATATTCCCCCCTGTGTCCGGATCAGCGGACCCTGGGAAGTGCGTGTTCAGCAACTGTTGTAGTCTGTCCGCTGGTCCCGCTGTGTCCTGCGGACCACCCCCAGTCTTCCCGCAGGGTCACTTCTGAGTACCCTAAGGAGCCTAGCCGCGTCCGGGGTATTCATTACTCCGTTGCAGTAGCCCCTCCAGGCCCTCCTCTGTGATGCCCGTAGTTCTTTTTTGTACTGTCTGCGGACCTCCCTATAGAGATCCCAGTCCGCACCTTGGCTGCTGCTCCTCGCTGTATTGAACAGCCTCCGTACTTTCCTCCTGAGACGCTCCAGGGAAGACCAAGGAGTCCTTCCCGCCCTATGCTCCTCTGTCTCAGGGCAACTATTCTCGAACGCCCGCATCATAGCGGAGCTGACTCGGTCGGCGGCCTCGTCAATCTCCTCCATTGTGCGGTGTTTCCTTGGTAAGCCCCCTAGGCGCCAAGCGAGTTCCTCTCTATAGAGTTCCCAGTTTGTTGCCCGGGGGTTCCTAAATCTAACGGGTTCCCGAATACCCATTTCCAACCCAAGGGTGATGTATCTATGGTCCGACATAGAGTCTTCCCCACAGACACACCACCCAGTTATTTCCGGGAGCAGAGCCCTGGTACAAAGTGTTAAATCTATGACCGAGCTCCGACCCGTCGTGAAAAACGTGGGTTCTACCCCTCTGTTGGCCACCTGCAGTCCTGCAGAGGCCATGAACTCCACGAGGTCTCCCCCCCTTCTATTCGTTGCCGCGCTGTCCCACAAAACGTGGTGAGCATTGCTGTCACAGCCAATCAAAAGAGGAAGATTTGCCTCCTCGCAGTAGGAGACCAAGTCACTGATCTCCTGCGGAGGACAGCTGCGGTCGCCTGGAAAGTACGCAGAGGCGACCACTACCTCCCTCACGCCGTCCCGAGTGGGGGATCTGACCAGAATTGGAACCAGGTCCCTGGACGCCTTGTCCCTTAGGAAAAAGGCCTCCAGCCCATGGTTAAAATACAGGCCCTGGGACCGCCCTCTAAGGAGTCGACACTATGCAGCATCGATCCTCCCAGAGATAAGCCCCTAACCCTTGATTTTACAATCCAGGGCTCTTGGATCAGTACAATAGATGTACCGCCCCCCGAAATTTTCCTGCATAAGTGGGCCGTTGCAGCCCTGCTGTGTTGCAGGTTAATCTGTAATATCCCCGTGAAGATGTTATTGCGGGAATACCACCTGCGGGTCACGCTGCTAGCCTCAGCCCGAATCCGAGCCCGAGGTAGCACCTCCCTCCGCTTCCGCTTCCTGACTGGTGGACCCTGATGGGATTCCCCGGTCAACTTCCATCCGAGATACCTCCACGGTTCTCGCTTAATCGGAGGGCCCTCCGGAGGTCTAGTCCACAGAAGCCGTGGGCGCCGCCTCTCCGACAGGCCCGCCAACCTCCATGGACGAGCCCTCCTCGTGTGAGCCCCCCGCGGCCACCTCATCCCCCTGCGGCTTCGGCGCCGCCAGGTTCACTTTTACCTGTGTCGCCAGGCAGAAGAGAAGTGGCGCTTGCCGATTTCTCGTCCACGCCTACCACCAACCTTGTGCCCCTTGCATCCTCCGTCATCTGCCAGACCCTCCAGGCACGGCAATCTAGGCCATTCTGAGCTGCCAGGCAGCGGACTAGTGCCTAATTCGAGACACCCGCCCCCAGGCCCGGAATCCATATCGCCGCCCTTCTCAGTCTCAATCCTTCCGGATCGACCTCCACCAGGTTTGCGAGCCCCCAGGGCCTGACGTTAATCAGCTCCCTGCGAACCCACTCCCTGGTTTCTTCATCCATCATCTCGATCAGGATGTGGCTCCTCCACAGCCTAACCGAGCGTATCCGGGGAGGGGTGTATTGCCCCCCCTGCATGATATACATGCTTATGCGGAGGTTAAGAGACCCAATGAACCGCAGCAGGTCCTCGGAAGACAGGTCAGTTTCCTGTCCTCTGAGGCCCACCACCAGTTCAGGCCCCCCCGCTTGTGCATAGGACCGAGCCCCCCTCTCAGAGCCCCCCCGGGACGGCCCGCCTTTCCCGGGCCTAGCTTTCGCCGGGCCGCATGTCGGCCGCCGACCCCCGGCAGGTGCCCCAACCTGGGTGGTCTCTCCCATTTTTCTTTTCCGCTTCCCGCCTGCCGTTTCCGGTGTGCCCCCTATGGAGCCCTCCGTTGACGGCGTGGCAGGATTCCTGGGCGCCGGAAGAGAGCCCGTCTGCGGTTCCGAAACCGTCACCGCGAGTTTCTTCTTCTTCGCCCTCCTTTTTTCCGCCCCACTCCTATGTCTGGGGCGGTGTGTCATCGAGGTGGTGTTCCCGGTTTGTACCGAACCTTCCACCCCGCTGGCGACCTGGGGATCCTGTTCGGATCGCCCTTGGAGGGGGCCTTCCTGAGGACGCCCCTGCTTGCTGGAGCCCCCCTGGGGCCCCTGATCCTTCTTCATTACTTCGCAATTCATTTTAGGTTCCATAAAGGTCCCACGAGTAGCTAGGGAAACATAACGGTCCACCTCTGCAGAGCCCCGCATGCAGAGGTAAGGCTTCCTTCCCCGAGGTGCGCCCGGTGCCTCGGGGTTGGGATCGGTAGAGACTGATCTTCTATTCAGCCATGCATCCCCTAGGCCCGACCCCCCACGGTAGGATTTAGGATTTTTATTGAGGTTTACTCCTCTTGGTCCAAGTGGTGAAGCTCAGACCCCCCGCGTCGCGTGCCCACTCGTCGAGCCGGCCCCGACGCCTGGTTTATCAACCGACTATAAGCCGGTTGGCACCGTTATACCCTGTGCAGGCCCTTAGCCACGACACGACAGCTGGGCAGGGTGAGCTGGTCCACGACTGGTTATTTGTCAGCCCTATTGGATTTTTACCTCCTCATGCCTCCTTATTCCCAGCCACCCAGGCCCAGGCCTGGGCTCCCCCATCCGCCACCCGGGGGACGCGCCTCATGGATTGCTCAACCACATAACAAATTTAAAATAATAAGAGGATCTAAAAAGTAATTTAAATAAATACTAAGGTGGGTAAAAAAAAACGATATTTTTTTTTTGATCTAACACACAAAAACTAGTTGCTAGATACCTCTAGAAAGAACTTATAAAATATGAACTCTTAATATTCATGAGAAGAGTATCCTCATTATAGTTTTGCATTTTCGATTTGGTCTCATATATAAATAATCATATCTTATCACCAATAGATCATGAAGTCAATTTTAATTTCGATAAATCGAGCCATTTCAACAACCTTATTTTTACAAAATTTCGTTTTTGCACTCCCTACTTTAAAATACCTGATAATGTTTTGATCGAGCGTGTACAAAGTGTCACTTTATTATGTTAGTTTTGGTTAGTTGCGGTAATTATTGGAAGCGTTTTCGGTAAATTTTTGACACTGATGGTATTTTGAAGTTTGCCAGATGTGACGACCATATTACACGTCGCTCAATAAATGTATTCGTGTTGTTTTGCAAAAATGTACCCCAAAAACAATGGTCGCAGGAAAAGTATAGTGCGCAATGTCTTGATAAACATATGCAGACACTCGTTTATTAAACACTCGCTCCTCTTGAGCGCTGTCCGTGCCAAATCGAACTCGTGACTAAAGTGGCGGTTATCAAACTTGTTGGATAATATACTATTTCTCGCATTTCCAGGCGCGTTGCATGCGCTGTATTTGTTTCATAATGACGCGCATAGGGTGATCAATAAAAATCACTGGGTCTTTATTGTCGTCCGTCATTAACGCGTCAATTATTTTCGACGAAGACGACGTCACTGGCTTTTCAAACACGCTGGTATTAAATCGAACTAACCAAATTCGTGGCAGCCAATGCCCGCAAATAATATACATTCACCCTTCCAAAATTGAAACTATGCTAATTTATCGGTTTCGATAAATTATTCATGGCTAATTTGGCTTGTTTTCAAACAACGAGACATCCGAACGCATTGATGGGTGCGATTAAAGCTTTGCTCGGTATTTGGAATATCATTTTTCGGAAACGCAGCGGCTTATAATCTCGTAAAATGCCAGGGGAATATATTATGACTTGTTAGCGGATCAGTGGCGTAGTATATCATTTAACAAACAGATGTACAGAAGGAAAAAAACGTTTTTTGTTGGTTATAACCATGTAGCTAGAGACCTTGCATAGCCTGATATCTGAGCACTTTTGAAGCCAACATCAAAACATGCTGAGAACGGGCATTAAAAATGCGCATGCGCGAGTGATCTCAAAGCTATTTTTTCATCAATAGCAAAAATGTCATTTCTAATTTTCTTTTGAAATATTAACACGTGGTTCAAGAACAGACGATAAAAAACTGTGCACATTAACCGACAACTAACAGTTTCAATATTTGGTCTTTATTATTGCTAAATAATTAATATATATATTCTTCGTTGATGATCCTAAATAATAAACAGATTGCTCGATTATTGCCCTCGTGTTTATCAGTTGACATTTAAAAACATTCCCTATTTTCAAGTACGCCAAGATTGTTTGTTTTGTTTTGTTCGTATTATCTGTGTTGGGTAGATGTTAAGTAACTAAATTAAACTACCTAAGATATTTCAGGTATTTAAGACAAAAAAATTGTGTATTAGTAAGACTGTTTAATGATTTAAGGTTGTTCTTTATAATAAGTCTGTGATTTTAACTCCTGAGTACATTATAAAATTGCATTGAGTGCTTGGGAAAAATGCCAGTAATTATAATTAAGTTGAAACCAGCGTATCTTGTTCGTCGCTTGACCTAATAACTGTCTAAAATGAGCCCTCTTTTTTACAAATTAATTGAAATCGGTTGAAATGGGTTTATTAAACATTACTTGTACTCTCTACTCTAAAATACTCAATTATGTGCATATTGTTCGGATATTTTATCCCATCATGGGTGTTTGAGAGCGATCGGATGTTTTCAACGTATTTTTCGATCATTTGACAGCGTTAGGTTGTTAACCGATTAATGTTACAAAAAATAGACTTTTTCTATTCTCAGTGAACGTATTTGTGATGGTTGCGGAATAAGAAAACTTCCACAGATAAAATTTGACCAAATTTTGAACACTAATCACTAATGGTAAATAAGCTTTTATTTTTAGTTTCCCTTTAAGTTATATTGGAATGTAGTTCGTTTGGCGAACATTAAAAATTCCTTGGAAATAATTTCTTAATACTTTCTATACCTTTGGAAAGAAACAAGTGTTGTTTAATTGCCATTTTCTTTTTTCGTATTCAGTAACGCACGGAGTTGAAAAATTTCGAACTACATGCAGTGACGTTCCCTCTTTGTTTGAAAGGGATAACACCACTTGGTTAGAGACTACTTCAATTAGTTTTGTTCCTTACTTTTGTCTTGCTGATCTGTGAGACTTTATAATTAGAAGGCGTGGATTTAGTAATTAATTAATTTGATATTGAGAATATATGAAAACCACATATGAAAAATTTGATGTGCAAATATGAAATTATTACTAATAACTTTAAATCCTCATCTTTTTCTAATTTGCAGATACTTCTCTACAACGCTGCTGAATTCAAATTAGGTTGCCATTATATTTGACTTCGTACTAGAGAAACGGATAACGGACTGAAAGAAATACATGGAAATGCTCCTTTAGTCAGAAGATTTATATTTATAAAATGAAACCCAGTGTATGCCATTGCTTCCAAATGTTAACCTTCCGATGCTGGTATTAGAATCGACGATTCAGACTAATATTTTTAAAATGAGATATAAAAAAATCAAATCAACAACAAAACTAAAATTATAATACCCCACAACCCCTCATGAATCTAAAATTCCTCGTCTGTACGGACTCCCTAAGATTCACAAACCAGGATTACCTCTTCGACCTATTGTCAACACCATTAGTTCTCCAACATATTCTCTAGCTTCCTTATTAAGACCCCTTACAGGAAAAACTGACAGTTTCCTTTCATTTCATTGAACAATTAAAAAGCATTACATTAGATACACAAGATATTCTAGTTAGTTTTGACGCAGAACCAGTACATTAGATCCACAGGATATTCTGGCTAATTTCGACGCAGAGTTTCTCTTTACTAATTTTCCTGAAACTACCAACATGTCTCATCTGCCTTTGAAAAGAAAGCCCTCGACACTTTGCATGTAAAACCAAAATTATGGAAACTCTACGTTGATATTACTTTTATTATTTGTTGTTATTTGTCCTCATGGTCAAGAATCGCTCTACACACTCTATACACCCGAAGATACGTTTTACCATTGAATTAGAAATTATTAATAACCTCCTATTCTTAGATATTTTTATCAATAGAAAATCAGAAATCATTCTGTTTACAGGGAACCTACGCACACAGACCGATACCTTAATGCATTGTTACACCACCATCCGCCCGAAAAATTATCGGTTATCAACTCTCTTGTTCATGAAGGCTTGAAACTATCTGAATCCGAGTGATTGAACCCAGAATCAAAACATCTTACATCTGCTCTTCTCTAATAATTTTCACATTAGAGATATTAAGTGTTTAATCACAAAATACATTTCACCACAACTTTCCAGAGAGAACGACAACCACACTTTTGCCACTGTTGTCTTTCCTTACATTCACATTACTGACCACATATCAAAAGTTCGTAAAAAATATAACGTCAAAATGAAAATCGACATTTTCGATCCATCAAAGACAAAATTCCATTTGAAATACTAGGAATTTACAACATTCCATGCATAGGAAGATGAAAAATATTAACTAGGCCCAAAGAACATGAAAGAACCTTAAGATACGACAAATAAACTCATCAGCAGTTCTCGCACACAATGACCAAACCGGGCATCAAATTTTATTTGATAAAACTAAAATTCTTGCAGTAATCAGTTCGTCTACCAATGAAAAATCCGAGAATCTATAGAAATCTATAAGTAACCGAATAATCTTAACCGCGATTCATATCACTTTGTTAATATTTCTCAAAATATACAGGGTGTTCTTTGAAGACTCCTTAATATTTAGATTGTGGTCTAACTAGCTCAAACACGGTCTTTCTTGATAAAATACTTTAATTACAACCCCCATGCACAATAAGAAAATCTTGGCAAATAATTAAAAGATGTAGACAGTTGAAATAACTAAGAAGCATAGTTTCGGAAAACCTAGCAACAAGATTAGATATAAAAATTACACTGCTACAAGGCCAAAGGAATTCTGAACTCATTGCTTTGCTTGGATAAACTCAATCTTAACACACAGCTATAGAAATCTACAATCTTTGCATTTCACCAATATAGGATTCAGTCATCCGAGACAATGTTGATTTTTCTTTTGCTCCGCCTCCCTCAAAGAACATATAAGCAGGTACAAAGTTGAATATAAGCCAGTTTCAGTCAAGCTCTGAAGAAGCGAACAGGATGATGGTCAAACTGTCAGCAAGTTCAATTCATCAGCAACCCATGCAGGAGAAATCCAGAATATTTGTAAATAGTATTACAGCAGTTTGTGGAAGTTTCTTTGAAAAAAATAATATTGCGAACTACTACTTCGTTGCTGATTTCCTAAGCAAACAATATCGATCGCTAACCAGTTTCCCTCTTTCTAGCAATTTCAATTAGGAGGAGGTTCGAATCAAACGCGAAAATTCGTCATCTCGCGACAAACAACCCGCAAACTTCTGCGTTCTACTTCACGACGAATCGACCAAAGTCATTTATAACTCTAATTTATCTCTTAATTACTTATAAAATCGAGTTAAAATGGTTCCGACTCCGCCGTTTGCGCTCTTCGTGACTTAATTAATATTATTCCGCAATTCAGTTGCCGTTTTTTTCCGCGAGTTAGATTAGAAATTTCTCTTTTGGTCGGCAATTTTCCGCCGTTTGATAATAATGGGTTCGATAATTAATTGCAGTTCTATTTAAGTTTTTATTTAGAGAATCAATTAAGCGTTATTAAGGTATGTTCTCTTCGAGTGGAGAGTGAATAAAATCAACTCGGATAACCTAGGAAACTTTGAAGTATCTCAATATCATTTATTTTACTGTGGAAAACGTCAAACACAGTAAGTTTTCTAGTGTACTCATGAAAATGTGTAGAAAATTCAGATTCGTATTTGACAACTATTTCACTATTTAAATTTAAACATTTTCATTGTAAAATTAAAAAAAAAGAGAATCCACTTTTTAAGAGCTATATCTTAAGAGGTTGGTAGAGCTTCCATTTTGGCATTAAAAGGTAGATTTTTACGTTTCAGGTGATTCGGTTTTGAATTTTGTTTTTTTTTTGTTTATGTATATAAAGTTATATATACATATTATATGGTTGCTTTTGGTTGGGTGATTTTTTAGTATGTTGTTTATTGGTATGTTTTCGATATTCTGAATAAATTGTCTTATCAATGAATATTATATCTGTTGACAATAAAGCTTATTATTTTTACCGAAGTCCATGAGTCCAGTGAATTTCTAATTAAGAAAAATATGGATTTAAACTTAGAAACAACTTTTTATTTTTTACAGAAGGCAGAGAAATGCGAAAATAAAGTATCTCAGATGAAAAGAATTGTTTAGAATTGTCATACCAGAGATTAGTCAATTCGTTATTTAGCATAGATTTCTCCATATATTATTGCCTATCTGAATTCTAACAATTATAATTCGTGAATCTCGTTAAGTGCAGAGTTCCATATAGTTTCAATCATTTTCGTATTTTAAATTATTTCCACAATTTACTTGTTTGTAAGTAAGAATTAATGGACAGCATCTCTTCGGAAAGTGAATATTAATCACTCCTTTCGCTTCATGTTCCAGCGTTTACATTGTTATTAACGTGTAATACAACAGAAAAACTTAAAACCTAAAGAATTTAAGAAATTATATCACAAGGAAGTTATTTTAATTTCGTATTAAATTAGCTTTCTTTACATTGAACCACTTAAAATGGGCAAGAAATTAAACCAAATATTTTACAAATCTTATGTTGTAAGTGACACATTTTGAAATAATCATGGGTGCTCACATTTTACCAAAAATTACAAACAGGCAGAAAAATATAATATAATGAAAAAAGAATCTTATTTTGTTGAAAGATCAAAAAATGAAACCTTAATAATTTTATCGTTTTTAGTCGATCCTATAATAAGTAACCTCAAAAAACACAAAAGTCCTGTTCCAAGTAACCATAACTTAATATAGTTACCATTGGTCAGTTTGCGTTTGAAGATTAAGGTTAATTTAATTTGGCTTTTAAGAAATATAAAAAAAAAGTCAAAATTCTTTAAAACTCCACCTGATCCACTACAATAAACTGTTATATCCTGAATAATTCCATTATTCATTAGAGTTCGCTTTATAAAAACAATTATTTATTGTCTTGCAGGACTAGATTTTCCGAAGACTCACCCAAAGGCTGCTGTGGGATCCTGTCATGGAAGCCGGGCTCCCTGCGATGGTTCATAGCGCTGATAGCATTAGTCGCAGTATGTTGCGTGTTGGTTGGGACCGCTCTAGGTGCAATGAGACCCGCCGGACGAGATCATTTGACAGTTTCGCTACTTATGATTGGTAAGGACCGCTATTAAAACTCATTTTCAGTCAAATAAAAACAGAAGCGCAGGATGAAATTACCCGAAGAAATAAATAATAAACGCGGAAATTTTCGAAAACAAAAACGTCGGTGGCACTCAAACTCTTTTCTAGACTAGTCGTGCTAATTAAAAACCTCATTAAGCGAGCCCGAGTGGCCGAATATTTAGTTACTTATTATGCAGCCGCCGGATTTTGGAGTTTTTGCATTTTACTTCGCAGGATTTTCGCTCGCGTAGAGAAATTGGAGTTAAATACACAAATCTGGTTTATCGTTGTGTAAGTGGATATGCTCGCCACAATTTCGGCCAATTTACGACTTATATCCCACTGGTTTTCTACTTAGTTGCAGAATATTTTATGATGATTCATTTAGTTGCACAAAATTGATATATGTAATTTAAAACAGTTGCGAAAGTCACAAAGATGGAGTGTAATGAATCATTAAGTATGCAAAGAAAATAAAGAGTGACCCAACGATCTCTTAAGCCACTTTCATGGTTTGGCATTGGTTTCATTGCAAAATTCTTTTTATCGAGTTTGGAGTTTGTTGAAAATGGTGTCCCGAAATTAGACGTCAATATTTTAACCACGTATTCTGTGACGCAAAATAATGATAAAAGTTCATATAAAATAGGGTCCAGTTTAGGGTTTTAGGGTCTTAGTTTTGTAGCGTACAAGGTGTAGAATTGGAAGAGGTAATGGCGATTTTTTGTAAATATTTTCGAAACACGTAAATATTTTAAAATAAAATTTGCTACAGAAACTAAACTTTCTAGGCTCTATTTAACGAACTAAAACATAGTATTGGAAGTCTTCAGGGGTGGGTAACACAGGGGAGGCGTTTTCGAGAAAAAATGAATTAATTTTTTTTTTATTTTAATGTTTACAATCGAGGTGCAGACAATCATTAGTAAGCCTTAGAAGTCGCGTTTCATTTATTTGCGTCGCTGGGTTAATAAAAATGAAATGTCAATTATTCCACAGCTTTCAATTTTGTTCATTGTTGGTAAAAAATAGTTTTTACTTTGATTGTTCTTATAAATCCTTCATTAACCAAAGACAAATCAAACTATCACTGTAAAGCTAATTATTTTAATAAAAATTATAAACTTTACATTTTTAAGAAGGTGGTCATAAAAGTTGCCTTGCTCATGTAGGCAAGGTCGGCTGTACGGCAAATCGCATGCGAGGCACGTGAAATTTCGAAATAGTTTTGTCGAATTTGATTTCCTGCCAAACGTATCCTTTCGCGCAACACCTCCACCCTGTTGAATTCTGTTGCATGTACTATATCTCTTATACGACCCAAAAAATAGTAATCTAATTTATTCAAATCCGGGGAACGAGGTGGTCACTGGATAGGGGGCCACCTCTTCAATTTCAATCGGATCGGAAAATGTCCCGTTTAATATCCCCGCCCATACATTAACAGAAAATCTATTTTGGAAATTTCCACGTCGCACAACCCGATGATTTTCCTGCGAATTGGTGATTGCGAATATTAAAAACACCATCTCTTGTAAATGTGGCTTCGTCGCTCCACATAATAAAAGGAATTCCTCGTAGTTTCTTATCGACTCGCTAAACTCCATTCTTGGCAAAAAGTGCTAGGGTCAAAGGGCTTGGACACGCTGGTAACGATAGAGATGAAAACCTTGCATTCTTAACATTCTACCAACCTAAAAAACAAATTGTTGTAATACTAACAATCATAATAGGCAATTTTTTAAGACATTAAAAAAATACCTTCGAGGCTAATTTCCGCCTAAACGTTGCCGAGTTAATTAAAGTCAAAAAGTTAAAAAGTTATGTGAACGATATCATTTAATTCATTAATCATGATTTTGAAGTTTTATTTGTTAGATTTATTTATGTTTATTATTTATATTTGAAAAGATAGGTCAAAATATATCTCTGAACGAAATACCCCCTACCCCCAAATGAAGTCCTGGACCCGCCCCTGAATTAATGTAACTATAGCAGAGGTAAAATTATAAAATAAAAGAAAAATGATATTAACTTACTATTTATAGTTTCCTTGATCCACGATTACGTTGAAATGATCCTCAACTAGATGCCTATGTGTATTAATAAAAACTCGACGATTAGTAAAATCAGATATAAATAGCTTATTTTTCACCAACAGTCGACCTTCTTTAATATGTAAACTTTATAGTTTTTATTAGAATGACTAGTTTTACAGTTGACAGTTTGAATTGTCTTTCGTTAATAAAAGGATATATAAGAACAATCCAAGTAAAAACTATTTTTTACCAAAAATGAACAAAATTGAAAGCTGGCATTTAATTTTTATTTACTCATTTTAATTAATATCAACACGAACAAATGAAACGGGTCATTAACTTCCAATGCTTACTAATGATTTTCTGCACCTGGATTGTAAATGTCAAAATAAAAAAAAATTATAACAAAATTTTCAAAAGCATTTTTCTAGAAAACCGTGTGTTCTATCGAGGTTAGACAAGGGTACCTCATTTACGTAGATTTTCAAATTCAGCAGTCCCTAAAACTGGACCCTAGTTTATAGAACTAAGAACAGGGTTAAAATATTGACGTCTAATTTCGGGACACTCTGTATACATAGCATTAGGTATCTTTATTTTTTAACTAAACATTGTACAAAAAATGCATTATACAGAAATTAAAATAGGTATAAAAAATCATAATATTTTTTATCGTCTGCTATAGTCTTTATCAAATTATTCTCAAATTCAATATTTTCGGTTGTCAACCAGGCAAGAATTTCTTGTTTTCTCCAATACCCATAACGACTACAGAATCAGCCGAAAGATATTTTATCATTTCACCAAAATCGTCTACGGAAACATCCGTATTTACGTCTTCGTGGTCATCTCAATAGCAATCACAACAACTCAATAGTCGGAAAATACACAAATCACATGAAGAAAAAAGAAAAAACTTGATTGATTAACACTAATGGATGAAAGGAGACAGTGAAAAAAAAAAGTAAGCAAATACAGAACGCTATTAGAGATAGAATACGGAGCTGAGCTTATTCACAGCAAGTTCAGTTCAAGTTATTGTGGACTTATTCAACCGGTTCTATAGGACCGAAAATATTCCTTACTAGTGGCTGCTACCTACCTATGTTCCAATACTGAAAAATGGCACAAAGTCTTATTAATCATATCCTGCAGATCTTCTTAGTAATCATTCACACCATAGTACGCAATAAATATAAGATGGATTGGCGCAGGTGTCGACGTTAGCTTCATAGATTACAGCAAAGCCTTTGATAAAGTGAACCATCCGAAATTGTTAAACATATTGCAGAATATTATATTAATTATATCCGGGTTCAAGGATCTCTTTCAGAAGAAGCAAGCTTTCAGAAAAGCATCAGATAGGGATGCATCCTGTTATTTAATATATATTCAAAATATATATTTTGGTAAGCATTGGATACCGAGACAGCTGGCAATCTGGATGGCCTGCAGATGCTGGTTGACAACGGTGTACAAGAATATGGACTCACCAATATTAACAAAACAAAAATTTTGTTTTTATCCAATAATAAAAGTAACACAAGCCTGCTATATGTAAACAACAAAATCATTGAGCAGGTTACATATTTTGTACCTTGACATACGAACAAGCTAGTAAGGTGATCATTAAAATGAAAAAATATTTTCAGCTAAAGATTTATGAGATATCCTGATATTTAGAATGACCCGATGCTATCGATGTGTTTCCAGTGTTCCTCTACGGACTGGAAGGTTGGACATTAAATAAGGGAACGTCCCGGAGCTTGGGAGCTTTCAATACTGGGATATACCGGCGCTCGTTAAAAATTCCCTTACTGTGCCGAGCCGCACATTAAATCTTTTCTGCTTGCAATTCTAAAAAGAATTGAATTGAATCTCTGTTGGCAACAAATATGAATTGTTGCAGGTTATTATGCAGGGACATGTCATAGGTCGAAGTAGTTTTATACTGCGCAATAAGGACGATTATCAGTCTCTTTAGTTTTCTTGAGGGCACCGTAATAAACATTGACAGGCCTTCCATCAAAGCTTAGCAGGCACTGGTTATATTTTTGTACTATGGGAAGCGACATTTTTGCTACTGTTCGTTTAAAATAGTTGTTAGTGAAAAAACTATTAATGAAATTAATCGATTTTAAAATGTCATGTAGTAATTGTGTGTAAAT
Source organism: Cylas formicarius (assembly GCF_029955315.1). NCBI lineage: Eukaryota > Metazoa > Arthropoda > Insecta > Coleoptera > Brentidae > Cylas > Cylas formicarius. The sequence continues at coordinate 13,803,943 of NW_026844326.1, read as the reverse complement.
AGACAGAGACCAGGGGCTGTGATATGAGTACTTATATCATTTTGCCTTTATTTGTTTAAGAAGAGAATGATTTGGTAATTTGCAATTGTTGAAAGTATTACATCAATGATTATTAGAAACGGACTAATACCTAACTGTAGCTGGAAACAACTGATTGTGTAGTTAGACAGTAGTGACCAAGTAACTTTGACATGTTTTTAGTTAGCCAAGGACTGAACATTTCAATGCCGTACATGAGGTATACTTTTTTCAGTTATCTGTATTTTAACTGGATTCTCACCATAACGTATTCAAATATGGAGAAAACATATGTATGTACCATAGGTTAGGAATATACGAATGTACATATTTGTTTTTGCAAATTTTATATGCTGCAAACTTTTGATAAGGAATCTATGACCCGTGACCACTAATTTTCATCAATTGCTTCATTATTATTATTATTATTATTATTATTATTATTATTATTCTCTTCATAACTGTAAATAAAAATTTCATCATCAGTACTCCGGTCATCTTCAATTTCGTCCACTTGCTTTGTCACTGATATAACTAGTCATCCTAATAAAATATTAGATTCTAATTTACCATAAGTAATGAAGTGGGAATGTTAATCAACATAAAAGGAAAACCCTAATAAAAACTTAACTAAGACGTTGTTGAAAGGAACATTGTATTGAAGTTTTTTATAGCGTGCCATCTTATTTGGTAAAGCGTTCTCCGATTACACGACGCTGATATCAGATTACTTGCTCTTATATTTTAGGTCGATCTTTTATTGCCGTACGGCTATTAAAAACCATAAAGGGAAAAATAATCCTTCTCGGATTTTATAACGCCCCGCGGCCCATTTTGTGAAATTTTGATGGCGAGAGATTCGTTTATTACTTCCTCCGTTTGCTCGTTGTGAAGTGGTTAGCCAAACTATTAATTTACTTGTCTGAACTTGCTGAGGTTTACCCAACTTCGACTTCGAAAAGGCTTATTTATGAATACGAGCGACGGCCGTCATCCTTTGATTGCCCGAGGTTTTTGGAAGCTATTTAACGTCGGTAAGGTTCAAAGGCCGACTTCTAAAGAAGAAATAAGGAAGTATGCATCGCTACCGGCTTTAAATTATTCGTTAATTTGTCTCGGTGTTACTTGGTGGAAGCTGGGGTATGAAAGTTTGTTGGAATAAATAGGAAATAAACTTTTTTCCAAATAGAAGATATAATCCAGTAACTTGAGCTCACCATATTATTTTGAAAAAATATAAATCTGTACAGTTACATGCAATGCAGTGCAACACTTTCTAAAAGGTTTCAAGTATTAGAAAAAATGTCTGTTCCAATTTTCGTGTTCACTAACGTAAACTAGCTCTACATTCTTTTCAAACTACAGGAGAAGTGTGACCGAAAAACCGCCAATAACGTCAATCCTTTCCATAAAGTTGCAAACCATTCTTCTAGAGACTTAAATTATTTTAACAACAATTTTCAGCAGCGAACTCGACCTTGTAACTCCAATAAAAAGCCCGCTAATGTCGGACATTGTACACAAATAAAAATATTGGTATCCAGAAAGAAATCAACATCAAAAGTCAAAAACTTTGATCTTCGCGAATAATTTGTGTTAATGAAATTGTCGAAAAATATGAAAATTGGTTTACAATAAAAAAGGCAGAGTCATGCTATATTTTAGTGATTGATTTAACGGCTGAACGTTGACACAACCTCTTGAGAAACTGTTCTATGAAATATAAGTGTCAAGGAAATATTTATAACCCCTTGATGAGACTTTATATATATTTGCCATTATAATGTACTACTTACAAATATTCTGGATTCCTTCTGCGTTCGTTGTTGATAAATCAAACTTGCTGACGTTTCGCCAATCATCCTATTGGCTTCTTCAGAGCTTAACTGAAACTAGTTCGCATTCTACTCTGTACCTGCTTATATATTGTTTGAGAAGGGGCGGAGCTAAAGGAGGGGCATGATTGATTCCCATATTGCTGCAAGGTAAAGACTGGAGTCGCGGTGTATATAGTTTGGTTGGTTGCAAATTTGTGTAGACTCTCGGATTTTTTGTTGCTAGAAGAATTTTAGTTTTATCGAATAAAATTTGATGTCCGGTTCGGTCCTGATCAAATTGATTGATTCCACTATTAATTGAAACTTGATTATTTTTTCCATATTATTGTTGTTTAATTTCTATACTGTTGAAAAATATTTAGAGCTGATAACTATCTCGTATATTCTCTGTTCTAGTCTTAGAATTAGTTCGATTCCACTTGGGGAAAGTGTTTTAAAACCACACCTCCCTAAACGGAAACAGGTCTCTCGCCCCCTGATCCCTTTAGATACGTGAAACCACGCGCCATGCCAACCGGCTTGGCGCGGCATCCCCTTTCCCTTCACCTTAACCCCCAGGAGATTGGAACGACTTAATTATCCCATTATTAGCAAGGAGATTGCAGCAGTCAGCTGACGGTAGTCATAGCGACAGATAGCGAATTTAACCGAAATGCTTATCAGGGGAAATTATCTCGAATAAAGCCACTCGGCTGCCAAACCGTTTCGCATGACGTTGGGGGTGATGTCAGCGGCTCTGTTTTAGGGACAACATTGACAACTTCGCGAATACCTCTCATTTATTATTTATTTATACTCACTTCGACTTGTGCATTGCAATTATCTAAAAAACTTTTAGCTTAACGACATACTATACAGCAACTTCTTATATGTTCATAGCTACCATCCCATGTACGTCGCCTATTGAACATTCATTTCATATTTCTCTTTCGGCAACTTGCTTTCTTTCATTTGTCATTTTCACTCCTCTTACTTGGAGAGAACAGTTGAATTAGAGTAGTGTACAAGTAATTCCATATTACAATTGGAAAAACAGCTTCGATATATAACTTACAGTAGTAAGTATGGTACAGTATAGTACAGTACAAGAATTTTGCAAAATTGCTTACTTACTGTTTTTAAAATAACTCGTTTTTAACTCTGGCAGCCCTCATTGCAATAACTGTACTTATTTTTTTATAAACAAAGTTTTTTTTTTTAATTTTAAAAAGTATGACAATTAAAATAAATAAAATTATCCTTGAAACTTTGTGTGCTTCTATTTTGTAAGTGACTGAACTGGTACTTAGTGGCTCATTGGCTTGCATATAAGTTCAACTTTGTTGTTCATTTCCATTTTCCGAATAGTATCTTGTATGTACATGATATGCACATAAAAAAAATAGTTTGGCCCCACTTCCTACATATTACAATTGATTTCACAAATTAGTCTGCGTTATCCACTGACCATAAACGACCCAAATGAAAATTGAATGAAAAATGGTGATATAGTAAGGAACAATAGAATTTATAATTTGTTACATATATTCTCCCTAGTGTTTGATTTATCTCGTACATAAGAACAAATTTAATAGCTTGCAATTCTAGATCATTAAAGATAATTTCTCCCCAAACCAATATGTTTAGAAAGAGGAATAAGGAAAGCCGGAATATTTTGGTATTACCAAGTTCCCGATTAGCTGAGCGAGGGGACGGCAATACCTAAACTAACGCTTAAAATAATCAACACCGGAAAGTTCACTCCGCCTAGGTTTTATCTTCGGTGTATAAGTTGTTAATGGATTGCCATTTAGATTATCTCGAAATACATTAAAATACTTTAAACGTATATATTCAAGACTTGTTTGACACTTTTTAATCTTGTCGGTAGTAGAGGAAGGCTAACATATATTGGATTTCTGAATTACGATTTTAACTAACAATAATGTATTATAGTTTATACTACTCTAAAATACTTGTGTTCATAATATGCTATTATCGTTATCTTTAACATTTTATGCCTAAAGCGATGAATTCATAAGCAAACAATTTTGTTTGTTCACCTATTTAAAGAAATATAAAAAATTTAAAATTTGACAGTGGTGGTTACAAAATTGATAATATTGGGTATCAAAGACTATATATTGGACAAGCCATAATATCTGTGAATATTTGGTTAACGAAAGCGTTGGGTAGTGTTGGGTCAATTGACCACTTCTTAATTGAATCGAAATGTATCATTATTTAATACTAATATGTATTTTATAATAAATTATTATGCGTTTGTGATGTCCAATTTACCTATAGCTAACCCTCTTCACCGCATCCCCGAATAGGATATTTTGCGATTCGGGGAATCCCAACAAAAATATCCACTCCATTTAGTTCTCTTCACAATATAAATAAATAAATATAAATTTCATTGTATTTTAAAAGTTATCTCAGTCAATTTACTGGTTAATTTACAAAAAAAAATGACTAGTCAATCACACTTTGTTATACATAAATTATAGAAAAACAGCATATTTTTAAGATATTTCTCAATTTTTGTCGAATACTTCCGGTTTCACTGGAAATCGCTTCTGTGCCAATTTTTCAAATATAACATCCTGTATATTTTTACATTTTTGAATTTATTTTTTTTATTATTATTATCATTTATTATATTCGTCAAAACATATTCTTTGTGGAAAGCGTCCATAAAACTTATCTTATTCCTATGTATCATATCACCTATATGCTGTATTAAAAGTGACTTAAAAAAACAAGTGGGGGTAAAAAGTTTTCATAATGAAACATTCCCATCCAGAATTGTCTTAGATTTTCAAAACGTATATACGGGGTTAAAATTCCATTGCCTTATGCCATTTTTCGATGCCAAATCTCTATCTCTAAATCCGTTGACATTCAGTATTTACAACCAGCCCCTCCTAGCATAAAATTTCGATTTTTTCTGCTCCGTATTAGGTGATCCAATCTAGCGACTTGTTGTTTACTGCAACTAATGTAGATGTTATATATTCCGTTATACTAGGTTAAAACCAAATACAATTTAGCAAATAGTGATTTTTTTCAATTATCCTGCACATACACGCATTCTGGTTAACTGTAAAATAACTCTACTTGAGGTATTTACTCTAACTACTACTAACTCTAATTCTATTAGAAGTATTTTTATATTTTGCGGCAACTATTGCACCCGATTAATTTTATCATATTATCATCCCAATCCAACCGGGAGTAATATTAGCTTCAATCATAAGTTGAGTACCTGGTAGAACCTGGTATAAACAAAAAAGATTCAAAATTATTCCCTAGAACTTAATATTTACCTAACCCTTACTATGTATGTATTGAGTAATCTGAATAGTAAACATTAGACAAGTATCTTTTAAAAGGCCCAATATATCTGGGCTAAATTAACGTGACCAAACGCCGTTTTGAACATCTCCTTTTCCACAGGGGTCGGAATAGTCCTGATTACAGTCAGTGGAGTGGCTTGGCGACTTACCTCCCACGATTCATCGACCTGCAGGTCGATGTTGGGACTGGGATCCACCGAATCCGTAGACGTCTGCACCAGACGTTTCGTTCCCAGACTACCTCCATCGTATGGCCGACCTCATCATCCCTACGCCGCTATGATGTATCCGGAATTTCAATACAGGTAACAATGCACAGCCTAGCGGAAGGAGGAAGCGCTAATGCCAAACCAAATTTCCTTTTAACTAGAATATTTTCTAGCGCTGATGTTTTTAGGCCTCCCCCGCCGAGCTATCAGGCCTCCATGCAGGAGTATAGATTGAGGTTGTTACTTTTGGATAGAGGAAATACTCCTCAAATTCAAGCGGGTATACAAAACGCCGTTTCTCCGCCTCCAACATACAGAAGTCACGCAGGAAGTCTACTGAGGTATAACGAAATCGTTTGAATATCTCGGTTGCTTGTTATTTAGAATGACGCTCATGTTTTAGAGCCCCTCTGTCGAGCAGACGTGACGCAACCCAATCGGAGTACAGCTGTCCGCCGTCTTATCGATCCCAGAACAGCTCGAATCGACCCGGTACGCTGCAAGGCTCCATCCTGCACTCTCGAGAGCACTCGTTGAGTGTTTCTGATTCTAACCACGGCGAATCAGTAGTCAACGTAGTGAATATCCTAGGTAGCGCGGAAGAAGACATTGCTCTCGACAATATAACGCTGGATTCGTTGAAAATGGAGCCGGAAACGGACTTGAATCCACTAAAAATGTTACTCAAAGGAAGCCAAAGCGATTTAGAAGGTTCGAAGGACGGTAATTTAGTAACTATCGTTCAAACTAGTGATCAAAACCCGGTGATAGTGACCGTTAGCGGTTGTTCCCAAGATAATAATTCTAGCGTGCAGATTACGGAAATACCATCCGAAATGGAGATTCTGGCGCACTTATAGTTTTTGTTTTAGTGTTTCTGGAGGTAAACATGGATTTTGTAAAATCGCGCACGATCGTTAGTGATAGATAGTACAAAACTTATTCATTTCAGAATAAAAGTTGTCGCTATATTTACATGAAAAAGTTTCAGAAATGCACTAGGTTTTTAAATTTTGAAATGTAGACAGATTTTTTTTGTAAACTAACGAACATGAAAATTTCTACTCGGCCTAATTGCCTAGATTTCCTTGTGGAATAGAAGTTAATATGAAATACTCAAAATTTGTTTGATACTAATACGTTATGAACAAAACAAAACGGTATTGAGCCTTGTCTATATGACGGGCAATGTATAAATTAAAAGTGTTCACCCTGTATAGTGTCAATACGTTGTACATTTGCGATATGTGCCTATATTTGTAGATAGTCCCTATAAATAATTAACCAGACATCCGCTGTATTATATATTTGAGAATGTATAAATAAAATTTTTAATAATTATGGTTACATTTTTGTGTTTTATTTCATGTTAATACAGGGCAACCACAAAAAACTTTTATAAACGCGACAAACCCAAAATTTGTTTCAAGCAGAGTCGTTAAACAGTTCTTACATGCAGTCCAAAATTAGATATGCCGTGATATATTTTACAGCAGTTCGAATTGTATGCTTTTGGTTCAACTTACTGGCTTTAGAGGTTTTTCGTTTTTGGCAAAGTCGCCGGAACTAAAAAATCCAAATTCGAATTTATTAAAATATTTTTTGCAGTTTTCGGTTAGAAGCCATTAAGCCGTAATGCTGGTTAACATTCTTTTGTAAGAAAGAAAGATAGGGTATTACAAGAGTTTGCTGCCTCTTTTACATTTTCTTCAGTACTTTTGAAAGCTCACTCCAATGCTAATTATATTTGCTATTTTTGGTCACTCGGGAGTCTGATGTAGGAAAACTAGATATATTTGGGTATTTTGGTATGCTTTTAAAATTGTATTGTGGCTTATTATGAGACTTCATTGCCAACTTTAGTACGTTATTATTTTTTAATCCACTAAAAGAATCTGTCTAACACAAATGAAGTTCTTTATCTTTAATAGCATATGGGTTACATCTTTAATAATGATCCTTATTTACTAATAATAAAACCGTCTCCTTCTAAATGGGATGTAGGGAAATATTCCAATGCCACCTCCACCTGCAAAGCGACCAAATCCACCTCCGAAGGGCCCTCTTCCAAATCCAAATCCAAACCCTCTGCCAACTCCAAATCCTCTGCCTCCTCCAAACCCTCTACCTCCACCGAATCCTCTACCTCCTCCAAATCCTCTCCCTCCACCAAATCCTCCATGTCCTCCGCCTCCCCTTGGGGATCTTTCCTCACGGATAAGAACTGCGTTATAAGCTACAAAAAATATTTAAAATAATGGAAAATATGGTATTTATTCACTCCGAAGCATTACAGATTAATGATATAACAAAATGTTGTATGAACAATTTAGTAAAAAACGTACAGATAATAAAAAATACTAAATGTGCACTTACCTTTATTCTCATGTACATGCAGAGTAACCCCAAGGGCACAGAGGATTAAAATTATGAAATTCCAAATTATTTTCATGGCGAACCTGTTATTGCCGGGTTGGGAAAATAACTGATTTTGCCTCGCTGTTTTTCGTTACGATTTCATACAATTGTTTTTTTCAAAACTCTCTGCAACAAAAATATTCCACCAGATCACTAATCAAATATGTATCCTTTCTATTAGCACTCCAAAAATCCCAGCAAATGCATGTATTTATTTGCAAAGTGATTTGCCATTTTAAGTGAATCTTGTAATTTTAGATTTTACGGACACAATAAGGCCGACAGTTTTTCGAGTATTTCAAGATTAATTTCAAACAATAGCTCAATACTCGTCTAATTCAATATTCAGAGCTTGCAAACATAAGATTTTTAAGCAGACGTGAAAGAAAGGTAACTGTTCCTGTAATAAAAACAATTATTGAACGCAGATAAAATTGGGACACAAATTGCAATACTTATCTATAACCAGTATTAAATCCAATCAAATATTTGGACAGAAGTGCCTTATATTGTCATTCATCAGCATGCTAAATAAAATAATTATTATAAATATTAAAAATATAATACACACCGGGGATACGGGGAACCTCTATCAATTTAGCGTTTAATACTTTTCTCTACTCCCGTTTGTAAAATACCCAATTACCCACCGATCTAGCGCGCGGGAAGCGTCACTTTACCACGTCAGTTGCGTTTCCCACGGATCCGAGCCACTTCGGACATTTCCGGAATTTTACCGCACTGATTTGAGAGCGATCGCATGTTTTCGGAGATATTTCCCACGCTTTGAATTTTGACGTTTGTCAATTCTGACGTTCATGTCAGCGAATGTATTCGGTTTGTTTTGCGAAAATGTACCCAAAAACTAACAGTCGTAGAAAAAGTATAGTATGCAATACGTTCTGTAAATTTTTTAAGTCACTCGTTTATTATAAATTCGCTCCGCTCGTGTCAAATAAACTCTATTGTAAGTGTGTTCATTAGTTGCTTGATTTAAAGTATATTTATAAAGGTTTTCTTTCTCGCAACTAGGTAAAAAGAGTTCTGAAGAAATTATGAGCCTAGTCCTTCTATATAAGTACTTAGTGAGTAGTCCAAACAATGTTACTATAGTGTTGAGGTAGTACTTCAGAAAACAAGTTCTAGCACTGACTTATTTATTATTTTAATATTCTATTTACTAATATTGACCATATCAAATTTTAGTTTAACAATTGTTATATTTATTTTATTATATTATTTGTTTTCTATCTTCCGAATATGCCTCCTGATCCGGAATGGGAATGGGCTAGCGATCCAGATAGGCCTAGAATAAATAAATTTTGTAATTCTCGTGATAATATAGAACTTACAGCACTCTCACCTATTCCAAAAGGTCCAGTTAAACCTCCGGATAACGCTCCAGCATTTGAATGAGAACTGAATAATTCAAAAATTTATTATTTTAAGTCTTTTCTAGCAAAAATGTTTGGAAACAAGAAAACTGGAATGTCAGTGGAATATTTGATATATCTCACTGACATACTCAAAACAAGTAAACAAAAATTGTGCGTAAATCTAAAAATTATTAAACATTCTCGTACATTCCCAATGTGAAGTTAAGTTTCCAAATGTAAAGAACATCAGGACTACTTTCTTAAAGTATTGTGATATATTTATTTTATTTGCAACAAAAAAAAGTGATAACTCACCCTCCAATTCCCAATTGCGGCGCTATAAAAGAAAATGAACGCATTTTATTAACATATACTAAACCAAACAAATTAATTTAATTAATACTAACATATCCGCGTATCCACCATTTTGTGATGAATTAATCTGAAGCTCTTGCCAAGTTAAAAAACTATGGCAATGTATCTATAATAAACATAATTGTTACCTGCGGCAATGGTGTAAACGAATATTGCGAGAAAAACAAATAGCAGTTTCATATTGATTGGTTTCGGATTGCACAAGACTTGTCTCACCAAGACACGTGGATCATATATACCAACTTTTAAAACTTGTTCATAATCACCGTCACTTTGCGTTCCGGCAAACAATTAGAATTTTCAGAAATGTCCATTAATTAGAATGCAATAACTTTTAAAATAATAATTACTGTCGCATCCGGTTTGGAGTCAATTAGCTACCAGTTACATTTACTTTTAACAGAATAATTTGCTCCGTTTGTATCACATCCGCTTAAACTGGTGAAATTCATTTTTGGTTTTAAACACTATTCTTTAAAGAAAATGTACAGAGTGGGCCAAACTGGACTCTTTTAAATGAAATTGGAATTTTTAAAAGACTTGAAACCTGAGATCGACGTCTGGGGTTCAATTTTTATAAAAAATGTAATTGTAAAAACCGCAAATAAATATCTGTTGCCGTTTCAGAATCACAGAGTATCCGCAACAACTTTTTTGCAAAGGGGAAAATATTGTGTTATGCTATAAGCATATTTAAATTTTTAAAATTTAAATATTTAAATATATTTTTAAAAATATTTTCATAGTTATCAACAATCAACAAAAAAGGCGAGTTTCTATTTGGGGCAACTTCTATATTTTTGAATTAGGTATAAGGCATTAAATTCCCCTTTCCAAGAATGCATGAATGAAGATTAAATAAATGAAATGATTGAAGAATGAACCCTTGATATTTTGGTAAGCCACTAACTTTTTATGAAACACCGCATATAATATGTTTGAATGTGCAGCATAGCAGCATTGGGTCCGAACCTTATAAGTTCAGGGCATCATATAACAACAAGAACAAGAAAACTTGTAACTTAAACTTAACATTTATACCGAAAAGGGTTTCATAGTTATCAACAATCAAAAAAAATAAGGCATTAAATTTTCCTTTCCAAGAATGCATGAATGAAGATTAAATGAATGAAATGATTGAAGAATGAACCCTTGATATTTTGGTAAGGCACTAACTTTTTATGAAACACCGTATATAATATGTTTGAATGTGAAGCATATCAGCATTGTGTCCCAACCTTATAAGTTCAGGGCATCATATAACAACAAGAACAAGAACACTTGTAAATTAAACTTAAAATTTATACCGAAAATCAATTTAAAGCAAGATAAGCTACTTTATCAAAGAAGCCTCAAAGATCTAATTTTCAAATATCATATATCATAATTTTCATTTTTTCAAAGCTGTGATGCGATTCGGAATCCAATTTTGTTGCAAATTATTTTCCATTTCGTTTTTAGCCAAACTCTTTAAATATAATAATAATAATAATAATAATAATAAATTGTTTATTGCCCACAAGATACAAGTTTTTACCTCAAAATAGCGCTAGATTCTATTAAGTATAGGTGCTCTAGTTTAATAGAAAATAGATAAACAAAAAATAATACATCATAATAACATTTGTTATAGAATTCAAAACACTTAATTAAGCTTGAATTGCGGAACTCATCTGCTACGTGAAGCGTTTATTTATTTTTCAAATAAGTAATACAAAATAAAATATAAAATAAAAATGAAACTGAGCAAATGAAAGGAGGAGGAACCACAATAATGGATTGCATTAATTGAAGTTGCTTTTATTGGATGCCTGAATGACTGTCGGACAATTATCCACGACCTTTTAGATGTTATAATAGTTTTCATTTCAGCAGAAATTATGTTATATAATTTATTTACAACATATAGAAATCTTCGCTGTCCTATCCTTTTTGCTTTTGGTTGTGTTAAGTTTTCTTTCGTTTTTGCTCTAGTAAAGTGATCATGAGATATGTGGTTGTTGAAAAATTTTTCCGCATATGAATCATAGTTACTTTATAGTGTAGTTGTCAGAGAGTTAGAATCCTGCAATACTTAAAGGCTTAATGGTTTGAGATTACTGGCCGATAATGCCGTATAGTAAAAGCGACTGGACCAACCCAAAGTATGTTGGTATTCAAGTACGTATTCACATACAAATGAGGCAACCGTTTTGCTCCAATTTAATTTTTATATTCTACATTTTGAAAACCTAACTGTAATTCAAAATGTTATGAACTAATCATTCCAGCATTACTACTTTGCGTTGAAATTTCAAAAATAAGAATTTTGAAATTGCAACGTTGCCTTTAATTTGCAAAATCTTCCAGAGTAAAGGCGTTTGGTATTTATATTGAACAAAAAAGCATGAAACTTTTTTTCCAAAAGTACTAAGATATAGGTATAAGGAAACGAATGTTATCTAATGAATAAAGTTTGAATTAAAATTCAAAAATAAAGGAATACTAGTATACATACATTGATTATTCTTATTTTAACTTTTGGAACACCTTGTATACATTATCTAAAATGTATTGCAGAGGGAATTAGTGCATCTTCCTCCGAATTCTCTATTCAGATTTCTCCAAAAATAAACTAAAGTGAAACCTACATAAAGAAAAGGCTGAATATAAAATTAAAATGGTCTGCAGTGATATGACTGCGAAGCCTCTTATTTAGCTTTTGATGCAACAACCATCTGCGTATATGGCTAATTATGGCACTTAAACTCCTGCTAGATGCATCTATCAAAAACCTTATTAGTAATTTCGGTTTAAAATCAATGAGCACAAATGGAGGTACAAACGTATTCTAAACTTCTAACCATAGCCATAGCCAGGTATATTTTTTACTAATAAGCTGTTTAAAGGATAAATATTAGTTGACGCTTTCGGCAACCCAACATAATAATTGACGTCCCCAAGCAACCACTAAAGTTCTGTCATACTTGGGAATTCTTAATTCAGCTAATTAAATAACCCGTGTAGGTCATGAGACTACACTTTTATTTTTTAAGTTGAACTCAACGTAACACCAAATTTGGCTTTGCTTATGCAAAAAAACAAAGTTGCATAGGCTTACGAAATCACCAAATTGATTTCACTTTTTTCACAATTTACGCAAAATTATACCTAATTTCAAAGAAAAACAAATTTAGCTTAATTTGTTGTTTATTTTAGAATTAACAAAATCAAAGTCGGCTTCAGTGAATAATTCATTTTCCAAATAGGGTTCCCGATCCGGCACTGGATTGAGCATTGGCGAACGATCCAGAACCACCTATAAGTGAAAATGATAGATAATGAACTAAAACACGTTGGAAGAAAATCGCCACTTACCGAGTCCACCCAAACCGCCTCCAAATGAACCAGCAGATGCACCAGCATTGGCCTGAGATCTATACAGAAAATAATCAATATTTGTTCAGGTGCAGTGGTTTAATGATTGAGTGTTAAATCGCATATTTCTTTATCTTGAGACACAATTTTTAGAGTACATATCGATTTTTTACATTTAAACATTGTTAAAACTACTCACCCAGAGAATCCAAATTGCGGAGCTGGAACAACGAAAATAAAAACGAAATGTTAATTCAATATATTTTTTTTTATTTAAGATTAGCGAATATGATTGTTCATAATTTTTATTACGTGTTTATTCAGCAAAAAATCAAAAACTTAGCTAAAAAAGTTTAAACAAATTCCTTAAATTTCATGCTTTTTTTTTAAACAAATGTACACTACTAAAAAATAAAATAAATAAATATCCATTTACCTGCAGCAACAGCGTAGAAAAATACAACCATCAAGACAAACAAGAGTTTCATTTTGATGTTTTGTTGTTTAGTTATTTGTTGACTGGCCAATAATTCAAGCTGGTATAGTTTACTTTCAGTATTTGGTGGGCATTTATAGTCAAAATGTAACGATATTAACGAACCTGCTGGAGATTTAATCTGACATTGTATCGATAATTACTACGAGTTTAAAAAGCAAATTCCTTTTGGTGCCAGAACATTAAAAGAAAATTAATATTGATGTATACCAGTCAAATGTTTCGAAATTGATTTAGAATGTTCAAGGAAATTATCTTATGTCAAAACCGAGGCGAAAATTAAACTAGGGAGAACAGACATTTCTTTCGAGAATCGCTTTTACGAATATATAGCAATGCATAACGGATTAAATGATAATATATTATTTTACTACGTAAAACATCTATTATGTTACTTCAGCCATCTGAAATAGATGTTCAGCATCCCGCATAGATCATTCTGTAATATAAAATAGATATGTTCTTACTGAGTAATTAAAATTGTGTTTCGATACATAATACCTAAATATTCCGGAACATAGCGCAACGAAGCTTTATCTTTTTTAGTCTTATAAATTTGGATGAAGGTGCGTCAAAATACCAATCTACTGCCTAGTCGAAGAGATATTTGGTTTGGTTTTAGATATATGAATTACCACTTTGTATGTCACATTAATTGAAGGCAATTTCGTTAGCGAAGTTTAGGTTTAAAACTAGTGGAAGTTGAAAAAGTCAAATTAAGATCTACATGTCCTAAAATAAATATTTTGAAAAGAGAACTACACACAACTACCAATAAAGATGAAAAAATATGTAATAAAATATAACTGATGTATTACCCTTACAAAAAAAAACACTTTCTGCACAATTCTTTATTTTCTTAACTGAATGGAGGGGATTAAATTAGACTACGATTCTTATTCCTATTAACTAAATTTAAGGCGAAATTTATGTAATGATTTTAAAAAATATATTTTTTATTTTATGTTTTTGTTAGAAACTTTTGTCCCCTGCAATTTTTTCTATGCAGTTTTTAAGGCGCTCCTTATTATTGCTTTAATTGACATTACTCAATTAGTTAGTTAGACGACTAGTTTAATCAAAAACACTTTTGTTCAGTAATAAGAGTTTTAATCCAATAATGGCGAATTTCACTAATGCAGACATGGCGAATATGCATTTTCTGTACGGGCGTACAGACGGAAATTTCTTGGAAGCTTGTCTTTACACACAAGAGTATCTTAATACTGACCTCCTTTTCACAGCTTGAATGAGGAGTTTGGATACCCGCTGAGAACCCGAAGATCGAACGTCCGGATTAGAAATACTAAATATTATTAAAATGGAATGACAAGTACCACGAAAATTTCGGCAAAACATCAGCTATATCCAAGCACGCACGTTTCTAAGATCAGACACACCTATTTGTAGCGCGATATCTCCTTAATTGTTGACTTTTTAGCCAATGTTTATATAACAAAGTACCCCTTATTATAAGCAAGGAATCACCCTCTTCAGTTTTTCGCATTTGTTTTGTTAATAACCTATTTATAAGTTGCCCGTTTCGAGTGTCCAGCATTTTATATTAAAACCTATTCGATTTTGACAAGCTTATAACCAATAGATATTCTGTTCTGTAGATATTTTATAACATTATTTCAGTTCTTATAAATTTTTTATCGTCTCGATTTGTGCTGTTGGTTGTTTTTATGTAGCAATTGTTGCCAATAAAACTTTGCTTGGTGTTACAAATAATTCTCGACAAAATGGCGGAGGCTCAATCAAATGTCATAATATTTTCTATATTTATTTGTTATCGCAATAAAACTAATAAACAAATTAACAGTAAATTATTACTTACTATTTTATACCGTGACAGACCGTAAATATAATTCGTATATTTACCTAAAGAAATAAAAACGAAATAAGAAATACCGGATGCAGGCTAAAGAGAAAACACTATCACTATAAAAAAAAAACTATTTAAGATAGCAAAGCTTGGTGATCAGAATTATAACCTCCAAACCACGCAATTCGTCCCAGAGTTGTCAGAAAAAAATCAATTCAAGCAAACAAATTCTCTTGGTCTATCTACTAAAAAGATATTTTCCCCAACTCCTATAACCAAGGAACCAATAAGATATTTTTTAAATGAATTTATGGTGTTGTTTGCCATTTGTGAGACCAGTCATTTCAACCACCGAACAAATGCTGATAAGTTCCTCAATTTAGCAGTATTCAGTATTCCTCTGTATTTTGTCATGATATACTGAAAATGAGTTAACAGTCAACTTTACTGTTTAGAAAGGAAATTAAGTAAAGTGCAGTTTAATATGTGAAATTTTGGGGCATTCTGTACCAGATTTACGGCTTTTATAATATCTAATATCTAAACGGTCTATAGGGATTGTTGTGAATTTTGAAGTCATTGAGTCATATATATTATAAATGGTCGTGGCTGTAATTAGTAGCTAGAAGTTAATTAGTCAAACCGCTTATTTAACCGAAGCAAATCTTTATTAAGAAACTGACAAAGCTTTCATCTATCCTTATTAATACATAATTTTCCAAATATGGCGATCGGTCCGGTGTTGGCAATGGAGAAGGATACTGATCTACCTGTAAAAATTAAGGTGCAATAGACATTTTAATAATAGCACTTTATTTCCAACAGGTAACATGACCCAATTACAGGAAATATTAAATATAAATCATCCAATATATATACTAGGGGACGTAGAAACCAATCTTAAATCTACTAATCTTACAACTAAAAAAAAATGAAGAAGGATAGAATGAGAAAGAGAAAGAAAAGGATAAGACTTAACGGTACGCATAACCCGACGCCATTCGAAGTTGCTGAAGTATGGCCTGGAGACCATCATAATATAAATCGCAGTACGATGATAGTTTGTTGAAGGTAGCACACATATTGTAAATAGGGTTTTGAAAATGGATATTGGACCTGGGTAACTGCGGTAAGAAAGTTGATTGATGTCTCCCTTCCAGCCGCGGCACATGAAAACGTAATTGTTCCAGAAGAAACGGACAATTAACTCCGTAATGAACTAACTTATAGAGAAATGAAACAGATTGCAAGTCTCTGCGCAAGCTCAGGGGCAGTATAGCGAACCTTCTTAGTAGAAGATCGTGATCAACATTTTGGAAACAACATAAATTATCTGTGTGTGTACTATTTAAATTGCTTACCAATTCTTCGGACAACCGTTCCAAGTGGTCCCGAAGCTGTAACAGGGCAGGCATCTCCTTAATAAATAATGTGAATTTACAATGAACCGGGTTAAATAAGTTAGGAGAGGGATCTCGAAGCAAATTGTCGAGGACACCGCATCGCCTAGTAAACAAATAAATACAGAATAGGTGCACTGAAAATAATCAAATTTACCTGCGGCGACAGTCCGCAAAACTAATTTAAAACAAAAATATGATTGCAGTGTAACAGCGTGCTTTACAACTGTGACTTTGCACAATTTATTTTGAATTTATAATAAACGCGTTGGTAATTATCAGGTATATCAGTTCGGCGATCATTGCATAGATTAATGATGCCTTACAGCATAGCTGATAACGATTGTAGTACTGGTTGACCCATCTAGAATGAAAGGAATCCCCTACACAAATTTTAAAATTTGTTTTCCTTGTTAAAAAAGCAAACTTGAGTGCAGAATTGAGAAACATCAATAAAGCCAATTTAGTAGTAGTAGATATGCAACAACTAATTACAAAAATTTGGGACATTTAGGCACGAAAAAATAACAAAACCTAGGCTTGTAACTTATCACATACGAGACATCCGCAATGCTACAAAGTGGGTACAACAAACTTAGAGTTTTTGCTCGTAATTGGAGTGTTCCTATTTCTAAACCAAATAAAAATTTGACTTTCATGTCTTTTAATGAGGGGGTAATTACATTGGTGGTATTAAAAAATACTTTTTCCAGAAATTAATGATGCAGGTTGAACAAAAAACACCATCACTATAAAAAAGCATATTTGACTTTTCATTTACGATATCATAGGCTGTTGATTAGAGTAGAAACCCTCAGATCACGTTTCCGAAAATGATCCCAGAAATTTTGCCAAAAAAGCAACAGTACAGTACTGAAATAACGCACTCTTCATGAAAAAAATAAAACTTCGTGGTCCATCTTAAAAAAGGTATATTATTAGACTCCTACAAAAAAGGCTCCAATTAATTATTCGTTGCTGAAATTACTTGTTGTGTTTGCCATTTGTTCTTATCATAATAGATAGATAATATAGCGGCTCTACTAATTGACATCCACACACTGAACTCGTTTTCCCAGAACATTTAACGAAATCTACGCATATACTGCCGTAAAAATTCGAAATTCAAACTTATTTGCCATCGTCAGTGGCCATATTGTTTGTCGAATTTCGCGAAGTGATTGGTTAAAAACGAATTTTTCAATCTCGCGCCCCGCATGTTGAATGGACCTTCTAAAAAAAATTTATAGTTGCTTCATAAGTTCCTGTTTTATAGCCATAACCAGGGCCTCAATATCTTTTGTAGCTATATGGCTTTTCAATTTCCGATTATATTGAAAAAATTTTGAAACTTTTATATTTATGAAATTGTCTGATTCAGTTGAATACATATGCAGCGGCGTGCCCAGATTGTTTGTACAATTCTTCTTTTCCCCACAAATGAATACAAACTTATTATAAAAAAAATGTTTAAGTTTAATGTGAAATAACTTATCGAAAACTAACTTTTCAATATTAAGGTTATGCTTTCCTTTCATCAAAATTTTCATTTCATTTGGCAGGCAAACAATATCAAAAACACATTGTGCTTCTATGACGATTACGGAACAGTTATTACTACTTCCTACTCTAAAACTCAACTCACCCATTTTAAAATACTTTCGCTAGCCAATTCGAGCGTTACCGGTATGGTCTGTTCATAGATATAAGAAAGTGACCAATAGCTTTTGACGGGTTATCCAAGGGTGGGCATTAACATACAATGCAACAAGATTAAATTCAGGTAAAATTGTGGTCCGTAATAGAAAATAATTTTATACCTACCTATGTTTAATATTCTTTGGTTTGGTATACTACTTAGTTTAAGTTTATTAGTAATCATTCTTATTTCGTGTGTAATACGCCTGGGTTGCATTGTGTGCGAATTATGCAAAATATATGCGAGTATAGTGTATCTCAGGAGATGCTCCCGCCCAAATGTAGAAGACACTATTCTATTGAGACTAAGGAAATTACAAACAATGGTTATTTGACTCTCATTGAACGTGGTGCCAGCAAGCAAGCATCTTTAGAAGAAACGGCCACATTGACGAATATTCCCGCATCAACTGTATGGAAAATTGTGAATAATCCACATTTTCTCGAGTGTAGATGAAAGTGATCAAGATATAATACGGCGTAACATTACCAGTTACACGAGGAACAATGCATGCCTAGATTAGATATCTTAATTAGGAGGCTTAAAAAAGATGAAACCGGTGTTATATGTTGCAGAACTACCTTATGGAAGTGTGTTCAACACATGGGTTTTAGATTTAAAAGAATTGTCAAAAGGCAAGTTTTAATGGAATCTTTTAAAATTCGGAAATGGCGACTGGAATATCTAGAAAAAAATTTGGATTTACAGAGAACAACAAAGACCAATTATTTACTTGGATGAAACCTGTTTTGCATGCTGGTTCTAAAGATGGTTGGGTTCCAAATGGACTTCCTCTGTCTGCGAAAAATATTAAAGATTCTTCTTTGGATTACTATGAAGACACCACCGCTGATTTATTTGATAGTTGGTTTAAAAACAAACTAGTTCCAAACATTCCTCCTAATCGCGTCACTGTAATAGACAATGCAAGTTATCACAGTAGACAGTTGACTAAAACCCCTTCCTCATGTGACACAAAAGCAACAATCCAAAACTACATGTATAATAACGACATTTATTTTCACGAAGATTATACCAAAAAACAATTAATTGAGATTCTACAAAACTTGAACCTACAAAAGGAATATGTCTGTGATAATTATGCAAAACATCTAGGGCATACAGTTTTAACGCTTCCACCTTACCACTGTATATTTAATCCTATTCAACATGTTTGGCACCAACTGAAATCTGCCATTCATCGTAACAATGTTTTTCGCCGTGTTAACTCCAATGTCCTCAAACTTATAGAAACTGAAGGTTTTAACATCCCTCCACAAAGTTGCGCAAATTCTGTTAAACATATAGAAAAAGCAGAACAATCGTATATCCATATTGCAAATAATATAGAACAAATGATAATTAGAACAAGCGATGATAGCGATAGTGATACTGATATTTTTTTTGAATAATTTTAAGTAATTTAAGTAGGTAATAAAAATAATTTGTAATTTTATTTTAGATTTAAACTTAAATACATACTTAAATAAATAAATATTGTTTAGTGTCTTTCCTAACAAAACCCCAAATAATTAAATTCTAAGCAAAGGTCTTTCCTTATTTTTTATCAGTTAATCCCTTTCTTATATCTATGAATAGACCATACCTTAGTCATTGGTTGCGAGCGATCGGATTTTTTGGTTAAAGAAAGATAATACTGATGGAGTTTTTACGTTTAGCAGTACTGATGATCACATCAGTGATTGAAATCGTGGTGTTTTGCTAATTCTACCCAATGAGGTCTTGTGGAATATTTTATTATTTAATGGCACTTCTTATTAATTATTATATATTAATTAATATATATGTTCGCAACTCGGAGGACCTTTGTTTGTCTACGATAGAAAATATTCCTATCAACTATTAATCGGAAATTTATTCCAAAACATTTCGTCCCTTGTCGATAACCCGTGATATCTATCGCATAATATTACAAATTCAAATCACAAATACGATGGCATACATTCCTAATCAAATAGGATATACACGCGTTGCAATCTCATTCATAGAACTGTACTCAATATTTAGATAATTATGGAAACGACAACGTAAACAAAACAGTTTTTAAAAATTCTAGTATTTTGTTCTTATCATCTGCTGCGGTAATTCAATTTTGTCGATAAGGGATTTACAAAATGTTAAACTTTGTCGGTCGCGTCCTATTTGTCTGACCTGCCAGTTGTTCCGTTTGTTGACATTACCAGTAAAGCGTCGTTAAAACAGTTATTTCTGATATATTACAAATTAAGCTCTAAAAACTAAATTATAAACAACACTTTTCTTTAAAATGTTAATGTAGAGCATTCCATTTAATTGTTCATAAATCACGTAAACCCTGATTGGATAAATCATAATGATCACTTCTGAGTAAAAAGGTCTCATTGATCAAGTTTTCTCGGTGTGTCCTGGTTGTTCGTCGATTTGAAGTGTCTGTCCAATTGTAATAAGTAAGCAATCAGCAATGAAATTCAGTGCTAAATAATAATAAAGTAATAATAATAGAAAAGAAAAACTTATTTGCTTGGATTAACCACACAAGTTTTATAAACAGGTTTAAATAACCTGAATCTACTATAGACTTGTCTAACAGCTTAATATACTTAACTTTTTCTGAGCACTAGTCTCTTTTTTTTTGAAGAAGTAGCAATCGTGTTTCTCAAACTTGAATTAAATTTTAGTTTCATTGCCCTAAACTTTCTCTGGTATTGAATTCAAAATTATTCATTCAAAGTTCCTCGAATACTAATCACAACGGTGCTGTTGTTCGGTATCTGATAGAGTGAAACGCACTTTCCATTTAATGTAATTTTAAAACTTTACTATTCGATCGGGCGTACCGGTAATACCTTTATTTATGACATTTATAGTTTTACTTGGTTGGTTGGTTGCTTCAACATTTCCCACTACTTGGCGTGGTTTCATTACTGGCATAATAATGAATTCGAGAATTCATGAGATATTTTTGATTAATCTTGATCGCTTCGTCCCCAAATGGGTAGAATTGCTTCTATAAGCAGTTTTCTTAGGCAACATTAAGTACCACAAAAATAGAGATTTTTTAATATTTCCAACTTTTGGTTGGTTCTTGAAGAGTTATGAATTATGGTATGGATTGTTATAGGTATATCAAAAACTGGTAAGTTGGGATGGACTTGGCATTTCTTTTTATTTTCTTTTTTGAAAAAGTATTTCCCAATTTCGTCCGTCATAATTTATGTTTACGCCCTTTTTTAGGAAAATGAGCAAATCATCTGCGACGGTGATCAACGTTAAAACGTATCCATAAAAAGAATCTTGATGATGTCACAAAATACACAAGAGGTCAGTGGCTTTTCGATAACAAAAAACCAGTAAAAAGTTAATGGGCTCTCTGAGTAATGTTTTTGTCTATAATTCCGAAAAATTAACATTCAAAAGAGCTCTCGCGATGACATTCACCTGCCGCCACAAACCCATCAAGTCAACAAACTCCTAAACAAGTTCTTCTATATAAACAAATGTATTTTAAAATGCTAAAGGCAATAAATTATATTGTCTATACAGAGCGATGCGAAATTGACGGACATGGCCATTGGATAGCATTTCAATAAGGTATTGATGGCTTGTTAAATGATAATTGTTAAAACTAATCTAGATCATGGAATAATATTATTGGAAGGTTTAAAATATAGATTACATCGATATATTTATCGATAAAAAAATTATTATTTATAATACATCCTAATAGAATATTAGAATGAAGAACTTTATCGACGTTTTGCCACACCATTAATTTTTGTGTAGATTTTTGAAGAACAGCACGGATACAAACAGTCAGAATTAACCAACGTCAAAACACTATAGATGACTAAAATCTACCGATAACAAACTCGTAATTAAAGTACCGTAAATCTCCTAAGCGTGTAATGAAGTTGGCATTTCCGCACGCTTGATCCTTGCATAGTTCGGTATTTTAGAAGTAGGGATCAGAAAAATACAATTAAATGCGGTTGAGACTCCACTATTTAATACACCTAAAAGAGACATCATCGTTTTCATCATGATACCAATTGCCACTCAACTTGATTTTTCGTAGTTGTTCATCATTAATGTAACATAGGAGTACGAAGCTTTCATAATATAAAAAAGGAATACCGTAGGCTGGACATAAACTTATGGACTTTCCGTCTAAGCGAATTGGGTTGTCATAACGTCGAAAAGTCCAATAGTCAAGCCAAGAGGCCGCTGCGCTCGCATCATCATAATAATCATAGTTTTTTTAGCTGCATGGTTTTGCTCGTACCACGGACTCTCATAAATTGCATCCGCTAATCCTAGACTCTAAAATAGAAGGCTGTATCAGTTCACTATTCACAAAACTTATGAAAGTTAGTTAAAAATGTATGTACGAGTATAGTTTCAATGAAACCTCAATGGGGATGATCCAATTTCTATGAAGTTAAAAAAAAATCTAGTACCTGCATCTTAACTTCGTTGGCGCTCCATCCCCGAATAAACGTCTGTACCACCAAAAGTCCAAAATAAAATAATACCGACGCTATAAGTATGTTATGTTCAGCCTGAAATTATGACAATTATTTTGCAAATCTTTACTGCAAGAAATTGAAAAGGCACCATGACCATATTTAACAAGTTCAGAAGATACTCCAACATCCTCATATATTTCATCGAGTCGTGTAAGTTGTTAATAAAGCTAAAACAATAATCCTAGCATTAACAATAAACACCGTCATCATAATATTAGAAAAGGGACTCGCTTCACTTACTAGATAACTCGTTGGTGCTCCAATATCCGTTCCCTTAGAGTAACCTAGATGTTTACGGTAAACCCGATAATTTTTTAAACCTTATCTGCAGCATCCTCAACAACGAAATCACTTGCGTGGATACTATTAAGGTACCAGCCACTAGTATCGAGAAATCGTTAAACCATACGAACAAAATTCCGTATTTCTCTTCGTCCAGAGTCATATAGTACAGTTCGTACGGATAGGGTTTAGGAATTGTCGTGTTATACTTCTTATTGTACTCACCAATTCCGTATCTCTGTATTATATTGGCAAGAATCAATGCGCCGCAGATTTCAAACGTTAAGAAAAATGTTATCCAATTCTTTTTCCTACAAAATTAACAACCTAATGCAAAACCAATCATCCTGTTGGCTTCTTCAGTGCTTAACTGAAACTGGGCATACAATTTTATTTGATAAAACTAAAATTCTTGCATGTAATCAATTCTTCTACCAACGAAAAATCCGAGAGTCTAGAGACATCTATAAACAACATAACAATGTTAACGTCGACTCAGGTCTTTACATATCGCTAATATGGGAATCAGTCATCCGAGACGATGTTTATGCCTCTCATCTAGCTCCGCCCTCTCAAACAATTTATAAGCAGGTAAATGCGAGCCAGTTTCAGTTAACCTCTGAAGAAGCCAACAAGAGAGTTTCTTTGAAAAAGTTAAAAACTTAATTTTTTGAGTTGCTGGAATTTACGTTTGAGATTACTACACTCCATTTCTAAATGATGTTGAGTAAGAAAACATGGTTATACATTCAAAAGGAACACAGAGCTACTTGTTGTCGTTTCGGTACCCACTCATGTGAGTGAGTGAGTCTCAAGACCAAAATTGGTCTCTCAAATTCAGTCGCGCGTGAATCTAAACGCTGGTAATTCTAACAAGACACTGTCATCTGAGAAGGCAGGTACGTCATGGTGTGGGGGCGACGATATTTGGGCAGTTCTGAGAGGAAACACTGATTCATCTCCTAACTAGTTTCGCACCACTATACAGCAGCCGGTTAAGAGTACTAGGAGCTCAATTTATGAAAGAAATATTGTGCTTCCTCGAGGGTGCAGAAGCTAAACTATTTTTAAACCTATCTTCGTTTGAATTTTTTCAAATACATACTTACTTAATTTCAATACTGTGACTTTGATCGATCGTCTGTCACTCAGAATGTGAGCTTTTCCGTGAACAAGTCGGAAAAATATTCACAGAATTGTTACAATACTTTTAAATTTCTATGAGTTTATTTTCGAGAACATTTTATACAACAGTGCATGTATGGGTCTCATTTTTTCTATTATTCATGCTTGAAGCGTTTTAAGACTCTCGGTATTACTGGGCAAATTTGTGTATAAAAACCGATCTAGTAAAAATAATATAAAGTGGTTTAAATTCTTGTGACTTTGGAGAAAATTTTTAAAAATAAAATGCTTGTTTACCTACAAAACCGAGTGAGCGCAGAGTGACATTCCAATATATTATAATTTCTTCTTCTGTTCTATTAATGAAAACGAATATGTCTCGAACCCTCTTCTTCTCGACGAGTCCTGCTTTAGCCATGACTACGAAGGACACAAATGTCGAGAAAACCTTTAGGGGCGAATTATCCACGTCGAAGGCCAGAATAAAGAATTTGCTGCACAGGAATAACAAGAAACACGGAACATACGCCTGAATGAACACACTGTAGTAAATGTATAGTCTTTTGATGATGAGGTTTCGAGTAATCGGAAGCCGCCATATTCCCGCCAATATCATGCTGTTTTTGGAAAATTTTAGAATCTCTAGTCTGCTGTAGTCTTCGGGCGTTGCTGATTTTTATCAACCTTAAAACAAAAGCAGAGCATATTTGTATACAGCTCAATGTAAGTTGTGCTATAGCGGTAGTCGCTATCCAAAAATAAGAAAAAAATTAGAAAATTGATAATTTTCATTTTAATTTGGATGAAACACGTCTTACCACCGCTTGTCCTCGACGTGCATTAGTCAAATACAATGTTACAATCGTTTGAGTTAATACCACTAATTTTTACTAAATAATATGCCTGGAATACTTTAAATTTATTTAATTAGGTTATTATATATTAATACGTCAATTGTCGACTTAATAATCGCCCTATTACTTGCAGACGTTGCGAAAGTTTGAATATTTTACAAGAGAAATGATTGGAGCGTTTTTAATAACTTAATCGGTCTATAACGTGAGATCAATTTAGCAATATCGAAGAATTTCTAAAGCTGCGAAAAAAGTTTGGTGTAGGTATAGGCAACCTTGACCCTGAGCAATTAATTTCAGTCCGCCAGAGGGCGCTATCCTCTCGGTTGGGATTTATTTAAGTATAAATTTTAAAAGAACTAAATTTGCATAGAGTTAATAAATTTAATAAACAAGCATTCGATTCAGAGTTGGGAGACGTTTTGTTTTGGACCACTATTTGATCACGGACGTGTTTGCAATGTTGTAATGTTCTGTTCTCCGGCTAAAAAGTTCCTCGAATGTGGTGAAATGATTTCCTCAATTAGCAAGCGGTGGTTTTCCACTGAATGAGTGAAAAATACATATTTACAGGTCGGCAAGTCTGAATGTTGGTATAAGAGAAAAGGGATTTTAAATGTCCCTTCTGAAAAATATGTAAATATGTAATGTTCGCTTCAAATCTGCCTCCTTAGGCATGTTTTGAGTGGAACTCAATGGTAAAAACTTCGGTTTCATATTTTGTATTCAAGCTATGTCCAAAAATTCGAACTGAATTGATATCGACGTGATTCTTGTTTTCCACAAAAAGGAAAAGTCATCTAGAAATATCTTGGAGAGGTAGTTTAATGACCTAGTGACTGAAGAAGTTTATGTTGCATATTATACTTTTCTTATACTAAACAAACCAATAGTTTTGTAGCACATTTTTGCAAAACACCACCAATATGTTAGGGATTTTTTTGCACTTCTTATTTTGGGGTTGTTTTACTTTTTTCCTTATTTGACGCGTGCGCACAGAAATAACCTTTTCCCTTGTTAATCCATAAAGGTCAACGCCAACTACGATGAAATAAGGCTTCCGTTAAAAAAATTTAAAGAGTAGGAGTGAGATTTGCTTATATTTAATTGTAATTGATTTGTCAGCTTTTAAATATTGATACAATGATACCAATTGCAAAGAATTCATTCTATGGTCATTATATATTTGAGTCAGTGGTTTGACGGTAAATTTTCGCTGCGATTCGCGACAGTGTTTAATGAAGCTGAAGTTTTTAAGTGACACTTTTCGTGTGTGAAACAACCACTTGAACAGTGGGTATTTTAGAGTTAGGGAGCAGAAAAATAAAATTAAACGCTCTGCACTATTTAATGCACCTAAAAGCGACATAATTGTTTTCATCATAATACCAATTGCCACTCAATTTGATTATTCGTAGTTGTTCATCATTAATGTAACATAGGAGTACGAAGCTTTCATAATCTAAAAAAGGAATACCGTAGGCTGGACATAAAACTTAAGGATTATTATGCACTTTCCGTCAAAGCGGATTGGGTTGTCATAACGTCGAAAGGTCCTATAGTCAAAGCAAGAGGTCGCTGCGCTCGCATCATCATAATAATCATAGTTTTTTTAGCTGCATGGTTTTGCTCGTACCACGGACTCTCATAAATAGCATCCGCTAATGCTAGACTCTAAAATAGAATGCAGCGTCATTTCAGTCGAAATATGAGAGTTAGTTAAAATAATTGCTGTATGAATATCGTCTCAGTCAACGAATCCTCAATGGGAATCATCAAATTTCTGTGGAGTTAAAAAAGAATTCCAGCACCTGCATCTTAACTTCGTTGGCGCTCCATCCCAGAATAAACGTCTGTACCACCAAAAGTCCAAAATAAAATAATACCGACGCTATAAGTATGTTATGTTCAGCCTGAAAGGATAATGCGTTTAACAAAATTCATTACAAAATTATGTCGATTATTTTGCAAATCCTTACTGCAAGAAATTGAAAGGACACCATGGCCATGTTTAACGAGTTCAGAAGATATTCCAACATCATTATATATTTCATCGATTCGTTTAAGTTGTTAACAAATCTAAAACAATAAATTAGATCATCTTTTATAACAATAATAAACCTTAACAATCCACACGGTCGGTTGCGTAATATTTTGAACTCTTTTCGCTTACTCGATAACTCGTTGGTGCTCCAGTATCAGTTCCCTAAGAGTAACCGAGATGTTTACGGTAAATCCGATCATCTTTTTAAACCTTATCTGCAGCATTCTCAACAACGATGAAGCAAATATAATGCAAGAGATGAAAATCACTTGCGTGGAAACTACTAAGAAACCAGCCACCAGTATCGAGAAATCGTTGAACCATACGAACAAAGTTCCGTATTTCTCTTCGTCCAATGTCATATAATACAGTTCGTACGGAAACGGTTTAGGAATTGTCGTGTTATACTTCTTATTGTACTGGCTAATTTCGTGTCTCTGTACTATATTGGCAAAAATCATTGCGACGCCGATTCCAAACGTAAAGAAAAATGTTGCCCAATTCGATTTCCTACAAAATTAACATCCAAAATTTTGGAAATTGTAGCACTTTATGTTTGGAATTATTATTATCATTATCTGAGAAGGCTGGCAGACTTGAACGGATTGTGGCGGTATTGCCGTATTCTAAACTGAAGCCTTGCGTTAAAATTGTCTATATTGTCTGACCAAAATTGGGCTCTCTGTCTCAGTCGTGTACGAATAGGATGCTGATAACAATTCTGATAGGACACTGTCATCTAATGCTAGGAATACTAGGAGCTGAGTATATTGAGATCGATAAACTATCCAAGCTCCACATGAAAAATGCACTGTACTTTCCTGACGTTACAAAGCTCTTCTAAGGGAAGAAGTGAAAACATGCGGGCATAATGGATCGAAATTTCTGAAGGCAGAGCTCTGGCCAACAAGTACAAGGACGTACAGCGGATAGAATTAGAACAGCTTTCCATATATATATATATATATATATATATATATATATATATATATATATATATATATATATATATATATATATATATATATATATATATATATATATATATATATATATATATATATATATATATATATATATATATATATATATATATATATATATATATATATATATATATATATATATATATATATATATATATATATATATATATATATATATATATATATATATATATAGATATATATATATATATATATATATATATATATATATATATATATATATATCTATATATATATATATATATATATATATATATATATATATATATATATATATATATATATATATATATATATATATATATATCTATATATCTATATATATATATATATATATATATATATATATATATATATATATATATATATATATATATATATATATATATATATATATATATATTCGAAGCGTTCTCGGAGCGCGAGCATTGAAGATGCCAAGTGAGATTTGGCGAAACGTCTGCAGGATTCCAGTCGGAGTTCAAGCCATATATATATAGATATATATATATATATATATATATATATATATATATATATATATATATATATATATATATATATATATATATATATATATATATATATAT